>NC_139628.1:17866735-17974235 GCF_964638095.1 Poromitra crassiceps | reverse complement strand
CATACTCGGCTGTGCTGCTCATTCCACAAATGCATGTTCCTTACAAATGGGGCACCATTTGTAAGAGAAATAAACAGGCTTTACAATGGTATAAAATCTATTCCCTAGAAGCATTGTTGCAATAGAGAAATAATCTACCAAACACACATTTTTGAACTTTTTGTTTGTTTTATATATATATATATATATATATATATATATATATATATATATATATATATATATATATGCAATGATACTATATTATTATGCTATAGGTTACACTTTACTATGACACTATAATTATGTGTAGTTGTTGTTGTTGTTGTGGTTGTCCTTGAGAGGATTGTTGAACTTCAGCATTAGCCTTGATTGACAAACAGACAAGGAACCTATAAAGGAGGAAAAGACATCACTCACATCACCGCCTTCACATTTTGCCATCTGTGGAAGCAATTAAGCATTTTTCAATCAAAGGTGAAACAACACAGTGCGACTGCTCCATTCACTTCAATAGAACGGTCCTCAAAGTCTAGCCCCAATGCAACATTTAAGTGTTGTTGTGAGTGTTGCAAAACTAGCAATCACACAAAACGGTAACATGCACAGAGTTTCCAGCAGCAGCTCTCTTGTCTGTTTTCAGGTCATGATGTGTTCAGGAGGATATCAATGTTTTGTGGAGTGAGGATGCCCTCTGGTGGATTGTACTGGCTACTACAGCGTGTGCATGTCGGCAGCTTCACTGTGTGGACAGCAGCCAATAAACTGACCACAGATGGATATGATGACATCAGCAGCTGGTCTGTGATTGGCTGCAGAGTTGATCTTATCAGTTATGAAGCAGAACACATCAAAGCACGTTATCTGACTTCATTAATAAACAGCTGATGTCAAGACAAAGCCTCCAAGTAGAAAACTATCATCAACAATGACCTTTATTAGACCAGTTCAATATGGACATTGAAACTAGACTGTTCATCACCCTATTTATGCTACTGTGTGTGTGTTTGTGTGTGTGTGTGTGTGTGTGTGTGTGTGTGTGTGTGTGTGTGTGTGTGTGTGTGTGTGCGCGCGTGCGTGCGTGTCTTCCTGGTGGTTTCTTGGTGGTGCTAAATCAATATAAAGTTTGAAGCATAAAGTACCAAAGGCACAATGTAGCACTCACAGAACTTCAGGACAAAGGAAGTCTCTATTTCACCAATTTATTTGGCCATGTCAAGAAGACACATGGCAACATTTCGGCCTCTTGGCCTTCATCAGGGCATGGAGAGAAAATGGAGGTCATGCCATATATAACAGAGTTAACAGGTTAAAGGTCACATGATTCACTTTAATCAAGTCACATGAAAAAAACCGATTACATTTTCTTAACCATATAACAATGACTAAACATGGTGAAATGGCACATTTACATACAATTAAAATAAATAGTTAACATTTCTACTTTGGTGACAGGTGCACATTTTCTTTTCAGAGGTTTTTTCAGTCCAGCAGGTGTCATAGAGCAGTGGTTCTCAAATGGGGGTCCGCGGACCCCCAGGGGTCCGTGGCACTTTGCCAGGGGGTCCGCGAAAAGTTTTCAGGTAAAAAAAAAAAAAAAAAAAGCTACATGTTACTTATTCCTTCTCAAACTACTTCCTACATGGTGCTAGTCTATCAAAATATCTTGGCTGTCATTGATTGTGTTGCATAGTGGACAAAAGCGTCTGCTAAATGACGTAATGTAAATGTAATGTAATAAAATATATATATATATATATATTTTTGCAAAATCTTCATAGTTCAACAAAAATAGTTTATGCTTTAAATCTAAAAGGGTTCATGGAATACATTCTAATAACAAACCTATCAAATTAAAAGTCAAGCACGTTACCGTGGAAACAATTAAGCTTAGCCCAAAATCACAAATCAGAATGAGGGGGTCCCCGGTATATTTTCTATCTTGTAAGGGGTCCTTGGCTGACAAGCATTTGAGAACCTCTGTCATAGAGAACCGCAGGAATGAGTCCGGAAGTATACTTCCGGGTTTGTTAGGCAAAAAGTGAATGGAGTTTAGAATGGGGATTTCACTTCAGTGCATAAAGGTCTGTGCATGGTTAACAAAAAGTTTATGGAAACGTGAATTTGGGTTCAGCATGATAATCCTCACAAACGTGAATAACTTTTATGACTTTTGGAATGTAAATGCGTCTTTTTTTACGTGATTTTGCTTCAAAAGGCATAAAAGTTAATCACGTTTGTGAAGATTATCCTGCTGAACCCAAATTCGCGCTCCCATAAACCTTTGTTAACCACAGACTTTATTTTATGCATTTAAGTGGAATTCCCATTCTAAAACCCCATAGACTTTTTTCCACTGACAAACCAAAATTGCAGTGATTTCTGGATAAGCCAAAATACAACATCCCTGCGCTGCGGTACTCTGTTTTATTGAGTGTGGAGATCCAGTACATCTCGCTCTGCAAGAGAAGTTTTGGCAGGTTGCCCCCTCTGGTTGGAGGTGTAACATGTTCAAGTCCAACAAATGTCAGAGTGGCTAGAGAGCCATGGTTAGCTTCCTGATAGTGCTTGGCTATGGCATAATCCATGTTCCCTGTGTGAATGGCTGTTTATGTTGTGATATTGGTTGTTTTAGTGCTCGTTTAGTTTGCCCATCATAAGAGAGTCCACAGGGGCACGTGAGCATGTAGATCACAGATGTTGTGTTGCAATCTATGAAATGTTTGATTGGAAATGTCTTAGCAGTGTGTGGATGGTTGGAGGTCTTGACATCAGTGGTATTGTTGCACTGGCTGCAGTTTCCACATTTGAAGTTTCCTTTTAGATGGAGCAAAGTATGATTAGGTTTAATAGGCTGGAAAGTGTACCAGGCTGTCTCTGATTGTTGGTGTCCGTCGCAATGACAGGAGGGGGGGGGACTTTTTGTGCACTCACTAAGTGATGGTTCTGCACTTAGGATGTGCCAGTGTTTGTTTACTATGTCCCTGAGACCCTTATGACCAGTGTTGGGCAAGTTACTTTCAAAATGTAATATACTACATATTACTAGTTACTTTCATTTGAAAGTAATGAGTTACTTTGCAATATTACTGTCTGTGTAGAGTAACTCGTTACTTATTACACTACTTTTGCATTACTTTCACTGTAATAACAGCAGTAGCAGAATGACATCGCCGCCCCGGAACCATCCCGTAAAATAATTTCAATTGTCTTGAAGTCAGTGTAAACAATCCAAAATTCAAAATGTTATCCTTTTCCTTTGTTATTGTCATCTAGGTTATTTGCATAAAAATAAAAACACAGTTTGATTAGGAAATTATTTAAATATGTGCATTGATTAAAAAAAAAAACTCAAATTCTGGCTTGTGTTACTTGACAAAGTAACTGGTATTATATTACTGAAATCCTATAAGTATACGTTATATTACTGAGTTACTGCTAAAAGTAATATATTACATGTAATATGTTACTTGTGTAATGAGTTACCCCCAACACTGCTTATGACAGTGGTTGAATTCAGTTGTGAAGCCAATTAGTTTAGTTTTTTTCAGCTGTGACTTTAGGTTTAAGCAGCTCAGGCCTTGGAGATGTTAAAGCATGATCGTAGGCTTGATTTATTATAGATGGATGGTACAGTAATCTCTTTGATCAAATCTTGATTTAATCTCATCAGGCTTGCTTTTGAATTCATCCAGAGTCGAGCAGTTTCTCCTTAGTCGCAAGAATTATCCCTTAAGTATGTTTTCTTTCAGATTGGTGGTTGCTGTAGAGCGTATTTCTTTGTGTTTTACAGCAGTGGGTTCTTAAAGTAGGGTCTGGGGACCCCCAGGGGTCCTTGAGAGGAAAGATCAAAGGAAAAAGATCCGTGGCGGCGGTGCATTTTAAAACATACATGCATCGCTTTTATTTTGAAGGCTAAACATCAAATTTCGTATATATTCACTAGCGTTCGAGACCGGAAGTCTTATATTCTTATATTATATTATATTAATATAATATATTAATATTATATTATTATATATTATACTCCTCAAACACACTCTGGAGACCACCCAAGATGATGCCCCACTGACAGAAGACACCAGGCAGGGTCGTGATTGTGGCACCCCATCCTGGCCCAACAACACCACCAGGACTCCCCGCTCAAACGAAAGTCAATGCGGGTGTCCTGGCCATTGAAAAACCTGTCCAGTACAGGAACACTATTCATTATTGTAAATAGGTTCAGTTTTTCAGCATCCCCCCCATCCATTACATTTTATGTCACATTTATTTATTTCTATGTACATATATGTTCTATGTTCATATTCATAAATGGGTTCATTTTTCTGTATACCTTATTTATTTATTTCTACGTTTGAACTATTTAGAGGTCAAAATAAATTATCATCACTACCACTGTTGTAATGCTCTGTCTAGTGAATTATTAAGGCTTAACTTTGTGTTTCCCAAGTTCAGGTTAGAATCATCAGGTCTGTTAACTCAGCATATTAACACATTCACTGCCAGCCTTTTTTTTTTTTTACTGTAGGTAGGTTCTGCCAGAGGGTTTTTTTGAGGATTCTGGCTCATCTTTCAAGACCCGAGGATTCTTTTCTGCTAAGATTTTGTGAACACACAATATCTCAAAAGAACTAATAGAATGTGTGCTTTCTCTGTCTAAAAGAGTTAGTTTGTAGAGTTAGTAGTTATGTAAGCATTAGCAGTTGAATACAGCATGGTTTCAGCGTCTGGAAATTTATTCTGAGATAAACGGCTTTTTGTGAAATTCGATAGAACAGTCACTTTAACCATTCATTTTTGGCATCAGTAAGACGTCAGACATCTAAACAATAGTTTTGAACAGTAATTTCCTCCATAACAGCAGGAAACCCCCCTCTGCTTCCAACTCCTCCCTCCGTGGGCGTTCTCCTCCGCAGCGTTTGTCACAAGCGAGTGTTCTGCTGCTGCTGCTGCTGCGAGTTTGAGCAGCCTCCCTCCCTGGCAGCGAGTGTGGATAGCGCTCACTTGTTTCTTGGGTTTGAGAGCTTTGATGAAGCTTTGTGCGATTCTAGGCTTTATGCTGCATGTTTCAAAGTGTTTTCCACCCAGTCTATTTTTGGAATCCCCCACCGCCAGCTCCCAGCGCGATAATGCGCGAAAGTGAAAGCGTTTTCGCCAATCCATTTTACAGTAGAGAATGGTTTCCTCGCGCGTTACCCTACCGTTTTGGCTCTGCTTTTCCTAGTGTGGAGAGCACTGTCACCACTTAGTGGGTCCGTGGAATGGGTTGTACACGTTCGCTGACTCCAATATTTTTATAGGAGACGTGGGGAGCGTTGATCCACGTCCCACCGTCAATTTTTTTTTTTTTTTTTTTTAAGCCGAGATAACTCGTCTTTGGCAGTGAACCGTCGGATTCTGTAAGCCGAGATAACTCGTCAATGGCAGTGAACGTGTTAAGGACATCAAGGAAGCATAGAGGGACTTGATCCAATTTAGACATGTATTTTGCTAACTTCTGTAGAGGTTAAATATAGCACATCTCCGTCATCCTGGGTGCTGCAGACTACACACTACATTGTGTAAAGTAGGGTTAATGTGATCTCAGTCCTTTAAAAGTTAAAGGTAAAGTTAGCTGAGCTATAGACGGTTTTAACTTGACAACATAAACATTCTAAATTGAAGCCCAGCTCACTTCCTGTTGCAGTGTTTGCTAGTGCAACTGTCAGGACTCCTAGGCCAGGACTGACAATTCTGTGAAAACCATCTACCAAAACACCAAACACTCTTATCGGTTATCTGCAAGACAGAGAAAACTGTCCATACATATTCTGGATCACTCCACTCCACTTTTGTGCTGTGTAAAAAGATGTGTTTTTCTTAAACAAAATATTTATTAAATAAACTGTATATGTACAAAACAACCTATACATATTCAGAAATAACTTATTTAAAACGGAACAAAACAAATGTACAAAACAACCTATATTCATAAATAACACATTTAAAACAGAACAATTTTGGATTTCGGATTTTACATTTGGTAAGATGCAGTGCCATGAATCACTGCAGAAGGTAAAACAACAGACGTACAGTTCGGCATGGGGAATCATAATAACAACAAAAAGAACAATACGAACAATAATACTTTTTTTTTTTTTTTTTTTTTTTACTTCTCGATGAGCCTCTCTAAGAAGACCAAAGAAGCGATCAGCTCTCTCCTTCTGGAGTCTCATGTCCTCTTTAAGCAGCTCCAACATCTCGTCCTTCTTCTTAGCTTTCTTTGCTGGTGGTGGCCCTCACTCTGATGCTCCTGCTTCTCCTTCCTCCTCTTCCTCTTCCTCCACCTGGCCCTGGCTTGTCCTCTGGGATAGAGGCAATGACAACAAGGGGGGTCGTGGAGTGCCTTTGTCCCAGCACCTCATCCATGTCCACAAACCAGGGCCAAGTAGCAGCAGTGGGTTTTCCGCCGCTGACCACCTCTCCTGATGCTGGACACTTGCAATCCTAAAATAGAGGATAATCCTCTTAACACGTTAATTGCCAAGAACGAGTTGAGTCGTCAAACACAATCCAGCTGTTCACTGCCAACGACGAGTTGAGTCGTCAAAAAAATGATTATTTTTTTTTTGACCGTGGGATGTGCATCTAACCCTTTTACATCTCTTATATAATTATTGGAGCCACCGAACGTTTACAACCCATTCCACCGACCCACTAAGTGGCAACAGTGCTCTCCTGACTAGAGGAAGGCAAGCATTTTTTTAACTTGTCACGCCATTCTCACCCCAGCCATTCTCATGAAAATGGATGGGGGAAAACGCTTTCTTTTTCGCGCTGATTGCTGGCGATGCGGGATTGCAAATTTACATAATAGATTACAGTTGGAACACACTTTGAAACACGCAGCATAAATATGACCAGAATCGCAAAAGCTTCTCTCAACCAAAACTCCAAGAAGCGAGCGAGTCCATGCCGACTTCCTCAAACAGCGGCCGTGCAGACAGGCACAGGACAGCAGCAAAGCACTGAGACTGTGACGGCCGCTGCAGCCAAGAAGAACGCCCACGGAGGGAGGAGTTGAAGCAACTCTCCCTCTCGCTCTCTCCCTCTCTCTCTCTCTCTCTCTCTCTCTCTCTCCCTCCCTCTCTCTCTCTCTCTCTCTCTCTCTCTCCCTCTCCCCCTCTCACTAGGATTAAACCTAGTGCGTCTCCCTCCCGAGAGGGAGGGAGAGAGAGAGAGAGGGAGGGAGAGCGAGAGGGAGGGAGAGAGAGAGAGAGAGAGGGAGGGAGAGCGAGGGGAAGGGAGAGAGAGAGAGAGAGAGAGAGCGAGAGGGGGAGGGAGAGAGAGAGAGAGAGAGCCAAAAATGAATGGTTAAAGTGACTGTTCTATCGAATTTCACAAAAAGCCGTTTATCTCTGAATATTTTTTCTGACGCTAAAACCATGCTGTATTCAACTGCTAATGCTTACATAACTACTAACTCTACAAACTAACTCTTTTAGACAGAGAAAGTACACATTCTATTAGTACTTTTGAGATATTGTATGTTCACAAACTCCAAGCAGAAAATAATCCTCGGCTCTTGTAAAATGAGCCACAATCCTCAAAAAACGGCTTGGCAGAAGCTACCTACAGCAAGAAAAAAACGGCTGGCAGTCAATGTGTTAACATGACAGTCAACAACAACAACAAAATTGGGAATGCACTATAATTGTCTAACGTCACACGGGCATGAAATATCCACTAGTCTATTCCTAAATTGATTTAAAGTTGTACCTGCCCATCCACCTATTACAAATATCCAGACCTACTGACATGCTTACATATGTTCTAAGCGTCTTCAACCAACCATTTCTTAGAATCAGTCTTGGCTACATTACCTTGTATTTTTTCTTAAAGTTGTCCCACTTCTTTTTGGCCTGCAAGTGGGACACTTTTCCTTGGAGACCCATCTTCTCCAGGACGACCCTATGTCCACAGAGAGAAAACGAAAGAAAGAACGAATGAAAGAAAGAAAGCACAAAGGTTTGTACCCCATCTAGTGGCAATTTTGTTGTTATGTGCTCATTAAAACTGACTTAATTTCCAACACTGTAGCTTAAGTTCCATTCATTGCAGAAATGCGGAACCCCGCGGCAGTTGATAGTATGAGTTGTGCCAAACAAACGTTAATATCTCAAAAACTATACATGACATCGCTTATATTTTTACATTCTGAGTGAGAGCAGAAGTAGCTCAAGAGTTTGACGTATAATATATGCATGTCGTGTTTAAAGTTGTGTGAACTGTCACAGTTTTTAAAATGTAAACAGAGTTAACTGGCTAGAGTCAGACACTCAAGCCTCGCGCCACTTGGGCTCCATTGCCGTTGGCACCCAGTGACGCGGTTTGTTTAGCAAAATGCTGCTCGGCTGATCCCTCGTATAGAAGCTAGTAAGCTACCCTACACATTTGCTATTTAACTAAGTTACTTAGTTCTGCCCTACCTCCAGCCATGAGCGGCAGTGTTTTTCTGCCCAGTGAAGAGGCTGTCATTTGCGGCCCTCAGGCAGATGAATTGGCCAGTTTGTTCTTTGCTCCCTTAAGACAAAAACACAGAAGCAAATATTTAAGCAGGTGACATTTTCAACAAGAGGACCAGCCAATAACAATAAGCGATACCAATACTCACATTTAAAAGTGAACTGCCCCTCTGTCTCTGGACTCTTGTTCTCTGCCATGTTCTTTATTATTGGAGAGGAGAGAGGAGAGAGAGAGTACATTACTGTGAAGAACACACAAGCTGACAGACTATTGATTATGATGTAATGTGCTATGAGAATGCAGCAGTATGAACATTTTGAATATAAGTGATAGTTATAATTCTTAGTATAAATATAAGATGTAGCCTATAAGATAATGGTACAGCAGCAGTACAGCCCTATACATTCACCAGATTATTATTTACACAAGTTATTTATCTGTTTTATAAAACTTGCTTTCTTGCCTTTAAGTATTGTATCTATACGTTTTCTTTCTGGTGCGCAAAACTCTTCCAAGTTTACACAAACAACACAGCAACCCTCCAGGCACCATGTTCCTGATCTAACAGCTAGCGTGAAGTTCAGAGACCCCCCGCCTCGACACTCTCACACACACACACACACACACACACAGGAAAACTTTACACAAATTGGAATAACCAAAATTGGCCAAGGCAGCCCCCCCCGCTATACCGATATTTTCTCAAATGAATCTACAGAATGACCGTGGTATGAAATTAAACGGGGCTTTCCAATCCCAGTGAGCAGACCGGGCGGCGCTGGATAGCCAGCTAGGGTTACATGGACCCAGCAACCCGGGAGACAAGCCTCTTTGACGGCCGTCAGCAGCAGTATCTCCTGCTGCACAGCGCGGGAAGCTGGGTGCGGTGGGTGCTGCAGCACCCACTGGTGGCAAGAGATGTAATTTTATTTTATTTTATTTTTTTACAGTGCACCTGAACGCAACATGCAAAATACCCGCTGAATAAGTGTCCAAATGTTCATGTAATTCTGGCCAATACTCCACTTCTCTTATAACATTTCAGTCTGGAAGATATAATCTTTATGACTAAAAGGCTAAATGAATAGCTTAGAAAATTAATAGCCCCAGGGGCCCATGGTACTATTAATCCGGCCCTGGATATATGGGAGGAATAGCAGGTAGGCTATCACTGTCCCTGAGTCCTGAGGGTAAATTGAGTAATGCTGCAGAGAAGAGGAGAAGACACTGAATAATGACATCACAACAGTATAATCCTAATGTTAATTTAAAATTAGATATTCCTCTAAATATGGCTAAAAGTCCAAAAAGGGTGGGAGAGAGAATGAGTATTCCAACACAGCAGTGGGAGCAAGTGGTGACATGGAGGTGAGTGAGAAAAGGTGACTAGATAATGACTCAACAGTCTAATCTTAATGTTAATATTCCTCTAATCTGGCGACAAAGTGGCCAAAAAAAATTGCGCCGGCAGCCGTCCCCCCCAATGTTGAATCGGTGGCTACGGCCTTGCAGCACCCCCTACCTAAAAGTACTTCCTGCGCCACTGCCGCTGCACGGAGAGTCTGACATGGGAGACTAGTGGAATGCTTACGAGCCAAGCCCTGGAGCTCTTTACAAAAGAAACGTGTCACATTTTTTCACAATACTGACAAATATGAGATCAACAATAATCTAAGCCTCGGTAATCACCTCTAAAGTTGACAGAAGGGCATTTAGTAAGGAAATTACAAACCAAACTGCTCACACTCCTCCACCACAGCTTCCATTGCTGCACCCTCATAGCCTCTTTATACTGCTCACACTCTCCACTGCTCCTCCACAGCTTCCATTGCTGCACCCTCATAGCCTGTTTTTACTGCTCACACTCTCCACTGCTCCTCCACAGCTTCCATTGCTGCACCCTCATAGCCTGTTTATACTGCTCACACTCTCCACTGCTCCACCACAGCTTCCTCAAAACCTTTGTTTTTGATACAAAAGTCTAAAAATAGACTAGGTCCTAGACAACACTAGAGAGTAATCACAGCATGACATGGAGGAGGAACTCATCATTAAGGCCCTTGGGTGACATGGTTTCTAAGGTAACTATAAAGGTTTCTAAGGTATAAATCCAAAAAGCTTAACGTCTCTTGAGAAGAAGGTCATGATTGCCCCGTCTCGACGGCAAGCTGACGTGTTCAATGCCACAAAAACGTAGAGTAGAAATGTCATGTTTGGCATCATTAAAGCGTATGGCAACTGGGCAGTTGCGATCATTCCTGCGTATAGAGCTTTTGTGTTCTGATACGCGCCGTTTGAGTAGACTTTTGTACCAAAAACAAAGTTTTATGTTTTTTGTTACCACTGATAACTTGTATAGTTTATATACATTTTAACTTTATTCCTCTAATTCTATTTATCTCTCTTCGTGTTTATAAGGACATTTCCTAGGAGGATTCCCTTTAATTCCAGAATCATTAGGCTACTTATTTTTCTTTCCCTATGACTCTGGCTATGTTTGTTTTTCTATATGCTTCTACATAACTGACATCTAATTGTGGTATATAATGTATGAAGTGTATTTGCAATATTGCTATTTCAATGTAATTTATTTTGCTTGAATGCTGCAATGTCTTAGCCTACTCCTTCATACCTGCCAATTCAGGCCAACTGGCTCCAATGATGATGCTGTAGGGAGTGGTGTGTCGTGATTGGTCCACACACAGATCTACCTGCCTATATAACTGGGTCCCTCCTCTTGCCCTGTAACAATCTGAAGAAGGTCTTAGGACCCAAACGTTATTCTGTCAAATAAACGTTTTGCATTTGGAGACGGTGTGCGGGAGTTCTTCTCTTTTGATCCAGTCGGGTTTTCCCTCCTCCGACGCACCTGTCATTTAGGTTTGCAGAAGCTTTTGCTCCTTCGTGTTCTAATTGAATAAAACAACATTTGATTGACAATTTATTTGGTGGTGTGATCAGATAGTCACAGTGTGGCGTGTACTCCACGTGCAATGACTGTGATTATTGCACGCCCATCTTTTTTTAAATGATGAAAACATGTTTGTCATATAGTATAGTATAGTTTTAACCTGTAGTGTGTGTGTAAGTGCCCATAGCAAGTGCCTCTTATTGTATTTATCACAAGCTTCCTGAATCCTGTGGTGTATGTCCCATAACTGAACGCAGTGTGTTCTGGCCGTAAACATACATTATCGTATCATATAAAATATATACCTGTCTCATCGTTGGTTGAACTCATCAAACTGAATTAGCGTTAACTGCAAGGCAGCCTCGCAATGCAAGTTCTAGTATGAACCTTCAACATTGAGGACAGTATAAGCCCTACAGTAGTAGACGCACGCACAGTCAACATAAAGTCTTACATTATCATACATGATCTAAAATAAATAAAATGAAAGAATCTCATCGCTGGTTGGAATCATGAAACTGAATAAGCGAGGTAACCTTGCATGCACGTTCCTCTATGGAGCCCTGTATGATGTATGCATGACTCTTCTACCAAGAAAGTACACATACTATAGATCAATATTGAACATTGTTATCGCACATGGCAGCTTTTCCTCATATCGTGCAGCCCTAGTAGTAAGTCAAAGTCACACTGCTTTAGTGGCCTCTGTGCTGTAGTTTCAGGCCAGCTGGTTTTTGCCTCTCATGCAGAGCTGTCCTTCTATTGTCAGGGATGCAAACTCATGTATGGTGAAAAAAGAGAGAGATGTGTGGGAGGGGGCTTGTCGCGCTGCACCACGGAGCAGGCGGCACACTGAACCATCGCAACAGTTATTTCATCATTTCTCTATAAAACTTGTCCATTGACAATAACAACAAAAGCAATTGACACATTTCTGTGCTGAATGAGTGAATATTCAACAAACAGCAGCATTATTCATCTATAAAGGAGAACTGTGGAACACACCAGGGGTCACCTGGTACAAAAACAATATGGTAGCTCAGTGGGCACGGTTTTATTACAATTTACTCCTAAACCGTGCTCATGGATTAGTAAACCATGTGCACAGATTTGTAATATATACTGGTAACATCAAAGATGGACTTGTAGGCCTCTATACAGTGAGCCAGAGCCATTACACACAGCCTGGCTACATACTGTGAACTCTAATAGCCATTAGGCACCTGAGCATATGTGTGAACCATAAGCATTGATTAATCACAAAATCACATCAGTAGGTTTAATTTATGATCCAATATGTGTTTTGGTGACAATATGAATTAACCTGTTTACTCCCTATACTGTACATCATGCTTGTAGAAAATGCATTACATGTTATATGCAACTCTGTGGGCCACTCTAGTGTCCCTGTTTGATGCTATCAGAAAGTGTCTGCCAGAAATGGTTTCTGTCAAATAAATTGCAGCTTTTTAAACTTGTAAAAAGGAGGATTATAACCGTTGAGGCAGTTGAGGTTAATTTAAAAATATTTTCTTGATTTTACATCAAAACCCATCCGTAAATAATGTGTATTATAGTCTAGTTTGCAAATCCAGGCCTAAACAAGGATATTAGACATAGCAAACACACAAACATATCAGAAACAATACTTTCCTATAATCATGTAACTTAAATCTATAGGTTAATGCCTGATGACGCTACAACTGTAAACAACAACAACATGCCTTTACTGTTACCACAGACACAATGTGTGCACGTTATGATTGTAACCAGATAACGTTAGCTGCACGTTAGCTGTTACGTTAAGATGTAACGTTAAGACCTGCTGATTACAGGCAATCACTTGTTTTGGCAGATACGACATGGGAGTGCAGTGATGTGCAGCAGACGCTGTGTCTGAGTCAGCCAGAGAGTCTACCTCACGTGGAAACACAACTTTCTCTCTGCTGGTTGTGTGACAGTGCAGAGCAAACAAGTTCATTCGTCGGCGTCACACCAATTGTCAAAGGGTTTGCCGTCCCCGCCCGTATTCAGTCCACGCATAGCGCCGCTTGTTTGTCCCCCTGGTCTGTCCTCCCGTTTTAACGTTACCGCGCGGTAGTTTCATCCACAGGAGTTGAAATCCACTTGGCAAGACCCGCCCCTGTTGTCTTCTGACTGGCTAGTCCTCCTAACCGATGATGTCAAGTTTGCATGCCTGTATTGTATTGCAGTGGTGCCTACCAACCTAACTGCCAACCAATGCACACTAACTTTATGTGTCAAGGACCTAACTGCCTACCGATGCACACTAACTTTATGTGTCAAGGACCTAACTGCCTACCGATGCACACTAACTTTATGTGTCAAGGACCTAACTGCCTACCGATGCACACTAACTTTATGTGTCAAGGACCTAACTGCCTACCGATGCACACTAACCTTATGTGTCAAGGACCTAACTGCCTACCGATGCACACTAACTTTATGTGTCAAGGACCTAACTGCCTACCGATGCACACTAACTTTATGTGTCAAGGACCTAACTGCCTACCGATGCACACTAACTTTATGTGTCAAGGACCTAACTGCCTACCGATGCACACTAACTTTATGTGTCAAGGACCTAACTGCCTACCGATGCACACTAACTTTATGTGTCAAGGACCTAACTGCCTACCGATGCACACTAACTGTATGTGTCAAGGACCTAACTGCCTACCGATGCACACTAACTTTATGTGTCAAGGACCTAACTGCCTACCGATGCACACTAACCTTATGTGTCAAGGACCTAACTGCCTACCGATGCACACTAGCTTTATGTGTCAAGGACCTAACTGCCTACCGATGCACACTAACTTTATGTGTCAAGGACCTAACTGCCTACCGATGCACACTAACTTTATGTGTCAAGGACCTAACTGCCTACCGATGCACACTAACTTTGTGTCAAGGACCTAACTGCCTACCGATGCACACTAACCTTATGTGTCAAGGACCTAACTGCCTACCGATGCACACTAACCTTATGTGTCAAGGACCTAACTGCCTACCGATGCACACTAACTTTATGTGTCAAGGACCTAACTGCCTACCGATGCACACTAACTTTATGTGTCAAGGACCTAACTGCCTACCGATGCACACTAACTTTATGTGTCAAGGACCTAACTGCCTACCGATGCACACTAACTTTATGTGTCAAGGACCTAACTGCCTACCGATGCACACTAACTTTATGTGTCAAGGACCTAACTGCCTACCGATGCACACTAACTTTATGTGTCAAGGACCTAACTGCCTACCGATGCACACTAACTTTATGTGTCAAGGACCTAACGGCCTACCGATGCACACTAACTTTATGTGTCAAGGACCTAACTGCCTACCGATGCACACTAATTTTATGTGTCAAGGACCTAACTGCCTACCGATGCACACTAACTTTATGTGTCAAGGACCTAACTGCCTACCGATGCACACCAACTTTATGTGTCAAGTACCTAACTGCCTACCGATGCACACTAACTTTGTGTCAAGGACCTAACTGCCTACCGATGCACACTAACTTTATGTGTCAAGGACCTAACTGCCTACCGATGCACACTAACTTTATGTGTCAAGGACCTAACTGCCTACAGATGCACACTAACTTTATGTGTCAAGGACCTAACTGCCTACCGATGCACACTAACTTTATGTGTCAAGGACCTAACTGCCTACCGATGCACACTAACCTTATGTGTCAAGGACCTAACTGCCTACCGATGCACACTAACTTTATGTGTCAAGGACCTAACTGCCTACCGATGCACACTAACTTTATGTGTCAAGGACGTAACTGCCTACCGATGCACACTAACTTTATGTGTCAAGGACCTAACTGCCTACCGATGCACACTAACTTTATGTGTCAAGGACCTAACTGCCTACCGATGCACACTAACTTTATGTGTCAAGGACCTAACTGCCTACCGATGCACACTAACTTTATGTGTCAAGGACCTAACTGCCTACCGATGCACACTAACTTTATGTGTCAAGGACCTAACTGCCTACCGATGCACACTAACTTTATGTGTCAAGGACCTAACTGCCTACCGATGCACACTAACTTTATGTGTCAAGGACCTAACTGCCTACTGATGCACTCGTTCAGAAATTTACCTGCGTCGTACGTGGCTCACCTGGTAGCACCCGTACGAGGAGGCTCGGTCCATCTCGCGGCCGACGCGGGTTTGAATCCGACCCGAGGTCCTTTGCCGCATGTCATCCCCTTTCTCTCTCCCCACCTTTCCTGTCTGCCTACTGTCCTGTCTAAATAAAGTCAAAAAAATAAATAAATAATAATAATAATAATTTTACCTCCGTCTCCCAGCAGAGGTTCATCGGCATCTGCGGCCGTCTCATCTGCATCCGGCTCAGCTTCAGGTCCTGCAGCACTTTGTTCAGGTGTTCTGACACCATTGGAGCGGCTGGTGTCTGGACTTGGTGCTGACTGATCCGAGCGGCCTGCATCCTCCTGGTCCGGCTCCGCATCAGCTTCACGGCCCTCATCGCTCAGCTGGGGCGTTTTGGGGGACTTGGACAAAGTGCGGTCCTGGATCAGCTCTGTGACCGCGTCCAAAGAACCGTCGTCCTCCTCCACCGTTTCCACACAGTAGAAAGGCTGCAATAGAGCAGCGGTGGGGACTGGAAACACGTGTTACGTGTCACTCTAGCTCAGTGCTGGCCAGGTTTGGCCCGCGCTCTGTTTGTTTTGGCCCGCCACGGATTTGGGATTTTTTTTTTTTCCCCCGATTTTTTATCCAGAATGCAACCCGGGCAAGTTATCAGATATCTGCACTGATTGCAAAGGGTGGACGAGCTTTTTCATGTGGTGACTTTGTGAAACAGTGTCTGAATGTGGCTGCGGATACTGTGTTCACTCCTGAGATTGCATCCCTGCAAATTGTCATGGCAAATTGTTTACAAAAATGGACAATAAAGCTGATTTTCAAAGTACCTTGAGGATTTTTCAAGTTGTGAATTAAGTCAAATTTCTCTCTTGATTACAAAGGTGGAAAATACAACTGTTTTTAACTGGGTGTTTACTGATTAAATGTTTAAGCTCCCCACAAATGCAGATGTTTTTTTTAATATATATAACCAATTGCAAATTATTACAATTACCAAACAGATAAAAAGTAGATTATTATATTGAAATGTTATTTTAGATTTAGAAAAGAGCGTGGCTCATTGAACAAGCTCATATTTTATTATTTCATAATAATTTGTATGGACTGATTGGAATACATCAAGTTGAAACTGATTGTGTGTGTGTGTGTGTGTGTGTGTGTGTGTGTGTGTGTGTGTGTGTGTGTGTGTGTGTGTGTGTGTGTGTGTGCAAAAACCCTTCACATGGTGGTAATCCGACATTTAGATTTTTGTTGTTGACATTTACATAAATTAGAAACTCTCCCCTATATATAACTTTTTGAATGAGTGTGATAGCTCTCTCACATCAAAAGTTATGGGTATTTTAATCTGTTATGTGTCTAAAAGGAAAATGTGAAAATGTGAGGTAATGGCGGCGGCCGGCCACAAGGTGACATTGTCTCCACGTTCCCTCAGAGTAGCGTTTCTACTGTCCCTTTGTAAAACAAGGAATACTGATCTTTATTACTTTGAAAACACCACATGTAGGCGTCTTTTGTGACATTTGATTGACAACTTATTTGGTGGTGTGATCAGATGGTCACAGTGTGACGTGTACTCCACGTGCAATGACTACTATTATTGAACCCCCATTTTTTTTAAATGAAAACATGTTATGTCATATAGTATAGTATAGTTTTAACCTGTAGTGTGTGTGTAAGTGCCCATAGCAAGTGCCTCTTATTGTATTTATCACAAGCTTCCTGAATCCTGTGGTGTATGTCCCATTACTCTTGCCGTAACTGAACACAGTGTGTTCTGGGTAAACATACATTATCGTATCATATAAAATATATACCTGTCTCATCGTTGGTTGAACTCATCAAACTGAATTAGTCTAGCATTTGGGCACATTGGTACGACTTTTTATTGTAATGTATTGGCTTAGTGAATGTTGTGATTTTTGTATGCATTGTCTGTTTTTATATTGTACCTTGTGTCTGCGAATAAAGTTTGATGATGATGACATATAGTTTTATCATAATAAAATCAACATTATTTGTGGTAAATCGATACTGAGCATGTGCACTCCTCATCTGTCTCTTTACTGTTAAAAACATCCGATCCAATCGTAATCCAGTGAGTTATATTTAAAGGAGGACTTACCCCCTAGATATGTATTAGAACAGTGATTTGAAAATACCTATGGAAAAAACCAAGAAATGACATATGCTCTTGTCTATACTGGACTCTTTGGCTGTATTCAAGTCGAGATTCTTTTTCGGAAATCGACGCCATTACAGTTTGCCTACTACCTCAAAAATAATTTATTTGAGAGGGGCAATATCTCTATAAATATCAACAACTAGCCAACGCTGTTGGTCTGTATGGAAACAGAAAATCTGAAAATGGTTTTAAGTTATATCAATTTGGTAATTCAGTGGCGAACTAGAAATTTAATTATTTTTCTGCATGTATCTCTATGGAAACTACTCAAATTACGTTACGAGAGCAAAGTGACATGGGCTCGTCAGCAGCACACCGCACAATAGGAGAAACCCCCCGCTCTGGGGTAACACAATGCGAGATTTCTCCACGTCATTCCCTCGTACAACTAGCGATAAACCGCGCAATGAAATACGTTTTTAATTTGCGTTTTGGGGCTTTTCGTGATTCTTGTTGAAAGTTACAGCACCTATGATTTTTCCTCTCACAGGGCGCAGAGCAGGACAGAGCTCTTCTCCTCCTCGGAGCACACACACACAGACAGAGCCAGTTGCTCTGCTCTGCTGACTGAAAGCCCCCGCCTCTCACTGCTGCTGTGTGCAGTGTGCGCGCGCCCCGCGGGTGCATGAGCGTGCAGTCTCCCGTTTGACTGGCCGAGAGAAAGTGCTTCCAAGTCGGACTGATAGCCGCGGAAATGTCAGACTGTGCACAGAGAGCACTGGAGAAAGTGCTCCAGACAGCAAAACACACACACAGCGAGTCAACCCCCCCCCCCCCCCCCCGTTGCTTGTACACAGTGACGATATTACAGTAGCCGATGTGTTTAGACCAGCTTTGTCACGTTGTCACGTCGTAGTATAGCGTTATATTTTACATGTGCGCTAAACTGCGACCATATTTGTTTGCGGAAATATCAGACTGCTCTCTCTGCTCTCAGAGAGCCCAGCTGCTGCTGGCCTGCTGCGCGCGCCCGCGGAGCTTGGGGCTCGTCCATGTTACAGTACGACTCTCTCCCGCCTGCCTCTGGGCTGGAGACAGTGCTTGCAACTCGGACTGATAATATAAACATCATCATTCGAGCTTATCCAGGTAAGATATCAATAAAGTAATGACACATTCAGCAGGAAACTAACTATAATTAAGACATGTGCCAACTTTGACGACGTTTGGTTCAGTATTTTAAGAGCAAACTTCAATAGAAATAGGCTTGGAGTTCTGAGGAGCCGAAAGGGTACAGGGGGGGTAGGGGAGTAATTATCTTGAAATCCCATAGTCTTTGGGTCACCGTGACGTCACGACGTGTCAAATATCCCATTCATTTGAGAAAAAAAAAAAAAGCAGCGTTTGACCCTAAGAGGGCGCTTATGCCAGGTATGCTGCTGAAAAATGATACAAATGGTAAAATGGCAACAGTTTGGTGTCAAATGTGGAAATTCTGACCAGAATTCTTCACACATCACCCCCAAAGTCATATATATTGGTTAAAAGCTGAAAAAAAGTGTTTTGGAGGTAAGTTCTCCTTTAAGCAAAAGTTATATTTCACTACCTATTTCACTATATTACTAAAACCTAATAGTGAGGAAGATACACAACACCAAGGACACCACCAGGTACACAGACCTATAACCCTACCTTTATGTGTCATGAACCTAACTGCCTACCAATGCACACTGTTTCAGGAATCTACCTCTGTCTCCCAGCAGAGGCTCTGTGGCCGTTAGGGGTGGGGGGGGAAATCGATACACCATAGTATCGCGATATTTTGCCTGACGATATTGTATCGATAAAAAATATATATATATATATATATATAGTTTTTTTGCAGGCCATGCCATGCCAGGCCACCGGGCATCTGTCCAAAGCGATGTTGCAGTCCGCGCCTGCAGTGGCATATTGAGTTCAGAGAAGCTTAATATTGTAGCCTACGTGTGGGGCAAAGACAAAACAAAACAAAAAAACACTGCATGTTTTACTTCCGGTGAGGTCAAGGAAAAGGAATTAGACAATATATCGAAATATCGCAATATTCAATATATCGCAATACTAGCATATCGCAATATCGCAATACTATCGTATCGTAAGTATCGTTTTAGTATCGTATCGTGGGCATCTGGTGATTCCCACCCGTAGTGGCCGTCTCACCTGCATCCGGCTCTGCTTCAGCACCTGCAGCACTTTGTTCAGGTGTTCTGACACCATTGGGATTAGGTGTCTGTGTGCAGCGGTAGAGCTGCTGGTGTTTGTTGAGGTCGCTCTTCCTGGCAAAGGTTTTGCCACACTGATCACAGCAGGGACGTTTGGATGTGGACGCACCCACCGGCTCACTCTTCTGCTCTGCTGCATTTTCTGTGGTTGAAGGTGGACAGAAAGGACAGAAAGGACATTGGAGACAGAAAAAAGAGAGAGAAATATTAGCTAAATCTAAAGGGGCTCAATAAGGGTGATACAGATGCGTTAAAAAACGCCTTGATTGTAATCGGTTGTTTACCATGCTAGGCTACAGATTAGGGATGCACCGATGCTCATTTTTTCAGTTCCGATCCGATTCCTGAATTTGGACATCTGCCAATACCGATATTATTCCGATACCATAGCTATTTTTTCTTGAATATGCAGCACAGACAAACATTTGACATATTGAAGAAAAAAGGAAAGAAAAATACAACTTGAAAAAAACCCAGACAAAATGAAGAAAATATACAAGGCAAAGAAAGATACTTATAAATCAAATCTGAACTATTTAGGCATTGCTGCTTTAGAGAAGGACCCTCTGCCTGTGGCTGCCTCCTACTAAGAGACCTAATTAGTATTTGGGAATCAATTATCTCATCATCATCATCATCATGCATTAGGTACATGGTTCATAATATTCCAATAACAATTATTAGGTCATTAGACATTTCCATTTTCCACTCAAAGGTATTAAATAACGTTTCAACAAACCAACAATGAAACACCCCTGCCACTTTGCACATTTGGTCTGACCCCCCGGAAACTACCAAGTGGTACGCTCCGCATCTGGGGATCTCCAGTTTTGGAACAGCTCATCTATCTAGAGCGCACCGCAGTACAGAGAGACAAGCATGTACCGTTTCACATGCAGAAGACCGGTGACAAACATTTGTGAAAAGTAATAAATATACATTGAATTGCTGAGATATGTCGCTTGTCTTTTTATTTTCACTGAAATGTTTTGTGTAAATGAGTACAACCCTGACTGTGTCGTTATGTATGATTAAGTTGAGTCCCCTCCCCCTCCCTCCCCTGATATGTGAAGCGCTTTGAGTGTCTTGAAAGGCGCTATAGAGACAGTCGGCATGTGTGGGAACGCCCACAAAATGTTATACGTCTGGTGCACGAGTGGGGTAAAACTGCCAATATATCTCAATGGGCTGACTCACCAAAGGACGGTGCTGCGGCTGTAAACTACAGGTTTGGGGGTTCTAGAGCAGAACACAAGACGTCTGCTCAGATGTGCGTTTACTGCGGTGGTTGAATCCCCGATCATGTCTGCCTGGGCTGGGCTAGCAGCTAAATTCTAACTTTGCTGAATGGATAGAACGGGGGATTTACCCCACCCTGACCACGCCCCCAGCCAGGCTGAGCCAGCTAACCCAGCATCTATGATGAGACATCGCCTCAACTAGGGTTGTCCCGATACCACTTTTTTGCTGACCAAGTACGAGTACGAGTACTGACATCTGGGTACTTGCCGATACCGAATACCGATACCGAGTATTTAATTCGTGGTCGACAACGTGTTTTTGTTACACCGTATGGTTAATTAAAAGATAACTTTTCAAGATTATGGGTTTTAGTGATTTTCTTTAGTATTATCTGCAGAAGTAGGCTACCTAGTTTTCGCAAGACCACAGAAATTTTGCATAATGGGTATCACCTATACTTGATAGTCTCTTCTCTTGATGGCTTATGAAACAAAAGTTTCCCATTAAATAAGGAAATAAGGTTTCCAATTAAATAAAGAAGTATGCTATGAATCAAACTTTAAACCACATAGCTGTGCATCTCCTTTGTATTTGTTCTGCTGGTCTATTTTCATTCAAACATTAAAATAGAGGTTCCTTGTGTTCTTATGTTCATTATGTTGGGTCTCGTAGTTAGATTACTACTTTATTGTTTATTGTAAAAACAAACTTTATCGTGCTTTTATTTTGAAGGCAAAACCGAAATGAAATTGTGACAATTGTTGCTAAATTTGCATTAACGTTACGTTAGTGGAACGTTACGTTAAACTTTAAGGCAGTATGGATTACGGGACACGTAGCACGTATTACAACGATCTGGTAAGCCTTTGCTTGTTCCACAGCACTGTGTTGTCTGCTAGAAGAGCAACTAATGTTAACCTGTAAGTTGAACAGAAAGTGTTTTAGCTTGTTGCAGGCTACGCGGCTAACTGCAGAGCTAATCAGTTATTAGACAGTGAATAGGCGAGCTTATGTGGTGCAGGCTGTAGCTCACTCAGCTGATTACTGACCTGATAGCTTTTTATTTCTCCTCACAAAGCGCTCCAGGTATGCAAACAAACAGGCTGTTATAGTGAAGCTTCTCTGCATGCATTAACAGCTGTGTGAGCCTGACGCTGGCTTGCTACGTTGAGGTTAATGTCACGTTGCATGCCCCAGGTGTAAAGTGGTATCGGGCGCGCGGCCGTGTCAGTATCGGGCAAGTACGAGTACAGCAAAATAGGCCAGTATCGGCCCCGATACCGATACTGGTATCGGGCCACCCCTAGCCTCAACCAATATAAATCCAATCAATTATTATTATTATTATTATATTATTATCAGAGAGGGGGAGAGAGAGACACAGCAATAATTAATAACACGGCCAAATGGACAACTTCTCAGTAATCACTTTAGCCTTCGTGTCATTACAAGTTGCTGTTTTGCTTTTTGGTGTTTCAAGAGTAAATATCTCCACTCCACGGACATGTTGTTGAGTTACAGCAGCCTGCTGTAGGCTAGCGCGCTGCAAACTGTGGAAGGGAATTTCTGGAGCGGAGGCGTGTCTCATGTTACGTTGGGGGCTCAGCGCGAGCCATGCTGGATCGGCACACATGGCACGTGGATCGGCAACATCCGATCCGTGAATTACGTCAGTATCGTCACCCGATACCGATATTGGATCGGTCACATCTCACCTCCTGTCTCCTCGCCTCTTGCATCCTCGTGTCCTGTCTCCTTGCCTCCTGCATCCTCGCGTTCCGTCTCCTTAGCTCCTCCAACCTCGCGTCCTGTCTCCTCACCACCTGCATACTCTACAGCTCCTGGCATTATGCAGTAGACCAGTCCATCAGTCCACCCAGAAGGCCCCCGCCGCTGACTTCCGGGGGGCGTCATCTTCTCCACTGCCGCCACAGAACGGGACATCACTCTCAAAGGAGAAGAGTCCTGAAATCACAGCAGATTAACATGTACATTTAAAAGAAAGGTGACAATTCACGACCGGTCTCATATGTAGTAGCACATGAAATAATGTCTGTGCTGTGGTTAACAGTTCATGAAAGATTCACAGCCCTAGTTAACAACCACAGTTTATGAAACAGCAAGTTTGTGTTCAGCAAGATAAAATAAGTTTTTAAACGCATTTACACTTCGAAAATCATGAAAGTGGTCCTCATTTGTGAAGATAATCTTCCCGAACACAAAGTTCGCTGTTTCATAAACTTTTGTTAACCCAGGCCATATGTCAACGTCAAGCATTTAACCAAAATCCCCATACAAAAATCACATTGACTTTTACAGATGGGGAACCGGAAGTGCCAACATCCAGGTCTTCCGGACTCATTCCTGTGGTACTGTACGATTGAGTGAATTTAACAATTCACTTTCAATTTTACATATTAAAATTATTCAGTTCCATAGTATCCAATATCTCATTCACAATTCAAAATAAATAAGGATTTATCCCTTCTTTCCCACACCGCTATTGTGTCAAAGTCACTTTCTAAACAGGACAGAGGAGGAACCCAAGTAAACTGACTTTACCCACCTCTTTTCAGTGTGGACATTGTGGAGGACTACAAGTACCTGGGAGTGTACATTGGCAATAAACTGGACTGAGCAAAGAACACTGACTGAAGCCCTCTACAAGGAGGCCAAAACCGTTTCTACTTTCTGAGAAGGCTGAGGTCCTTCAACATCTGCCGGACAAAGCTGAAGATGTTTTATGAGTCTGTGGTGGCCAGTGACTTCCTGTTTGCTGCCGTGTGCTGAGGCAGCAGGCTGAGGGCAGCGGACCCCAACAGACTCAACAAACTGATCCACAAGGCCAGGGACGTCGTGGTGCTGGAGGAGCTGAGCTCTGACAGCAGTGTCAGAGAGAAGGATGTTATCCAAGTTACGCTCCATCATGGACAACGTCTCACTCCATGACGTGGTGCTCGCACACAGGAGCACCTTTGGTGCAAGACTGATTCCACCACAGAGCGCCACAGGAAGTAATTCCGGCCTGTCAGTGTGGCCATCAAACTCTTTAACTCCTCCCTCAAAGCGTCAGACACTGTGAGTCAGTCAATAGGCTTGTTTGAGATGAGCAAGTTCTGCGCAGATTCGACCAGCGCCTTGCTTGCCCCGTTGTATGATGGTTAGAGAAGTTGTCCAACTTTTCGATTCTCACCTGGGACGCTGCGAGCGCTGAAGGAGTGCGTGCCCGTCCGCATGTCCTCGAGTGCCCACCAGGGTCAGGGTGGGGTCGTCAAAAGGGCCTTTCTGTGTGAGAGAGTTTGCATGTTCTCCACGTGCCCCCTGGGGGGTTTCCTTCATATAGGAAGCCCTCACCAAAAACATGCAATATCCTGGTCACTGAAGTGGTTCCTCTGGTCATTAGGGGTGCCTGTTCGGAGGGAGGGGAACTCATTGGAATAGCGTGATCCTCCCACGTACTATGTCCTACCGGTGAAGCTTCCCCTCTCAGGTGAAAAGAAGCGGCTGCCATGTCTCGGAGGAAGCATGGAGCCAGTTTCGGCTCTCCCCAGATCGGCAGAGGGTGGAGCAGCAACCAGGATGAATCAAATTAAAATGAGCACTAATAGGGGATAAAAAAAATCGGGGGGGAAATATTAGAAAAAAAAAAAAAAAGTTGTCCAACTTGCTCCGCCTGCCCGACTGCGTGAGCCACGGGACTCTCGTGAGAGCGAGGCGGGCGCAGATTTGGAGCGAGGCGCTGGAGTTGCTCCCCACCAACTGCGCCCGACTGCGGATGACGAGAAATGCATCGAGCCGCATCGCAAACCCACAGTGAAGTGTAGAAACTTCAATGTTATATCTATTCCAAGCTGTCACTCCAAATTTGACATAAATACCAGCTGTAATGCCTACATTAAAATACAAATAAGTAATCTGAAGGGCTACAGGTCATTTGAGCAGTGAGTGTGGGTGGCGCTAATGCATGTTTTAATTTGTTTACAAACCGCTGTTAAACAAAACTGTAGAAGAAGGAAAGCAGCAGTGAGTGTGCTGCGGGGGTGTTTGACTTGTTGACGCCTCGCCTAACTGCGCTCGGCTGCTTACCAGGCGAGGCGGCAGTCGACTCAAACGAGCCTAATAATATAGCCTTGACTCTCTCCACCCATGCACAAATCAAAAAACGACTTTTGATTATATATATATATATGTTTGCGCAATAAAACTCAATTTGCAAAAACTGCGAACTACTGCAATTTGTGCAATAATCAAATAATCCACACTGTTATTCCATGTTACTGTTCATTTTACAGACTGGATCTATTGCATCTTACTCGTTATCACTATTACTGTTCACTCACACTGCTGAATAATAGGAAAATATTGTGTACCTCACATATTTCACTTTTTACTAAATGGTAGTTGATAAGGATTGTAGGAGAAGGTACATATTTGTGACACTTCATTTATATATAGGCTACGTACCTTCTATTTTATTGTTTTATGGTACATTCCTATCCCTCTTATAATGTTCAATGTTGATATTTTTCCCTACCTGAGTGTGAGCAACTGTAGCATGACTTCCCCTCGGGGATCAATACAGTTATTGTGAGTTTGATTTACTCATCTATTTCCAGATCAACTGCAGTATCAATCAGTGAGGGGAAAGGTTGGTAAACTACGCTCTCAGTGCATTGGAGTGCCTAGAAAACAATGTAATGTATTATTATACCACTACAGCCCTATAGTTCCACGGGGTCCCCAGCAAAAAGGGGAATCATTTATGTTTCACTAATTGCTAATCGATAAGTAACGTTAACACAATGACATAATGCATGTCTATGATGGACTTCATACACATTAATAGAAGTTATAGAACATAAAACATACAAGGGGGGCTAATTTGTGTCAGTTTATATTGGGGGTCCTTGACGTGACAGAGTTTGAGGGCCTCTCTGCTGCTAACTCACCGGGACAGAAGCTCTCTCAGTGTCGGTGCAGTCATATTATAACTCAATGGTGCAGACTGGCTGTAACGTTATTATTCGGGATGTAATTCAGTATGTAAACCTTTTAGGGTAATACAAACATGTGCTAACTTTAGCTAGCCTAGCTAGCTGGCGGCTAACTTTAGCCCTCCTGTCCCTGAAAAACACTCTGGCCTGTGACGTTATGTGTGTATTTTTAGACATAACGTGTGTGTGTGTGTGTGTGTGTGTGGGGGGCGGGGGGGGGGGTATTTTAACGAGCGCTTACCGGTAGAGGAGTAACGGTAGTAGAATGGACTGGAGTAAAGCTTGATGTTGCCTCTCCAGTCTCCAGTTGATAGCTTAGTCTCAACACATTCCTGTTGGTCTGTAACGTTACAGATAAACTCCTGTCAGCTGTTTTGTTCAGAGATAGAACAGTTTATTCTGAAGATGAATCTCTTTAACGGAGGGGCGAATGGAGAAAGCAAAGTTTACAGCGGTTTAGCCAAACAAACAAACAAAAACTGTTTCTCTTCCGGGTTATAGTTCAGGGTTCTTCCTCTTCTTCTTTTGAGGAAATTGGCCTTACAAGTGCTGCATTAGCGCCACCTACTGGACTTCAACATGCTCCATGCTTTCAACATGAGGCTTCCTCCCTCAGTGTTTTAGCAATCTCCTCTCCAGAAATGTCCACAATGTTCAGGAACCTTCTGGGCCAGCACCATTTTAATACAGTTTTTCCCTGTACCTGATCCGTGTGTGTGTGTGTGTGTGTGTGTGTGTGTGTGTGTGTGTGTGTGTGTGTGTGTGTGTGTGTGTGTGTGTGTGTGTGTGTGTGTGTGTGTGTGTGTGTGTGTGTGTGTGTGTGTGTGTGTGTGAGAAATAGATAGATAGATAGATAGATAGATAGATAGATAGATAGATAGATAGATAGATAGATAGATAGATAGATAGATAGATAGATAGATAGATAGATATATATATATATTTATAAAACGGCTCTCTCAAATCAAGCAATCTGGTTGGTTCACAGCCATGGTATAAATACCGTATACCACTCTCATAACCCATGGCCATTGATTATTATTTGAAGAGCCATGACGCATGATGGCGCAACTCTCTTACTAAAAGGCCTTGGTTACCTCAAATGACAATGTAGAAAAAACAAAATGGCGGAGACAGCTGTCTAGATCTTCGCTTATAACTTTACTAATACTTCGCAGAAAATTATGTTTTGTACAAGAATAGACGCGGGCTAATGTCTTCTTTGCAAAAAAAAGGCTGTTAACCCCGCATTTCTAAATAAGACGTAACGTTAGTTGGTGTCGGGCTTTGCAGAAAGCTCTCAGCTTCTCAGCAAGCGCCAGGATTGGCCAATGTCAACTTCAGGCTCCAGAACGATCCAATCAAATCACCCACACGTCTATCTTCTTGCTAGAGGTCCCGCCTTACAGTAGTGTTTCAACTGACTCTATCAGAATGCCATGCCAGTCGGACTTATAGTATTATTATTATTATTATATTATCATACTTGGAAACCGTTTTATAAAAGCAATATAGCACTCGAGCTGCGTGTGTTGTGGCATATATCCCGCTGCTCAGCAGTTATCCCACTCGGCCTGCGGCCTCGTGGGATAACAGCTGATCAGCGGGATATATATGCCACAACACACTGGCTCTCATGATATATTGCTTAAATATACACACGTATACAGTATATACCGGTATACACATATATGTATACACATATGTAACTGGCCCTTGGCTTGTATAAACAGGAGGCAGAGAGTCTCGACATATGAACCACGGTTTATTGTTCTTTCATCATGGCACCGTAGGGAAACACTGTGAAAACTACAAGACATAATTAATACAAAATCAATATATAGTTCTCACATCAAATTAAAACTGTACAACAATTTATTAAGCTAGTTAAAATAACTTAAAATACAGACTTTATTAGCAAATTAACTATTAAAATACTTAAGTCACCAAGTTAAAGTGTAAACATAATTGAGTGTACCTTATTCCGCTCACCAAGGGTGTTAAAACAAGGGTTTGCAGATGTGTCTCGGATATCACATACTGGTACACTGACAAATACAAACAAATCAGGCAAATCAGGCAGAGAAAATGTTACCATCAGCTTGAACGAACCACTCAACTGCAACACAACTCAAATTAAGGCAATTGGGCTATCTTACATACCTCAAAGGATTTACATTTTGTTTATTTTATCTTCCTTCTAGTAAGTTGCAGTTTCTCAAACTCTTGCATGTGTTCTGTTTGCCATCAGCATAGGTCTACTAATGAGGCCACCAAGACAGGTTTATTGGTTCTTGAAAACAGGGTTTCCTAGTCACATGGGGGGGGGGGGATTCAACATATAATTTGTCAATTATAAACGTCAGGCAGCTCTTTATTTTCTGTGGAGCATTTACTGTGTGTAACAGGTAGTGGTAAAAAAAGGTGGATAAACTAATTTCTGAGGCAGTTCTCTCGCGTCGTGCTTAATACCGGATCTACCATATTGGCAACCTGGGCAGCTGCCCAGGGGCCCTCAATATGCAGGGGCCCTAAAAAAAAAAAGGGGGGGGGGGGAAGAAGAAGAAATATAATATGTATAATATATATATGTATAATTATTATTTTTTGTCGGGCTCCACAGAACTATGACACAAAACTAAGACCAATCAGGACAAAATAAAAATTGTTTCCAAGAAGATCATGGGCTCTATTTTCCCACTGGCCTTAGGCGCAGAAACCGGCATTAAACGCTAAAAAACGCGCCTTGCGCCTGCCTCGGAAAGATAGCAACATGGTTTTAGGCCCCGAAATGCGCTTTACGCCGAAGAGGCGTGGCGCAGTGCCAGAATAGGCCAGAATGGGCGTTTCGGCCTTAACTCATTGAGTGCCAGCCACTTTTGGAAAACGGATGCTCCCAGTGCCAGCCCTTTCAGAGCGTTTTCAGTGATTTCTCGAGGCCCACAGAATATTGTGTGATATTACTATGTAAACACCGAACACGCCCAAAGAACGACGAGACTCTATTGTATCATCAGCAAAAAAAAGTTTATTGATATCATTTTCCGTTCTTTAGTCATCAGCAGTAGAAGATAGGTTGTTTTCACCAAAAACAGACGTTTCAAACTAGAAGCTGAGATAATGAGCCTTTTGTGAAATAAAGCATTTCAAGCACATCACTGACTCTGAAGCTAATATTTTCTGATGTAGTGACACCTCAAAAATAATTTCCTTCAATAAAACAGCGAAAACAAAGGAATTTTGTTTGGCAAAATAATATTTTTTAGCTGCAACCAGCAGCGCTGGCCCCTGCATGCGCAGACCCTACACCTTCTTGCTGGTCTTGATTTACTGCTGGTGGGCATCAGATATTCTAGCTTGTGTTTGCCAATCTGTCCATCGAGCCTGCTGTCTGGGTCGGTGTTGTATGCTGCCCTGCGTGCCCCACCCCCCTCAACTGCACACTCCTCCTCTGTGGGAGTGTCTCTGGTGGCTCTCTGCTGCGTTTTCTCTGCACTGAAAAGTGCGCTACACCCAGCTTTTTCACAGCGTTCCGCTGTTTTTGTCGCCGGCTCCCAGCGCTTCCACCTGAGAATAATAACAACTCCACAACTAATCATGTGGAGGGGCTATTAGTCCAGTGGCTTAATGCTCATATTCAAGCTTACCGTTACGGAGCGGATAAAAGCACCAAATTTTGCATGAGGCTTCCTGAGGGCCCACTTAAGGATTTTAGAGTAGGAGCCCAACCAGAAATTTTGAAAATCTCCATACAGAGCACCATATTCTCTTGCTCAACATGTATGAAAAAATGTGACGTTTTCTTGAGTCTTAAGAAGAACATTGATGGTAAAATGCTCTTTTTAGGCCACTGAATAAGCTGAATCTGCTTTCATTTGTACACTAGTGAGTAGTAGACCTTCCAAATGTAAGTGTAAAAGTGTAAAATAGAGTGCCATGACACCTGGTGCACCTTTCATAAGTCCTGTACAGTATAGACGGAATTATGAACAAAAAGGAGAAAAACATTTCCTATGTTAATATCACAAGTTTTCTCTATTTTCTTTTTGGCTTTAGACTTAAACATCAAGTTGCTCACATAGCCCTACCTAATTAGAGAGTTCATATTTTGTATGCACAAAAAGGATCTGTCATATCGGTAAGTCATGTGATATTAAGGGCTAGTCATGTCGTATCTTTTTTCTTCTTCTTTATTATTATTATTGTTTTAGCTTGCGACATAAAATCCAATCAATACCAATTAAAGAAACTAGCAATTTAAGAAATTAACAGTTTGATTCTGGGATCTCATCATGAGATATGAAACCCTCATTCTCATCTTCATCAAGGCCCACAGAGAGAAGAACTTTCCTCTATATGTAGAAGTACTGGAAGAACTTGCCCCTCTCTTCTTTGCATTGGACCATGTGAGCTATTCAAGATGGATGTCTGTCCATATCAGGGACATGAAGTCTTTGCCAAACACTATCAAGGATGAGTTTGAGAAACGTTCACACTGGGTTCTTTCAAAGACGTACAACAAGTTATCTGCGATCCCTTTTGACCAAGCTCATGAACAGGAGAACAAGATTGTGAAAGGTTCAGGTGGTGCAGTTGGCCTCACAGAAAACCCAAATGCTTTCAGACGATGGATGCTCTCGGGACCAGAGATGGGAAGATTGTTGAAGGAATTTGAAGAGGAATATCTCCCTGGAGACGACATGGAGGATCCCAAGAATTTCCAGCACCATGAGCAGGGTGTTTCAGCACAGAAGAGGTTTCAGAGACATGTTGTCAGCCTGTCTGAAATTATTAAAAGCATGGGGAATCCTTTCTTGGACGATTTCAAAGATCTAGTAACTCTTGACAGTCGCAACTGCACAGATGAATCGGTTGTAAATACAGTGCAAATCTTGGAGTACACGGGCAAGAGACAATACGAGGAGTTTGTCAAGAAGGTGCTTGATGAGCGCACCCACTCCATCCATGATCCAATCAAGAGGAATTCATTTGCACTCTTCACCTCGACGAAAGACAATGCCTAAACATGGGAAGAAGATCAAAGTCCTTCAAAACAACGTGGCACTCTTTGGGCAGCTACATTGCTATGCAGAGCCGTGAGAGTGACTTGGATGAATTCTTTGCACATGAGGTACAGTCCTTCCCTCCTTCCCTCTCAGATTTTGGCAAGCTTCACCTGCCAGTCACAAAATCTGACCTACTGCAATGTCTTGACCAGCCTTGGCAATCAGAGCCACCCTCAAGCTATGACTGCAAAATTCTGGATGGAGCAGTCATTGTCCACTGCCTGCCCACTATTAGAGTCAGCACGTTTGATGAGTATGCAGATGGAGTTTTCATCCCCTATCTGCAGAAGCAGCTGCAGCATACCAAGCGGTTGGATGTTGTATGGGACACATACATCCCAAGCAGTTTGAAGGAGTCCACCCGTGAAAAGAGAGGACAAGGTGTTCACAGGAAAGTGTCTGGTCAGATAAAGCTACCAGGCAAATGGATGGATTTTCTTCGTGACCCAATAAATAAGAAGGAACTGTTTGCCTTTTTGACATCCAGGATTGAAGAGTTCAACTGGCCACCAGACAAAGCTTTATATGTCACATCAGGGCAAGCTGTCATCTTTTGGTTCCAGTAGCACCATGAACAGTTGCAATCATGAGGAGGCAGACACCAGGATTGTGGTTCATGTACAGCATGCACTGGAGCAAGGAGCAAAAAGTGTCCTTGTGCGTACTGTGGACACTGATGTCATCGTGGTCCTTGCAGGCATATTTCATGATTTAGTTGTGATTCAACCTTTGACTGACATCTGGGTCGCTTTTGGCATGGGCCACAAATACAGATTCTACCACATAAACAAGATATGTGAAAATCTAGGGGAGCCAAAATCTCGAGCACTGCCTATGTTTCATGCATATTCAGGTTGTGACACAACATCTGCCTTCAATGGTAAGGGTAAGAAGTCAGCTTGGCGGGCCTGGCAGGCCTATGATGATGCAACAGAAATATTTGTTAGTCTGGCCAAACATCCCTTCCAGCTGCTGGATGTTGACTGTCAGCAGTTCCAGCAGTTTGAGAGACTTACTGTTATCCTGTATGACAAATCCAGTCCTTTGACCTCCATCAACCAGAAGAGAAAATAACTCTTCTGTCATGTGAATCGGGCAATGGAGAAACTGCCACCCACCCAGGATGCGCTACTTCAACATATTCAACGGGCAGTGTATCAAGCAGGCATCTGGGCGACCAGCACACAAACACAGCAAGTGCTTCCTTCCCCACATGACTATGGATGGACCAAGGAGGAATTGGGGTCGTGGGTGCCAGTTTGGTCAACAATCCCAGAGGTCTCCAGAGCATGCAGAGAGCTGATCAAATGCTCTTGTAAAGGGGACTGTTCACACTGCAAATGTGGCAAAGCCAATTTGGACTGCTCACCACTTTGCAAGTGCCACTGTACCAAATAGATATCTGCACAGCACAATAGCACAGCAACAGGTATGACAATTATCTCATATAGAAAGTTGAAATTTTGTCATTTATTGTAAATATGTTTATTTTCACTGGCCTAACGATGTTAACTTTTAAATAATTTCCTTACACCTTATGATGCAGGTCCAAAGAAACACCCAATGTGCTTCAGCCAAGCTTGGAATAGAAGAGGAGTCCTGGTGCTCAACAGTGAGGAAAGACTCTTGTGAAAGAAAGACTCGGTGAGGAAGACAGTTCACCTTGTCTTGTGCTGTTGTCTTGTCTGATGCTCTTGATGTCCTTTTTGCCAACGACCATGATGTACAAACCAATTTTCCTAACGGACAAATAAATACTTCATTCATTCATTCATTCAAAACATCAGTCAGCCCCTTTTTCCCCTAATAAAGAGTGCTCCAGTTTTCCTTACTTCGGGTAGTCTATGCCCAGGTAAAACCTTTTTTCTACCTTATGATGCATATTCATTTATAGCCTGGGTAAACCCATCCCCCACGTGACCTGCTCTCAGACCTGTTCTCAGTCAGTGACTGGGAACTGAGAGAGCAGGTCACGTGGGGGCTGGGTTTACCTAGGCTAATTCATTTACACTTTAATCATGTCTAAGTAGATATAGGATACATGTATATCAAAATTGCTAATTTTGGAAATAAGCTGAAATTTGATTATGCCTAGGGACTTGAATATAGCAGTCGTTTTTCACTTATTTTATTGATATTGATGGTGTTGCGATTTCATATTTTACATGGCCATTTTCTCAGGGCTCCTACTCTAAATTTGTATAATAGACCCTCAGGAAGCCTCATGCAAAATTTGGTGGTTTTATCCACCCGGTAACGGTAATTTCACTAAGCCACCTGACTATATCGCGGCGGAGACGGAGGGGCTCAATTGTGGGAGCAGATTGGCTGCTGCAGGCACAGCTAACGTTATGCTTCATGCATATCGATGCATACCAATGTGGTTTCCGTTTCCCCATGAATTCTTCTCTGTTTTTTCCTCACCTTTCTCTAATCTGGAGAGCACTGTCGCCACCTAATGGGTCCGTAAAATAGCTTATACACATTCAACATCCCCCATATTTTTACAGGAGATGCATCAGGCTATGATCCACGTCCCACCGTCAAAAAACGCAATTGACGACTTTAGTCGTCATTGGCACTCTACGTTACTATTTGAATTGACGACGATAGTCGTCATTGGCACTCAATGAGTTAAATACCGGCCTAACGATATCTTCCCCCCTGGCGTTAATTTAGCGCTTTTCAAAACCAGGCCTTATTCAGTGCGCCGCGGATATTACTGTGCTGTGCGTATTTAAGCACAGCTCTCCTCTGCTGATCTCACACTCTCTCCCCCTCTCTCTCTCTCACTCCCTCTCTCTCGCTCGTCAGACAGGCACAAAGACAGATGGAAAAAAGTAGTTACATGTAGTTTTGAGCCCCTGTCATTCAGAGGCTGTTGAGCCACATGTGAAATCCTCTCCCCCCCCCCCCCCCTCTCTCTCTCTCTCCCTCCCTCTCTCTCGCGCATCAGACAGGCACAAAGACAGATGGAAAAAAGTAGTTACATGTAGTTTTGAGCCCCTGTCATTCAGAGGCTGTTGAGCCACATGTGAAATCCTCTCCCCCCCCCCCCCCCCCCTCTCTCTCTCTCTCTCCCTCCCTCTCTCTCGCGCATCAGACAGGCACAAAGACCGATGGAAAAAAGTAGTTCTATCTAGTTTTGAGCCCCTGTCATTCAGAGGCTGTTGAGCTACATGCGAAATCTCCCAGCATGCATTGAGGCTAATACATTTCGACAATAAATATCAACCAAATCAGCCTAAATTGCCTAAAGTGGTAGATAGAAATAATGTTTATGTTCACACAACATGCAATTCTCGAACATTTCAATATTGGCCAAAATAAAACATAGAAATCCAAACACAACCCTATGTGAAACATATATGTAACCCAGGTGGTATATATATCCCTCGCATAACGTGATTTAGATGAGTGACAGTTGTAACACGGTTCTACTGTGATGTCCGCTCCGCTCCATAAGACTTACTTCACATTTACTTTTACAATAAAAAACACATTTATGCAATGACTTTACATAATGTAGGCTATAAGTATGTGCATCATAGCACTGGAGAAGAAAACGTAGCGAGAGAAAATGATATCATTCTAATCTGGACAAACTTTCACCAATCTAATCTCATCATGACATAGGGATAGGCTATATTTTTCTAGCCAATGCGTTTAGAACATTCTTTTCACTTTGATCTTGCTATAGTGTAGCGTATTTACATGCTTGTAGTATTTAAACTGCAGTGAGATTGGTTTGAGAAGCATAATAATATGGAATATTATATATGGAGACAGACGGGGATGAAACAGGGAGGGGGGAGCTCAGAGCGCTTCAATCGGCTTTTCTGACCTGACTGGATCGCTCCGTGGAATTGGAGCTTAAAAGGGAAGCTTGTGATTCGTTTACTGCACTTCTCCAATGAGCAGGTAGTGCATAATTTTACGCTTAACTCATTGGCTGCCAGCCATTTCTGGAAAACGGACGCTCCTAGTGCCAGCCCTTTTAGAGCGTTTTCAGTGATTTCTCAAGACCCACAGAATATTGTGTGATATTACTATGTAAACACCGAACACGCCCAAAGAACGATGAGACTCATCAGCAAAAAAAAGTTTATTTATATCATTTTCCGTTCTTTAGTTATCAGCAGTAGAAGATAGGTTGGTTTCACCAAAAACAGATGTTTCAAACTAGAACCTGAGATAATGAGCCTTCTGTGAAATGAAGCATTTCAAGCACATCACTGACTCTGAAGCTAATATTTTCTGATGTAGTGACACCTCAAATATCTGAAGAGTAATTTCCTTCAATAAAACAGCAAAAACAAAGGAATTTTGATGGCAAAATAATATTTTTTAGCTGCAACCAGCAGCGCTGGCCCCTGCGTGCGCAGACCCTACACCTTCTTGCTGGTCTTGATTTACTGCTGGTGGGCATCAGGTATTCTAGCTTGTGTTTGCCAATCTGTCCATCGAGCCTGCTGTCTGTGTCGGTGTTGTATGGTGCCCTGCGTGCCCCACCCCCCTCAACTGCAAACTCCTCCTCTGTGGGAGTGTCTCTGGTGGCTCTCTGCTGCACAAATTTTCTGCTGCACGTTTCAAAGTGCGCTGCACCCAGCGTCTATTTTCACAGCGTTCCGCCGTTTTTGTGCGCCGGCTCCCAGCGCTTCCAGCTGAGAATAATTTAACTTTTCAGAAAGATGCTGGTGTCGGGTGCTCCTTTTCTGACAACTAATCATATGGAGAAACTATCGCAACAGAGACAGAAAGGCTCAATTGTGGGAGCAGATTGGCTGCTGTTCACAGCTAACGTTACAGCATGCATCGGTTTCCGTTTCCCCACGGCTTCTTCTACTCTTTTTTCTCATCTTTCTCTAATCCGGAGAGCACTGTCGCCACCTAATGGGTCCGTAAAATAGCTTATACACCTTCAAAATCCCCCATACTTTTACAGGAGATGCATCAGGCTTTGATCCACATCCCACCGTCAAAAAACACAATTGACGTATTTAGACGTCAATGGCACTCTACGTTACTATTTGAATTGACGTCTTTAGACGTCAATGGCACTCAATGAGTTAAAAGGCGTGGTTATAATGCTTAAGGCCGCGTGTAGCGCCGACACACAAATATCGAGTGGGCCGGTCCATGCCCACTAATCTGCACTGCGCCGGCCGCTGGGCGCAGTTTATAGGTCGATGCAACGATAGAGAGCTAAGTCTCATGATTCAGTGTAGAGAGCTGCAAACCCGAGGGTACCCTCGCGGGCCCCTCGGGCCTGCCAATACGGGCCAAGGCCGGGCTCGTTTTTTCTTTTTTTTTAATTAATAGGTCCGGGCCGGGCCGGGGTCGGGCCGTTTTTCAATAATTAAATAAAATAACGTTGTATTACTCGCTTGATTTTACACAGCAGAGCAGTCACACAAAGAGGAGGAGCGCACACTGCACAGACACTCGCCCAGCCACAGCCACACACACACAGACACACACACCCTCACCGTGACGTTAGTCTGCCACTCCAGTCCACAATCCACCGTTCAGTCAGCATGCTGTCACTGTCAGCGTAAAAAACAACAACAAAACAAGCCGCGTGTCCGTGTCCGTGTCGTGAGAGAGAGAAATAAGATCGATGGACATAAAACAAAGTTTGCGAGGGGAGAGTTAAACAGTCCCCACTGCAGTAGGGAAAGCTCATTTCAACCTGTTCAAAACGAACCCATCTACCATACATTGTGAGGACACTAATGTGACATTATTCAATGCAGCTATAAACGGTAAGTCTGCTGTTTTAATTTCGATATGCTTGAGTGACATAATGTTTCAGTTTGTGGGCATTGTTGCTGTTGGCAATTAAACGATCTAACGTTCTCTTTCTCGAGACAATATGTCTGGATTTTGATAGGCCACGGTAGCATGTGTGAGAGGGGGAGAGAGAGACAGAGAGAAAGCTGCAGTGTTTGTCTTTATAGGCAACACAGTCTAGCAACGTTTTGGACCAACGAGTTCAGCGGCGCGGCAGCATGCACAGAGAGGGAGAAAGAGATGTGTCGTCATATCGTGATATTGATGTCGGGCCTCGCAACGGGCTGGGGCCAATTAATTTCATGACTCATCCAGGCCGGGTCGGGCACGGGCCTGCATGTCACGGGCCGGGGAGGGCTCTGGCCGAGATTTCAGGCCCGCGCAGCTCTCTAATTCAGTGTCATTGGATGCCTGTGGGCAAGTGGTGACCAGGGGCGCGGGAAGTGGGGGTGCTTGTGGTGCTGCAGCACCCTCTGCTGTTTTGTATTGGAATTGTAATGTAAAAATATATATATATATATACATGATTAAAATGTGTTTGATATGTTTTATACTGCAATATTTAGGGTTTACTTGAAGACTGTGATCAAAGCAAAGAGGGTGGAGATATTATTTTTGATGTTTGGTTTATAATAATAAGATAATAAAATATAATACTAAATAAGTTCAGTGTTTCTGCCTGTATTGCTGTCTGTTGTAGTGTAAAACGACCTAAAGGGAGTGCAGGTGGTGACATGAAAGTGAGTGAGAAAAGGAGAAAATACTGAATAAGGACGTCATAACAATATAATCCTAATGTTAATTTAAAATTAGATATTCCTCTAAATCTGGCTAAAAACATCCAAACGTCCAAAAAAAGGTACATTTTGGGGTAGGGGGGCCCCTGGGAGCTTCAGTAGGCCTACCCAGGGGCCCATGGGGGTGCTAATCTGGCCTTGATCAGGGAGGTCACGTCTACCAGACAATTATATCACTTTTAAACAGTTACATTTCCGTATAAATCATTACAATTATGCTCCCGTGAGGTGGGGATGCTTTTTTTTTATGCTGGGCGGGGGTGCAAAACTCGGCATAACACCTGGACAGCGGACTGCAATCTTCCCTGCTTTAAGGCACGCGCAAACAGGTGCACAAGCGCTAATAGGGGATAGTGCCTGTACGACGATAGGGCCCACAGTATCAACAGGGGCAGTTTTAGGATTAGGGGCCGGACCGTTGCACAAAGCACCTTAAGTTAAGTTGTCCATAAAATTAAATTGGTTGCACAAAACACAAGTTAAATCTTCTCCATAAGGTTAAACATTGTAAGGAAAACGTAAGCACAAGTGCAAAATGAAGAGGCTAGATCTATGAAGAACTACACAGATCACATTAATAATCATCTTTACTGTTCAGTGGGATTACAATGATGAAAAAATAATTGTCTATCTATATATATATTCTGCATACAGGTCACTATGGGTAGAATACTGCTTGCTTAAATACAATGACCCATCTATAGCAAAATCACTTCCAGGGGTGAACTCAAGTACAAAGTAACATGCTTTGTATAGGCATAAACAAAATTAAAATTAGGTGAAAAGGACATTTCCTAACTTTGATTGGAATTATGTCCAGCCAAGACAATACTTATATAAGCCCTAAAGCAGGAGTTTGCAATCAACTAGCTGAAATTAATACATAATGGCAGTCAAAATCTATTTGTGGCGGTCAAAATCTATTTGTGGTGTACCGCCACAGAGTGAGGATTTGTTCCAATGCTTCAATTCACTGTCCATAAATGTATTGGAAATATACCATAAAGCACAGTTCTATCAGAACAAGAAGCATTGTGACTACTTTAACTAAAATAATAAAGTGCATCAGTTACAATGTCCAAAACACCACCTGAAGACCTCATGACCTTAAAAAAGAAAATGCTGTGATGCTGTATCAGTAACTTTTGAAAATTGGTAGATTTGTGCGATTTTGACAATGTTGACGGTTGGACCAGCACTATTTTCTGAAAATGGCTCAGAAAGACACGCTTACCTTCAATGTATCTGGATGTCCCTTACAATTTTAGGTGTCTACATTCTGGACTAGAGAGTTTAAGGCTGTGATCATGCTAGAGCTCACTCATAGGTCATTTTATACCATAAGGTCAAGTTAAAAAAAAGATGGTATCATCACATTGAAATGGTTACTATGAGGCCATGAGACCTGCAGCATCAGAGCTCATCGGGGCCTTCAGGGCAGAGAGTGCGTGCGAGGCAAAGCTACAGACAACACATGGTGGCTATATGGACGTGAGGAAGGTGCTCTATTTGACATATTGAACGGAGCAATTTTTTTCCTGTAATGTTAGGGATGTGGATTCCACAGGTCGTTTGATCGTCACACAGCCTCTTGAATTTTAGAATTTTTTCACATTTAACAGGAGGTGGAGTTAGGCTCAGAAGACGGGAGAAGTATGAACTTGTAAAGGTTATGGTGAAGGATGCGGAATAATCTTTTTGGTGAAAAGAAGAAGAAGAAAAAAAACGTGTGGCTTTGCTGGTCTGCTGACTGCACAGCACCATCAAGTGTTGAGGTGGTGAGAGTCAGATGCACCAGAGCTGCTTACTTGCGCAGTCGGTAGCGCTGTCGTCTCACAGCTAGAAGGTCGATTTCAGACCGAAGCCCGTCTTTTATTGTCACACGAACACACTACAACACATGCATGCGGCCACAACACACACTCATGCTGACGGTGGCCTGTGAAATATGTCCTCTGCATTTGACTTATCCAGGCTTGTCCTTTCCTCCGGGGGGCAGGCCAGGAGCAGTGTTAGCTATTTCTTTCCAGCGCCCGGGGACCATCATTGGACCATCATTGGACCAACTTCAGATGTTGTCGTCACTGGTCGGATGACGATCTTCTGCATGTTTTTAGTGGGGGGTTATGTACGGAGGAACCCCCTGGGAGGTACGGGGAGAACATGCAAACTCCACACAGAAAGGCCCTTTCAACAAGATAGCCCACCTGGGCAGTAGGCACTGAAGATATGGGGGGTCATCCAGCATCCAGCTGGCTTGTCTCAGTTAGAACACACTTTGAGTCCAACTGAGCTACTTTGCTGTGCTGTGCTTGTCTATCTGCTTAATAGTCCTGCTACAATTACTGGTGAGTGTTTTAGTTTGGTGCTTTTACTTTGAGTGAGTGTTTTAGTTTGGTGCTTTTACTTTGAATAGCTTGTGGTTTAAAAAAAGCAGTACTAGTCTAGCCAGACTCCCATCTGGCTATATTGTGGGCCATTCAATCACAGCTGACTGTGATCAGGTGAGCCATCTTCTGTGAAACGATCCGCTGATTGCAGAGGGCGTGGTATAGAAACTTCCTGGCTTTATAAAGCATCCAGCTGGCTTGTCTCAGTTAGAACACACTTTGAGTCCAACTGAGCTACTTTGCTGTGCTGTGCTTGTCTATCTGCTAAATAGTCCTGCTACAATTACTGGTGAGTGTTTTAGTTTGGTGCTTTTACTTTGAGTGAGTGTTTTAGTTTGGTGCTTTTACTTTGAATAGCTTGTGGTTTAAAAAAAGCAGTACTAGTCTAGCCAGACTCCCATCTGGCTATATTGTGGGCCATTCAATCACAGCTGACTGTGATCAGGTGAGCCATCTTCTGTGAAACGATCCGCTGATTGCAGAGGGCGTGGTATAGAACCCTGTAGATGTAGTATATCTTACCATAGTCAGTCTACAGCGGCAGCGGTAAGCGGCACTAACCCTCGCGGCACTAAGACTCGGGAAGACTCGGGAACAAAGACTGAGGGAGTCTTTCTGCGGGAGTCCGTCGCAGGGAGTCCAGAGCACAGGCTTTTTCTACTTCTCTTATTCTCACTTCTTATTATAACTACTCCTCTTCCTAACTATGTGTTTTCTCCCCATCCCTGTTGTAGCTTCAACCCACAGACGCCGTAGACACGGCAGCTTCAGGTGTAGTATCCCTGGTAATCTTTCCTACCCTAAACGCACAACTACTTCTTTTACCATTGCCGGAGGTCTCTGGAACTGTCAGTCGGCGGTTAAGAAAACTGAGACCATCTCGGCCCATGCTCTATCTCAAACCCTCCACTTCCTAGCTCTCACAGAGACCTGGATCATCCCAGAAAACACTGCTACTCCTGCAGCCCTCTCTGCTGCGTACTCCTTTTCGCACACACCCAGGCCCTCTGGCCGTGGTGGAGGCACTGGTCTCCTCATCTCTCCCAAATGGACCTACACTGTCACCTCTCTCTCTCATCTGTCTATCTCATCTTTTGAGTCCCATGCAGTTGCCGTATCCCTACCCATCAAACTCAACATTGTGGTAATCTACCGCCCGCCTGGTCCACTAGGCGACTTTCTGGACGAGCTGGACACCCTTCTCTCTTTCTTTCCTGAGGATGGTACTCCACTCATCCTGCTGGGTGATTTCAACATCCAGCCAGTAACCTTAAATTCTCTCCCTTTCCTTAACTTCTTCTCATCCTTTGACCTCTACCTCTCTCAATCTCCTCCTACTCACAAAGCAGGAAATGTGCTTGACCTGGTCTTCACCAGATCCTGCTCCACCTTTAACCTCACTGTGACCCCTCTTCCTGTATCTGACCACCACTTTATCACCTTCTCTCTTCCCATCCCCATCCCCTCCTCCCTCCCATCACCCCCTCACTCTATCACCACCTGACGCAACCTAAAAACTCTCTCACCTGACTCCCTCTCTTCTACCGTCCTCTCCTTGCTTCCCTCAGCCGAGCAGTTTGCTCTCCTGTCCGCTGACAAGGCTTCCACCGCTCTTCTATCCTCTCTCTCCTCTGCTCTTGATTCTCTCTGCCCTCTCACCACTAAACCTGCCCGATCCTCTCCCCCTGCTCCCTGGCTAACCGATACTCTGCGAACTCATCGAACAGAGCTTCGGGCAGCTGAGAGAAAATGGAGAAAATCACACCACCCTGAAGACCTCTCTTCCTACCATCTTATTCACTCCAACTTCACCTCTGCTGTCTCCAAAGCAAAAACCTCCTTCTTCATCTCTGAAATCCAGTCCTCTGCATCAAACCCCAGTAAAATGTTCTCCACCTTCTCTACGCTCCTCAACCCTCCCCCGCCCCCCCCTCCCTCCTCCCTTTCTGCTGATGATTTTGTAACCTTCTTTATTAAAGGTGGATGACATCAGCTCCTCCTTCCATCCTCCAAGCACCCTCACTAACACTCCCGACTCCAATCCTGCTCCTCGGCCCGCGGTCCCTGGATTTCCTTCCTTCTCCCCCCTCTCTCCCGATGAGGTGCTTAAACTCATCAGCTCAAACCGAGCCACTTACTGCCCCCTCGATCCCATCCCTTCCTCTCTCCTCCAAACCATCTCACCTGACATATCTCCCTTCCTCACTACCTTCATAAACTCCTCTCTGTCCTCTGGTCTTGTTCCGCCTGATCTAAAGGCTGCAAGAGTCAAGCCTCTGCTTAAGAAACCCTCCCTTGACCCTACTGCTATTCAGAACTACAGACCTGTCTCTCTTCTCTCATTCCTTTCCAAAACCCTTGAACGAGCAGCGTCCGAACAACTTTCTCTCTATCTCTCCCAGAATGACCTCTTGGACCCTCTGCAGTCCGGTTTCAAGGCTTCGCACTCCACTGAGACAGCTCTTCTTGCTGTCACAGAGGCCCTTCACACTGCTAAGGCCTCATCCCTCTCCTCTGTCCTTGTCCTCCTTGACCTGTCTGCTGCCTTCGATACAGTCAATCACCAAATCCTTCTTTCCACTCTGTCTGACCTCGGCATTTCAGGTTCTGCACTATCCTGGTTTGCTTCTTATCTCTCGAACCGCTCATACCAGGTCTTATGGAGAGGGTCCGTCTCCAGATCCTGCCCTCTTACCACTGGTGTCCCCCAGGGCTCAGTCCTGGGCCCCTTACTTTTTCTTCTCTATATCAGATCTCTTGCCTATGTGATCTCTTCTCATGGCTTCTCTTATCACTGCTATGCTGATGACACCCAACTTTTCCTTTCCTTCCCCCCCTCCGACACTCAAATCGAGGCTCGCATCTCTGCATGTCTCAAGGACATTGGCGACTGGATGTCTGCCCACCACCTCAAGCTCAACCTTGGTAAGACAGAGCTACTCTTCCTCCCAGGGAAAGACTGTCCTCTCACAGATCTCTCCATCTCCATCGAAAACACCACTGTACTGCCCTCCCAAACAGCTAAGAACCTTGGGGTGATCCTCGACAACCAGCTGTCTTGCTCTGCCAACATAGCTGTGACAGCACGCTCCTGTAGGTTCTCCCTCTACAACATCCGCAAAATCCGTCCCTTCCTCACAAGAGAAGCGACTCAACTCCTGGTCCAGTCACTTATCGTCCCTCGCCTGGACTACTGCAACGTGCTCCTGGCTGGCCTACCTGCCACCGACATCCGACCGCTTCAGCTCATTCAGAACGCTGCAGCCCGTCTGGTATTCAACCAACCCAAATTCTCTCATGTCACTCCCCTCTTCCGGGACCTCCACTGGCTTCCCATCTCAGCTCGCATCAAATTCAAGACACTGGTACTGGCCTACAGGGCAGTACACCAGTCAGCTCCCCTGTACCTGCAATCTATGGTCAGGTTCCAAACCTCTCACCGCTCCCTTCGCTCCTCTACCAGTGCAGGGCGCCTCGCTCCTCCTTCGCTACGGGCGCTCAAAAGTCGCTCATCCCGATCTCGACTCTTCTCCTCCCTGGCACCCCAATGGTGGAACGAGCTGCCACCTTCGGTCAGGACTGCTGAATCACTGCCGATCTTTCGGAAAAGACTAAAGACTCACCTTTTCAGGCTCCACCTGGGCCCTTCTTGATCTAACTTCTTTCTCTCTCTTCTTTCTCTCTCTTTATTTAATATAAAAAAAAAAAAAAAACCTAAACTAAAACTCGTACCACTGTTCCTTCAGGATTTGTAGTTGTCATAGACTGTGCTCCATAGTTGATTGCTCTATTGCTGACAAAAAGTGTGTTACTGTAAGTCGCTTTGGATAAAAGCGTCTGCCAAATGACGTAATGTAAATGTAAATGGGTCACAACTCCAGCGCCCACAGCGTGCCTGGCGAGAATCGAACTCAGGACCTTCTAACTGTGAGGCGACAGCGCTACCGACTGCGTCACCGTACCCCGAACATACACAAATAGTGTAGTAGATGTAGGCTACTGTACTGTACTGTAGCTGCTACCATTACGTATGTTGAATGTTTAATTGTATGTCTAATTAGGTATATGCTATTTGCACCTGTGCAAACAGAACGTCAACTATGTTTAAGTATGTTTAAAGTATGTACATGGAAAAATCAAAAAGTGGCGACAAGGTAGCTCAGCAGGCCAATATAAACAGTGAATAGAAAAAAGGGAGCTTCTTGATGCTTATGAAGAATTTAATAAAGAAGTAGCGAAGGAAAGGAGGACCTCTGGTCTTCGTCAGGCTGTCGTCAGCCTGATGAAGACCAGAGGTTGAAACGCGTTGCGTCTCTTGTGCCCTTGTCCTTTCCTGAAGATGTATTGTGTATTAACTATTTAAGTATACCTGTACATTACTTCTTTATTAAATTCTTCATAAGCATCAAGAAGCTCCCTTTTTTCTATTCACTAGTATGTACATGCCATGTGCACCTATGTGCAGTGAATATGCCATTGTCTTTGACTTGTTTTATCACTCTACTGCCTTATTGCATGTTGTGTCTCTTGTTATTTTTGCACTCATATGCCCTGTTATTTTGTACTATGTTGTAAACGGAGTCCACAGCACAATAATTTCACACGTGATACTTGCACTACGGAGTGACAATAAAAATCTAAAATCTTGAATCCTGAGTTCGATTCTCGCCTGGGACGCTGTGGGCGCTGGAGTTGTGACCCCCCCATATCTTCAGTGCCTACTGCCCAGGTGGGCTATCTGCCTATCTCGTCGAAAGGGCCTTTCTGTGTGGAGTTTGCATGTTCTCCCCGTACCCCCCAGGGGGTTCCTCCGTACATAACCCCCCACTAAAAACATGCAGAAGATCGTCATCCGACCAGTGACGGCAACATCGTCGGGGCCGGGGGGGGGGGGGGGGGGGGGGGGGGAGCGTCTGTGGCAAAACAATGTCACTGATGCAAAAAGACAGATCAAACTTTAGAGTGCTGCTCTGCCTGATGTTTTCTTCACCGTGCTCTTGTCAAGTAGAGTTAGAGCTACTTGCTGCAATAGGCTACAGTTCTAAAAAAAAGTGTCAACAGATGTTTCCTGATTCAAACCAGTCTGCCCACTCCCCCTCCCTCTCTCTCTCTCTCTCTCTCTCTCTCGCTCTCTCGCTCTCTCCGCCCTCTGGGTTCATTTCCTCGTTTCCTGGTTAGTCGTTGCGCAGATTATTTTCTCCACCTAAAGATACTTTATAGATATAGCTATAGATATACTGTAGATATAACAGCAGTTGACTGACAGTTTACAGTATATTTTACTCTCCTAAATCTTTGATGTGACTGTGTTACCAGCTACCATTTTCTTATTTAGACTAAAAAGAGGAACTCTCGGCTGTTAAAGGTTTGTCTGAAGTTTACATTCAAAACAACTCAACGCTCTTTGCTAACATGTTTGTGTTTTAGTATGGTGTTAATTTTAAAATAGTAGAAATGGTTCATAATCACTTTAATCAGTTGTGTTGCTTTCTGCCTACAGGTTTGAGGGGAAAAAACTTTGGTTTCCCTCATGCACGAGCTGCCAGATAGGCCTGTTATGAGATGTTTTTGACGATTGACAAAGTTAATAGGTAAGGTTTATCACAAGTTCAACCATGCTTTATTAACAATATTATATTGTTATTATACCATATTATTACATTTTAATGTAATATATATAAGCTATATAAGTATATATGCTATTTAATGTATTATGTGGTTATTTAAGCAGGTTTCACTTCCTGTTCTCGACTAGGCCTAAAACCTGAGGAAGCTAGTTACAATCAGCAACATGATGAGGCAATACATTAAAATACAACAAATGATCAAACAAAGTACAAAGTAAAACAATGTAATCACAAGATAGTAAAATCTCTTGGAATAAAATAGAAGGAATGGACTTTCTGTCACATGCTCCACGTCAGTAAGAGTTTTGATAGGCCGATTTCAGCCATGGGCAGAGGTGGGCAATGCCCACCCAGACATGAGTCTTGCCCACGCAATCAAAAGCTAGGAAAATATGTTTATTTTCACCCCCAGCCAATGGAAAAATTGCACAGAAAATACCAGTAGCGATTCTAGCTTCTGATTGGGTGGGCACTGAGCTTCAGCCCGCCTCCAAAGTCCTCTCGACTCATGTATTGAGAAACACAGAGCTCTGAGAGACAGACTCGACTGTCGCCCTCCGCTGCCCAGACTCAACTGTGGAGAAATGTGTCTGTCAGCAGACCCCTACCCAAAGACACGCCCCAAGCAGTAGAGAACCAATCGGCGATTATTATTCTTCCACACACACCATGGTGACTTTTCTAGGAAGTTGGAAATCATCTTTCTCTCAGTTTGTGAATGCTGTGCTGTAGCGAAAGCTCATAGCTTGACGTACATTACATTACATTAATTTACTTCATCCAAAGCGACTTACAACACTCTTGCAGCTGCTGTGCGTTCATGATGTATCGGTTTCTTATACCAAAGCCCCGTGCTGCTTCTGTCTCTAGCGATGCTGCTGCACATCAGCAGAGGCTCCAGATAACGTTAGAGCTCCTGTACCATCCACAAGCACTGCTGCTCCGACTCCTGTACCCAGGGGCGGAGCGACCCTATCAGCCCAGAGGGGGCGAAGCTCTTAGGGGGGCCCCATAAAAAAAAAAAATGTTTTGAAGGCCGCAGGGCCAGTTCCAGAACAAGATGACTAGGGGTGCATCCTAGATAGGAAGGGGTGCAGATGCCCGGCCTAAGGCCGGGCCAATTTGACATGTTATTTTACTAAAAATAATGCATTTAACCATCATTTCAAGTAGAATGATACCACCCAAGCAAGAATATTTCAAGTGTTTCAAGTGCTTTACTGAAATATTTGGACCATATAATGATAATACAATTATCTCAACCTTAAAAGGTTACATATAGGTGCCAAAAAGCCATAAAATCACATCACAAAAGAACAAAGAAAAACAACAACTATAATTCAAGTTTAAACAGTAAGTGTGCAGCTGTAGCATTTATAAAAAAGTTTTATTTTTTTTTACTTTTCAACTGAGCATGCAGACAATTAAAATAAGGGTGCAATGCATGCTTTTGCACCCCCGTAGAACCGGGCCTGGCAGGCCGCGAAGAAAAATGTGCCTTTTTTGCATGTTTGAATCGGTTTTAGCCATATTTAGTGGAATATCTCATTTTAAACACACCAATGTTATTGTCTATTGATTGAATTCCTCTCAGACTCACACCACCGACTTTATTAAATAAAGTTATTTTAAGTCACAACTGTAAAATAGCTGATAGCCCCTATATCCGAAAACACAATTTGTCACTCATTGAGCCAAGTAATATTATGTCCAAGAAAGACTACAGTGAAGCCACTTTACAGACAAGCTTGTTCTGAAGAAGAAAAATAAAAACACAGGTTGCCAGCCGGGCCGGTGGCCTGGCCTGCAAAAAAAAAAAAAAAAAAAAAAAAAAAAATTTGATGGGCCCCCCTGACGAGTGGGCCCGTGGCGGCCGCACCCTCTGCCCCGGCGTACGCTCCGCTACTGCCTGTACCAATCGTGCATTCCTTTAAACTGGGAACTGGTCATCTTACCGGTTCAAAGTTCATGAGCTGGGACGTGACGTCACTAGAGCTGGTATTTCCCATTCCAAACTCGTAGGAGCCTCAGCAGCCCCAACCTCAAAAATCCAAGATGGCTGATCCGCGCAACAACAGTAGTTATAATCATATAAATGCTATTTAGCACTTCTGTCTTGTTTGTGTCTCGTTAAGTCAGCTGTGTAGTGTTATGTAGAAACCAGTAGAAGCAGCTTGTATAGTTGATCAGCTTTATTGTCAGGCGGACAACATAACACCGGTAGGCGACTGACTGCAGTTGACATGGAGCAGGCTGACGGCGCACCCAGATGACGTCACTCTCTGGTATCCCTACGCATTGCGCGATATCAAATAGTACCATTACAATACATCTTCCTTTCTTTGAGTCTTTAAGACATATGTACAAAATGCATTATACTGTATGAATTACTGTTTACAGTCAAATTATAGATAACTGCTCCATAAACAAAACCTTGTCGCCATGAAACATAAATTCACCAACTTCTAGATTACCATTATCTCTTTAGGCATGAACATTGCCTTTCCTTTTCTTTTCTTTTTTTTTTCTTTTTTTTACTGACCATCAACAGATTTGTGAATAGAACACACAGAACATTTTTTTTTTTTTTTTTAACAGAACAGTCCCATATGCTCTTCCTTCTTCGAGACGGTTGTTTCACTTAGGACAGTCTTTGATGAAATAGACTTGTGAATTATTCCAAACTAAGGTGATCTGGGCAGACTTCCAGATAATCACCACATAGCTGCAGTGGATTATTATGCCACTCTCAATGCAGGCTATGTCAACTATGTCACATATTCCCCGTATCTGTCCGGTGGCTTCACATGTCTGCCACTGGATGTGATGTGTGTAGGAGTTGATGGCATACTGACTGGAAGTGTGACAGGAGGTGGATCAGCATCTGGAACCGGTGATTGTGATGCTCCATCACACTCACTGTGTTCTTCTCCACCCTCCTCTGAAGCCTCTGGACTGCCGAGGATTGGTCTCAGGTGGCGACGGTTCCTGCGTAGTACTCCCCTGTCCGTCTGAACCAGGTATGACCTCGGCGAGTCACACCTTTCAACGACAGAAGCTGCCTTTGTCCATCCTCGCTCGTTCTCCAGCTTCACTGCAACGGGGGTCCCGGGCTGGAGCTCTGGTAGAAGTCTGGCGTTGTGCCTGTTATCGTAGGCACGCCTGTAGCGCTGTTTCGCCCTCTCATCAACCTGCCTCACATGCTGGAGATCCGGCCATGCAGGTTGCAGCTTAGCCTCCAGAGTAGGAACTGTGGTGCGGATTTGCCTGCCAAGCATGAGCTGAGCAGGGCTGGCACCTGTGGCCTGCAGTGGGGTCGCTCTGTATATCATGAGGGCTAAGAAAGGATCAGTCTGTTTCAGGATTCGTTTTGCTGTCTGTACAGCTCTCTCAGCCTCACCATTTGCTTGTGCATAGTGAGGGCTGGTGGTGACGTGTCTGAAATCATACTCCTGAGAGAACTGCATGAACGCTCTTCCTGAAAATTGGGGACCGTTATCCGTGATCAGTTCATTTGGGGAGCCCCATCTAGCAAAGATGTTCTTCAGCTTAGCTCTGGTGGTCTCCCCTGACATATCTTTGAGGTAGGCTACCTCGATATACCTTGAAAAGTAGTCTACAACTACCAAGTAGCTTTGCTTATTCAGTTCACATATGTCAGCTGCTACTCTCTCCCATGGGCGGCTGGGCAGCGGGGTAGTGATCAGAGGTTCTCTATTCTGAGTGGGTTTTGACTCCTGGCAGTGTCTACATGTGCTGACCATTTCCTGAATCTCTCTGCTTATTCCCGGCCACCACACACTACACCTAGCCCGCTCTCTGCACTTCATGATGCCCTGATGCCCATCATGTATGCGCTGTAAAATATCTGGCCTCATCTGTTGTGGCACTACTATTCTATCATTGTACAACACTAGCCCCCCTGATGTTGTGAGGTGCTGTCTGGAGGCGTAGTAGGCCTTTACCTTATCTGGCACCTTAACTGCATATCTGGGCCACCCTGTCATCACGTAATGTTGGACCATCTGCAACTCTGTGTCCTGTAGGGTCTGCTGCTTGACCAGGTCAAGCTTGGTTGGGGAGATAGGCCATGCCTTGTGGACTGCTTCCTCATAGGCCTGTATCTCACTGGTCAGCTCTGCTATTTCCTGTGCCACAGCTGCCTGGGGATGCCTAGAAAGGGCGTCGGCTATAACTAGCTCTTTCCCTGGCACATATTCAGCTGTGGGGTTATAGCGCATCATACGTAGCAGTAGCCTCTGACACATTATGGGCACTAAATTTAGGTCCTTACAGTTTATTAGAGGAATAAGGGGCTTGTGATCGCTCTGCAGGGTAAAGGAGTCTAGGCCATAGAGGTATCTGGAAAACTTCTCACAAGCCCAGACTGCAGCAAGGCACTCTTTCTCAATTTGCGCATAGCGCTGTTCAGCTTTTGAGAGTGTCCTGGAACAGAAACTCACGGGTTTCAACTGACCATCATGTTTCTGTAGTAGAACTGCTCCTAAGCCATAACTACTAGCATCTGCGCTAACGACAGTGGGCTTAGTCACATCATAGAACGCTAGCACAGGGGACTCTGTAACGAGTTGTTTCACCTTCTTGAATGCTTCCTCTTGCACTGCATCCCAAGTCCATGTAGCATCATTTTTCTGTAGGTCGTTGAGAGGTTTGCTAACCTCAGACAGGTTTGGTAGGTACCTGCCGAGATAGTGGATCAATCCCATGATCCTCTTCAGGTCGGCGACGTTGTTCGGTGGTTCTAGCTCAGTGACGGCTTTGACCTTAGCCTTGTCTGGACGAGTGCCGTGCTCATCGATGTAATGGCCAAGGTAGTTGAGTCGTCGCTGGCGTAGGAGGCATTTGTCACGGTTTAACTTCAACCCTGCAACTTTGAGAGTGTCCAGGGTTTTCTGGAGCCTGTCTTCATGCTCCTCTGGAGTGTCTGAAAAGATGAGGATATCATCCATATAGACGGCTACACCTTCATGATCCTTCAGGAGCTCTGTCATTTCACGTTGAAATATTTCAGGTGCACTTGTGATTCCGAATGGTAGTCTATTGAAATAGTACCTACCAAAGGGGGTTATGAATGTGGTAAGTTTGGCGCTCTCACTGTCTAGCGGGATTTGCCAAAACCCGCTAGCGGCATCCAAAAGAGAAAACACCTTAGCACCTGCAAGTCTGGGTAAAATGTCATCTATAGTGGGGAGGACGTATTTCTCCCTCTTCACAGCCTTATTAAGCTTCTTAAGATCCACACATATTCCTATCTGGTCTTTGTTCTTTTTGGGCACAGCCACCATCGGTGCACACCACTCCGTTGGCTCTTTGATTGGCTGTATCACTCCACTCGCTACCATACGTTCTAGTTCTATCTTCACCTTCGGGACCATAGGCACAGATACGCGCCTAGCGGTGGCCACGCTGTAGGGTATGGCATCCTCTTTCAGAGCGATTTTGATTGGCTTTATGTTCAGCTTACCAACCTCAGCTGGATAGGGATCTTTAACTCATTCACCGCCAATGACGTCTTTGACGTGTTATCAGAAATAGCCCTCCCCGCCAATGACGTGTTTGACGTGTTTTTGTTTTTATTACTGCAGGGCGTATTTCAAACACTTACCCAGCCTCTGACATAGTATCATGTCCCTAGCATCTAAGGCAACACGTGAACAAACACATACCGCAGCTGTTGTTTTGAAATTGAGCAAGAGGAAAAGCAGAAAACGGGTAACGCTTCCTTGTGCAGACAGGAGAAACGCCATTGAAACGCGCCTCGGCGCGCTGCACGAGCTGGAGTCGCCTTCCTCTGTGCCAGCCCGGAGAAAACGGGAGAAAGTAATCAAGAGATGTGTTTGATCATCGGAGGAATGAGGAAATGATCGATCAGTTTGCGAGGGCGGTGAGGACGTGTTGAATAGCCGAGGGGAAAACGGGAACGATTTCAGGGAGGATATGACAGGGAGACATGGACGAGGACGGGTGGACCAGAACATAAACAAAATAAACACACAACAGCAAGGCACAAGGCAGAAGCGGCTGCGGCAGTCACAGCAGCCCGCTGTCCTTTCTCAAGAGCTATTCAGTTGGTTCATGAAATCGCTGGGCTGCGTGCCCTCCAGTGTTGCTCCTGGCCAATCCCAGCGCCACAGGGCGTGGTTATTGCTTATCCTATGTGGGGTTAGAAATCTAAAAGGGGGATCGTGTGTGTGTGTGTGTGTGTGTGTGTGTGTGTGTGTGTGTGTGTGTGTGTGTGTGTGTGTGTCTGTCTGTCTGTCTGTCTGTCTGTCTGTCTGTCTGCACACTCACTCACCGAGTAAACTGTATTGTTGAATGTAAAAAAAAAAGCACTTCATGTGTATATATATATATATATATATATATATATATTTTTTGTCATTTGTGTCCTAACGAATAATATTTACATGTCTGATGTCAATACAGTTCAAAATAAAAGAATTGAGAGTGAGTTCTGCCTGAGATTGTGCCCTTTTACAAAAATTGCCTTTTCTCCTGTTTATTTTCTCAGGGAGAGCTTTTGGGTAGAAAACAGGGTGTATATAAATGGCTATAAGTAGAGTACAGAACATGCTAAAAGCTCACTTTTTTTTTCCTGGTGAACCCAGAGACGTACATCATTTTGAGGTATTGCAAATCACTCTGGTGCTAATAGATAATTTACTGTGGGTCTTGAAAGATGACCAACAATTATGAAAATCTTTGGCCTGTGCTAAATATTGGCAGTCCTAAACTGGCGGTGAATGAGTTAAGCTGCTCTGTGCTTTTGATTTCCTCTATTCGCTTAACCAAGCCCATAGCGATGGCTACATTACGACTCAGCAGGTGGCTGCCATGTGACCCTTTCATCACATTCACTTTAAATCTGAACTTTTTCTCTTTCCACCTCGTAGTAGCTGTGAAGTGGCCCATACAGTTCACCTTACCCCCTGGGCTCTCTAGTCTACTCAATGGGGATTTTAGTTGTGGCTTATTTATTAGCTGGTTAAACGTCTGTTCTAATATGACACTTGTGTCTGCTCCTGTATCGATCTTAAAGGCTATCTTCATACCTTGTATAGGCAATCTCACAGTCCATGCATCGTTTGAATCGTCCACATCTGTGATTTCTCCTAGGAAAAGTGCTTGGCTGTCATCTTCGTCCTCATAGGGTGTAGTAACTTCGTTGACCACACGGGACCGACACACCACAGCGAAATGTCCCCGTTTTCCACAGTTGCGGCATTCAGCATTACGTGCAGCACAATTATCTTCCCTGGTATGCACTCGTCCACATCTGTTGCATTTGCGTCCAGGTTTGTTCACATAATGTCCTTGTTGTGCCGTGGCCCCTGTAGCCTGTCCATATCCGTGCCTCTCTTTGTCCTTGTATGGCGCACGCTTGGATGCTACTTCACTCACTTGCGCACAGTTAGCATTAGCTCCTTGCTCGCTAATATGCTGCTTCACTTGCTCTGATCGCCTCACTAGCTCTACCGCTTTGCTGAGCGTCAAGTCAGGCATTAGCTGTAGCTTCTCTGATAGCTCTTTATCCAGTATCCCTATGACTAACCTGTCGCGGATATTTTCATTCTTAACATCAGCAATGCCAAACGCACAGGTGTCAGCTAGCTCGTGCAGGCTTCTTATGTACTCTTCTGCCGTTTCCGCCGGCTTTTGAGTACGCTGATGGAAGCGGGCTCTTTCGTGAATCGTGTTCACTTTCGGCACAAAATAATTGTCCAACATTGCCATGACAGCCTCATAACTGTTTTCTTGTTCCTCGTCTTCAAACGTGAACGTTTTATATATTTGCTCGGCTTCTTTTCCCAACGAATAGAGCAGTGTACACACTTGTACCTCGTCTTCCTCTTTGTTGAGCTTCGTTGCTATCCTGTAGCGATGAAACCTTTGCCGCCACTCTGGCCATTGTTCTGGGCGAGAGAAATTAAAGTTGTCAGGAGGTGGGAACTTTGCCATCCTTAGTATCTTCTGACACCATGTAGTGTTATGTAGAAACCAGTAGAAGCAGCTTGTATAGTTGATCAGCTTTATTGTCAGGCGGACAACATAACACCGGTAGGCGACTGACTGCAGTTGACATGGAGCAGGCTGACGGCGCACCCAGATGACGTCACTCTCTGGTATCCCTACGCATTGCGCGATATCAAATAGTACCATTACAATACAAGCTGTACACACAGCACGGCCTACTTCTATCTGTATGGACATGAGGCTGCAGTCAGTGTTTGTATGCGCAAAATGCAACGAAATGCCTTGTTATCAACTGTTATTGCTAACAATGGCTAGCCTGGCTAGCGAGTGTATCTGACCAGTGAACAGTGAACTTCCCAGCTCAACTTTTCTGCAAATGGAATGCTAACAAAACGGATGTGACGTCATTTAGCCTCCACATCCCAGTTATTTTCCAATAAAGGAACGCACAACAAGCCCTGCCCCAATGAAGCTCCCTCCCTCGGCTCCCTCAGCCTCACCTGACGGAGGAGTTAGCGACTAAATGGCGATGCACCATCCCAGCCAATACTAACTAACTACCCAAAGCGTGCATATGGTGCTATATCATGATCATTCAATCCTGCCTGGTACCGCACACGACCATGGCTGGAGTACTCTGTTGTGCGGGATGCATGCTTTTGTTTCCCCTGTCGAAAATATGTCCAAGCCAATGAGAAGGACGAATGTTTTTACCTCGCGATATGTCATTACGCACAGCCTTGCCACGCCAGGACATCAAATTATGCTGCTAAAATTGGGTAATAGCAGATAATTCAGTGAGGCAATTAACTATAACTGACTGAGAAACTTTTATCACATCGCAAAGAGGGAAATTAATTGAGAAAACTTGTTGGACAATAGAGACACTGCGTAACGCGTCATCATTCAGAAGCCACGCCCAAGACGGGGGAAAACAGAAACCCCCCCTCCAATCCTGGCGTTCTCCTATGTCGCGTGCATGGTTGCGTGTTGCACAAAAATATCGTATATACGGAAGATGAACACTCCAACTTACTTCCTTGACAGCTAGATCCACATTTTTCTTCTCGCCAATTCTCAATGGCTTCCTTGTTTTGCTCAGGAGTACAACAAAACTTTAATTGGCAATTTTTTACATTTGTTGTCTGCGCAGCCCACCACACAACAGCTTTAACTATGTTTAATTCAAGGAAAAGAGACACTGCATGAAATAGGCCACGCCCATCACGGGGGAAAAGCTCCGTTCATTTCCACACACCAGCGTCATTTTCCTTTAATTAAACATAGGTAAAAGCTGTTGTGTGTTGGGCTGCGCAGACAACAAATGTAAAAAATCGCCAGTTAAAGTTTTTTTGTAGCCTACTCCTGAGCAAAACAAGGAAGCCATTGAGAATTGGCGAGAAGAAAAATGTGGATATAGCTGTCAAGGAACTGAAGTAAGTAAGTTGGAGTGTTCATCTTCCGTATATACGATCTTTTGTGCAACACGCAACCATGCACGCGACATAGGAGAACGCCAGGATTGGAGGGGGGGTTTCTGTTTTCCCCCGTCTTGGGCGTGGCTTCTGAATGATGACGTGTTACGCAGTGTCTCTATGGACATAGGCTATTTACCCAGCGAGCATTTTTAGGTTGAAAAGACGTTTAAAGGGGCCATATTATGTATTTCTTAATTTTGTATCATATATTGTTACAATCTTGGGTGGTCATATTAAACGTAGGCTAAGCTTCAAATGAATAGGTGAAGGTGTTTGAATGATACTACCCTTCCATGAAGTCTCATAGACGAGAGGAGATGGATTTGTGCGAGAGCCATTATAGTCCTAGGTGACGTCATGTAGGACTTGTTACCATGGTGATGCCAAGCATATCCCAGGCCGGCGGCGCGCGCGCCCTAACCTTCACCCGTCCGTCCGCCCCTCCCTTCCTGTTCTGACATTGCTCCAGACACTGCCGACAGTAACGCTGCTACTTTCCACTCGTCTCGGCCGTATCTGCCTTTCACTTTATTTGTGTTTATCTGAGTATCTAGTATTTCCTGATAGAAGTCCTGGTTAAAAGCTGGAGCGTTAGCTTGTAAGCAGTGTCCAGTCGTTTAAAGTCAGTGAGTTTTCTTGTTGCCTTGCCAACCTAACCCTGCGTCACCAGGCTCTCTCCAACCTGGCTGTCTGGGACAACACATGGTGGCTATATGGACGTGAGGAAGGTGCTCTATTTGACATATTGAACGGAGCTATTTTTTTCCTGTAATGTCAGGGATGTGGATTCCACAGGTCGTTTGATCGTCACACAGCCTCTTGAATTTTAGAATTTTTCCACATTTAACAGGAGGTGGAGTTAGGCTCAGAAGACGGGAGAAGTAATACATGAACTAGTAAAGGTTATGGTGAAGGATGCTGAATAATCTTTTTGGTGAAAAGAAAAAAAAACGTGTGGCTTTGCTGGTCTGCCGACTGCACAGCACCATCACGTGTTGAGGTGGTGAGAGTCAGATGCACCAGAGCTGCTTACTTTGAGATCACATTGTGAACCCATGAAGGGGGGGAGGAAACATGAGCCGTCTGTGGCAAAACAATATCACTGATGCAAAAAAAGTGAGCACAGATGTTTCCTGATTCAAACCAGTCTGCCCATTCCCCCTCCCCCTCCCTCTCTCTCTGTCTCTCTCTCCCCTTTCTCTCTCTCTCTCTCTCTCTCTCTCTCTCCGCCCTCTGGGTTCATTTCCTTGTTTCCTGGTTAGTCGTTGCGCAGCTTATTTTCTCCACCTAAAGATAGTGTAACAGCAGTTTACTGACAGTATATTTTACTCTACTGACTCTTTGATGTGACTGTGTTACCAGCTACCATTATCTCATTTAGACTAAAAAGAGGAAATCTCGGCTGTTAAAGGTTTGTCTGAAGTTTACATTCAAAACAACTCAATGCTCTTTTACAACATGTTTGTGTTTTAGTGTGTTCATGTTAAAATAGTAGAAATGGTTCATAATCAGTTGTGTTGCTTTCTACCTTTCCCTCATGCACGAGCACTGCCAGATAGGCCTGTTAATAGTTAAGTTAAGTTAATAGGTAAGGTTTATCACAACTTCAACTATGCTTTATTAACCATATTATATTGTATTATACCATATTAATACATTTTAATGTAATATAATGTAGGCTATATAAGCTATTTAATGTATTATGCTAGTTACAATCAGCAACATGATGAGGCAATACAGTAAAATACAACAAATGATCAAACAAAGTACAAAGTAAAACAATTTAATCACAAGACAGTAAAATCTCTTGCAGTAATAAGATGGAAGGAATGGACTTCCTGTCACATGATCCACCTCAGTAAGAGTTTTGGGCTGCGTTCCGATCGGCTAGTAGTTCCCTGCAAAGTGGTCCGTGGACTGCACAGGGTATTCAGCTATATTACTTAACATGGCTGAATACCCTGTGCAGTCCACTTCGAAGGATCCCCTCTGGTCTGCTGTTTAGTTGACTGTAGATTGTGTGGTTAATGTCTCCATCTAGTGGACATAGTAGAACTACTTCACCTGATCTGTGGTGACTCTGCGTCTGCCCTGAGGGTTCTGGCCTCTGTCGTTACACTATAGATGAGACTTGTTTACCCTGAAGTTATGAGGCCGCACCCTCACATCAAATTAACACAGATACAGGACTGACAAAGGAGAGTATTAAGCAGAGTCTGTCTCTCTCTCTCTTTCTCTACAGATGAAGGCAGACATTCTCTGTCTCTGTGACTTGATGCTGTAAATTCACCAGGAGAACATCTTCCAAGGTAATGCTGACTACATTTGTCTTTGTTTACTGATTGTTTGTTGTCTGGCAACATGTGAACAAACTTCTGTCTTTTTATATCTGTACTGTAAGGAGGTCTCGCTTGAAAGAGGATCTTCCTGCTTAAAGGAAAACAATATTGTTAGATGAATACACTATCATGTTGTATGTTATGGCTGTATGTTGACTTTTGCAAGATTAACTGCTGTAGTATTTCAAATCATGAACCTGCTATTTGCAGATGGCGTTCATCTATATATAATAAGAGATGTGTCTGTGTGTGTGTGAGCAGAATTTCGGCCGGCCACAGCTATGCCGCTTTACGTGGCATCGGGCTGAAACTTTCAGGGGGTGCAAAGAGCCCCTGTGCGGTAGAGAGCTGCAAACCCGAAGGTACCCTCGCGGGCTCGGGCCTGCCAATACGGGCCGAGGCCGGGCTTGTTTTTTATTTATTTTTAATTAATAGGTCTGGGTTGTATTACTCGCTTGATTTTACACAGCAGAGCACAGTCAGACAAAGAGGAGGAGTGCACAGACACTCCCCCAGCCACAGTCACACACAGACCCTCACGTGACGTTACGTTAGTCTGCCAGTCATACTCATGTCATGACATGTAGCTTTCCGCTCAGTCAGCGACAGACAGCGTGCTGTGTCAGTATGTAAAAAAAAAAAAAAAAAAGCCGTGTCTGCCGTGTCCGTCAGTGTACAGCTCCCGAACAGAGAGAGAGAGAGAGAGAGAGACAGAGAGAGAGTCAAATAGAGAGAGAGGCTGCAGGAGCAGGACGGCCGCGCACAAGCAGCTGAGGAACAGAGAATGAGAGATGTGTCATTATATCATAATATTGGCTTCGGGCCTCGCAACGGGCTCGGGCCAAGTAATTTCATACAGTGGCGTCAGTTCATTAAAGGCCAAGGTATGGCAAGTCCCGCGGTGGGGGGGGGTTCAGGGGGTGTTTCCCCCCCTCACTTCAAGATTTTTTGTGAAATCAGTTGTGCAATAGACAATTTTCATGAGTTGTTTCTATGTAATTAATTTATATGACATAATGTCAACCTTATAAGGTTAACTAAGGAGACAACTACAGTATAAGTAGTAAACATTTTCTTTATTCTAGTCACTGTAAAACTAACATAACAAGTGCATTTTATGAATGCTGAACAAATGTGCACTGCAGGGATGCAGACCCATGGACAGTGAAAAAGGTGACAGCAGGGCACTGCAGGGCAGACATAAAACCACTGAAAAACCATTCACTTTTAGTGTCCGATTTTGGAATGAAAAAGGGGTCTGTCACCTGGTGACTAGTTTGCATTCCTGGCAGTGTTAAATAGCTGGCTTACTTCACAATCGCGGGTGACATTAAGTCTGGTTTTTTACTAAAATAATATATAGAACATGTTTGTATTGACATGACATGCACTTGTTCATGAATATGTTACATTTGAATAAACAGTGGTATGGCATTTATACAGTGTGTAGTGGAGAGAACAATGGACTAGGTTCTAGTAAGGGGTTTGTCACCAACTTCAACGCCGGTGTCGTCGGCCAGGACTCCACTTAAAAGCCTCCAGGTATGAGGAATAAAAAGCTGAGAGAGGATGGTGTTTCTGTCTTTCTTTACTGGCACTGTGCAGCAAACATAAATAAATCCCATTAATATCCCCATCTGCATAAATATACTATTACTGATCCATAACATTAATTATAACAGGATGAAATCAAATGGCTACAATTATACTCCCCTTACTATTACAGAGCCAGAAATAAATGCCATTCACTTATTAACAGGTTTCCACAAACATATTAGCTACTGGTCATTTATAACTCACGTTTCACTAGTGAGGCTTTTATTGTGAAAATCCACACTTCCTGTTGTAGTTAACTATCTTAGCTTAACCTCGATATAAACGCAGGCATTAATAATCACTTCGGGAGGCTTGCTCCATAATAAAACATTATTCCACACAATACCAACAACAGGTAATGAATAATATAACATAAGAACATGTTCAGGACTCGACATGACATATTTAACCGACGTGCTGCGTCGGGGGCTGTCAGGTGAGAGGACTAGGATCATTAATTAGCGCATTTTTTTTTTTTGGCCAGAAGCCAAGGTATGGCGGCCGCCATATCTTGCCATACTGAATTGACGCCCTTGATTTTATAACTCATCCGGGCCGGATCGGGCACGGGTCTGCATGTCACGGGCCGGGGAGGGCTAAGGCAGAGATTTCAGGCCCGCGCAGCTCTCTACCGTGCGAGTGACCTGACAGAGCCGGATTTAATTAGGTGATTGCGCTAATTACCGAATGATGTGATGTCATCAATGATGACATCATCAGTGATGACGTCATCAGTGATGACGTCATCCGTGATGTCATCCGTGATGATGTCATCCGATCCGGATGTCATAGAACAGGCGAGAGAGCAGGCGAGGCCTCATAGCGGCCGAGCTGCGTATGTGACGTGCAGTGGGCGAGCTGCAGAGCAGGCGAGGAATCGTTGCTAGTATAATGAAGTTGAAGTTGTGTGTCTGTATCACACTGCATGAAAAACCTGCTTTCCGGGCAAGTAAATGACTGAGTGCTCAATATGCAGACACTATGTGGTACTTTCCCCCCACTTTTCCTGTCCAGCAAAAACCAGTAAACATACCAGCTTTTCACACCCACGGGCCCATTCAATGGGCCCATGGCCGGGGACACTTAACATTCAGAGGGCATTCAATGTGATCACTCCAATTATCAGTTTGGAGACAGCCAGGCTCATAGCCATTGGCTCAGGGCTGATCTATAGAACCAATCGGTTGATTGTATTTGTAGCTGTTTGTAGTTTTCATCCAATGAATACCTTACCATGGCCAGGGGCGACATCCACTGGGACAGCCCCTGGCCATGGGAAGGCATTAATTGGATGAAAACTACAAACAGCTACAAATACAATAAACCGATTGGTCCTATAGATCAGCCATGAGCCAATGGCTATATAGGACAGTGAACCCCCCCCCCCCCCACCCCCCATTATTAATTAAATTAATTTCATCATAATAAATTGTGTGTACATAATCCTACATAAAAAACTGCACTTACTGTTGTACTGTTATTGTTGTTACCCTATAAGGCAGAGGTGCTCAAATTATTTCCTATGAAGGACCAAAATGAATCTGGATGGATGGCTGTGTTCATGTTATGTGAAATTACATTAAATTAATTTATTTCATACACCATTTACATTCTAAATCTAAAGTATGTCTTCTATTTTCATGTATTCAAGTATAAGTAATATTGGTATTTTCCACACTGCAATATTGAGATGAATGTATTGGGAGAGAGGAAAAATATATAATTCGAGAAATATGTTGAAAAGCTTAAGCTTTAATATAAACCACACTGCACTGCAAACAGAAAATATGAAAAAAAAAAAAAAAAAACACAGGGGTCCTTCCCCAAATTCAGTAAATGACATGTCATGACATGACATGTACGTTCAATAAATGACAACACTCGAAAAGAATGGGCCCTATCTCCCGACAGGCGCTATCCCCTAATAGGGCTTGTGCACCTGTTTGCACACCTGTTAAGGCAGGGAAGATAGCAGTCCGCCTTGCACCGTCCGTAAGGTGTTATGCCTAGTTTTGCACCCCAGCGCCGGCCCATCCCCACCTCACGGGAGCATATTGTAATGATTTATACAGAAATGTAACTGTTTAAAAGTGATATAATTGTCTGGTAGACGTGACCTCCCTGATTTCTAAGACAGATTTCTAAAACAACCCGAAATATGTTGGGAATGCAATTCTCGGCCGAGATGCGGAAACGTTCACGGCACGAGTCGCAGACGCAAATTAGAGCCGTGCCAAAATCATCTGCGCCCCAAAATGACTGCGCAAATGGGATTTGGGCGGTCTTAACTACCAGAATTATTCACCGGCGTGGCCAGGCAATGCTACGTCAATCAAAACCAATCAGATTCCCGTCTCGCAATGGCTGTTTGCGCGAGGCATGCAATATGCTATAATTCTCTCCATGCGTAATAGAGTGTACTCACTCGTGCGAGGACAGAGAGAGCTTATTGACAGATCGTCTGTGGTGCCAACGACCCTCCAGCTTATGAACGTAAATAGCCTATGTCCTTTGTCCAACAAGTTTTCTCAATTCATTTCCCTCTTTGCGATGTGATAAAAGTTTCTCAGTGAGCTGATTGCCTCACTGAATTATCTGCTAATACCCAATTTTAGCAGCATAATTTGATGTATTGGCATGGCAAGGCTGTGCGTAATGACATATTCAAAAGGAATTCCACTTTCCACTGCGCTGCACTGCACGGAGATTATGGTGCGCAACCCAGCGCAGCGAGGTATTTGCGCCTAAGAGGTCCTTTTCAAAGCTCTTAGCGCAAAGTAATTGCACGCTGCTAACAATAGCATAATGCCATCTATCCCACATTTTAGCGCTGAAATGCCTGCTTTGGCATGGGGCAGCCAATGTCCAGTACAATTATCACAGGCATGCACTTGTGTCCGCCCTCAATTTGCATTGCGCACGGTGTTAAACGAGCGCAAACGCTAAATTAGCACTTTTGGGCAGATAGGGCCCAATGTCACTCCACACACAGCTTTTTGGGCAGCGCAAGCGGGCTTTGTCCAGTCTAATGTCCAGTGCCGATGCTCGTGAACGCTTTATCGCGCTGGACATAATCCTAGGTTCCGACCTAGCCTTGTTTTTTTATTGACCAGGTCTACTTTAAATGTCTTTTTGCATCTGGTTAAACTTTTTGGGGGTTGAAGTCTATCCGAAAATGGTCCCTGTAGACGCGGTGGGCAGGGTGTCATGTGGGAGGCTGGGTGCTCAGGAATGGTGTCCATCTATCCTGAATCACAGCACACAACTCACTGAGCTCCTGGCTGCGAAAAGATGGACACCGCACAATCCATCCATCGACGCCGTCTACACTGCCATCCTCTTCATCAGACATAAAAGCCTGACAGATGCCCCTAATAATAAAGTTGAAGTTATGTGTCTGTGTATCATGGGTCGGAAATTAGCAGGAATGCCAGCAAAAATGCCAGCAATAAATAAAATAAAATTGCCCTTGGATTTGGGATGACGGGGGCTTTTAATGCCCCCATAAAATAAAGAGTTAACTTTCTGTATTCTAGCATTACGGCAATTTGCAGTGTCGGATTTGGTGCAATTTGGACAGGGATGTTCAATATGAATAAACTAAACGAGCGAGTAAACGGAGGAGCAGCGAGGGCTCTTTGATGTAGGCACCGTCACATCACAGCAGGGTGGGGCTTCAGGGCTCTGACTGGCCGGGGGTGCAAGCCCCGCTCGGTTGAACTGCATGATAATGACTAATGAGCACACGGTAGGAACACAGAGTAGCCAATAGGAGCTTAGACACTATAGTCTTGCTGAAGCGTGTATGCAGAATGCTACTGTATCGATACGGCATGCTGTGACGTGTGTCTGCGTAGCCTACGTGGTCACACGTTGCTGCTGTTTAAGCTGGTAAAGTGTCAAAAGTAAAGTGGTTCCAGTGTTTTCTAGTGTTTCAGCTCAGTGTTCAAGTGGCTGATTTAAGTGTTGATCAGAGTGATGGTCTGTGGGTAGAAACTGTCTTTGTGTCTGGTGGTTTTGGCGTACAGTGCTCTGTAGCACCTGCCAGAGCGGAGGAGTTCAAACAGATCATGGCCAGGGTGAGATGGGTCAGTGATGATCTTTCCTGCCCTTTTCTTGACTCTGGAGGAGTACAAGTCTTGTCTCCAATTTCAAGGCCTGAGGCAGTCAAATTCCTATCAAACCTAGTCTTGTTTCTCTCTGTTACTTTCTGGGCATTTCGAGAAGCCAATTGGTAGCTGTCTTCTAAACGAGCTGTGAGGTCTTGTACGCAGAGATGGGCAGTATTTGAAATACTTGTATTTGAAATACGTATTTCAACTACTTTTTTGTATTTTGTAATTTGTATTTGGCTGGGCAGAGAAAAATTAGATGTAATTTGTATCAAGATACTTTCAGATCTTGTATTTTGTGTATTTCAAATACATAAAATACATTTTTCTTTTTATTCTCAAATTGACACAACTAAAGATGGAGAAATTAGTTGTACTAAAAACAACTAAGTGAACTAAACTGAAACCTGATATGAATAAACAGATAAATTACTTGTACTAAAAAACAACTAACTGGACTGAACTGAAACCTGATTTGAATAGGAGAAATTAGTTGTACTAAAAACAACTAAGTGAACTAAACTGAACTGAAACCTGATATTAAAAGATGGAGAAATAAGGTGTATTGAAAAACAACTAACTGAACTGAAACATGATGTGAAAAGATGGAGAAATTAGTTGTACTAAAAACAACTAAGTGAACTAAACTGAAACCTGATATGAATAAACAGAGAAATTACTTGTACTAAAAAACAACTAACTGGACTGAACTGAAACCTGATTTGAATAGGAGAAATTAGTTGTACTAAAAACAACTAAGTTAACTAAACTGAACTGAAACCTGATATGAAAAGATGGAGAAATAAGGTGTATTGAAAAACAACTAACTGAACTGAAACCTGATGTGAAAAGATGGAGAAATTAGTTGTACTAAAAACAAGTGAACTAAACTGAAACCTGATATGAATAGATGGAGAAATAATTTGAAAAAACAACTAACTGAACTAAACTGAAACCTGATATGATTCAGAATAGATAGAGAAATAAGTTGTACTGAAAAACAACTAACTGAACTAAACTGAAAGCTGATATGATTCAGAATAGATTGAGAAAGAAGTTCTATTGAAAAACTAACTAACTGAACTAAACTGAAACCTGATGTGAATAGCTGAAGAAATAAGTTGTACTGGAAAAAAAAACGGAACTATACTAAAACCTGATATGAATAGATATAAGTTGTACTGAAAAAAAACCTAACTGAACTCAACTGAAACCTGATTTGAATAGGAGAAATTAGTTGTACTGAAAAACAACTAACTGTCATAAACCTGATTTGAATAGATGGAGAAATTAGTTATACTGAAAAACTATAACTGAACACCAAAGTACCCTAATGAAAATCAAAAATGTCTTTCTGTTGCTACAAGGATGTCTGAGCTTCACTGTGCATAATGATGGCTGTGCAGATTTTGACACTAGAATGGTGTTACCACTGCTGATAGTGGAAAGTTGTATTCAGTGAGTGATTGTTCTTTAGTAATTATGTTCTAGATAGCCAGGTTGTTTTGGATTTTGTTTATGAAGCAGAAGGAGGGGAAGTCATTTTCAGAGGGGAGTCCAATTTCATGGAAGGCCTTTTTTGTTTGAGATGCAGTTTCTCATCGTTCCTCTCACCGATTCACAATTTCACAACCTTAGACAGGATGTGCATCAGGGCATTCAATTCCTGAAATGTAACCTTTTCTAGTTGTATAAATATGTTTGCACGTTAAATAAATACTGTGACGACAAGTTACTGACATGGTGGTGAATGTGAAGTTGTTTAAAGGGGACCTACTATGCCTTTTACCTATTTCAGTTATTTATATATTGTGTTATGATGTCAGATATCTATGGCTAAACATAGTCAAAGTTCCAAAACTTGAGGTTAACATGCAGAAATGCTGCCTTTAAGTCAAAAGCCCTCACAGAAGGTGATTAACAGCTGAGCTACTGAAAAACAACTAAAACTAAAATGGAAGAACTGCAGTGTGTTAGGGAGTACACATACTGTGACAGAGGACTAAAGAGAGGATTTACTGTCTAAGGAAACCAGAAAATTTCACTTTTGAATAGCTGAAATCAGAGAATTAGGACATTTTCCTTAAAGAAATGTCTCTAAATGATTAATAGATCATCAAAATAGGCAATTAATTTAATATTTGGCAATTCATCTATGAATTGACTAATCGTTGCAGCTCTTTATAAGTTTTTATAAAATGTATTTTCATGTATTTTCAAAATACAAAATACGTATTTGTATCTCAAATACATTTTCAGACAGGTATTTTGTATTTGTATTGTGATACATTTTTTGAGCAAGTATTTGTAATTTGTATCAAAATACTTTATGATGTATTTTCGCCCATCTCTGCTTGTACGTACTGTGAATGAGATTTCTACTGATCCTCTTTCAAGGGCAATCGCTAGGTCAACAGCCAGTCGGGGTTTACGCTCGAACATTAAATCATAGGGAGTGAACCCTGTTACCTCATATTGTCTACAATTGTGTGCATAGGCAATTCCAGGCTTTCCAACCAGGGGGTGCACCATCACGGTCAAAAGTGTACCCCGTTAGGGGCGTTTCCAGGGGGGGCAGTGCCCCCCTGCCCAAAGATTTTATTGTACATTTTAAAATAAAATGCATTAATCTGGTGCACTCTGAGAGCAAAATGAAGAGGCTAGTAGATCTATTAAGAACTACACACATCACAATAATATCCTCTTCACTATGCTGTGGCTTTACAATGATAAAAAGAATATGAGTGAGTTGAGAGGTCAAGTACAGATTCATTTTATGCAGCAACACAATGAATCGAGAAATTGCATTGAATAATGTTGAATATAATGAAATATATTACGACACATTATATATATATATTATATACAGTATATATATATATATATATATATATATATTTATATATATATATATATATACATATACATATATATATATATACATGTATGTATGTATATACAGTATATATTGATTAGATTTTGTTTAAATCGTTTACATGTAGACATTTCTTTTTTTCTTATCTGGCCACAAGGGGGTGCACGTGCATCCGGTGCACCAATGTGAAATCGCCAGTGATTGTATGCATGTACAGTACTAAGAGTTTTACAAACTCTTTCCAATGTGACTTTTGCTTGTTCTCCAATGTTCCTAACGTGCCTCTGTTAAATCTTTCGACAGGGTTACCCCATGGGTGGTATGGGGCCCGTTGCAATCGGCGTAGAAACTGCGTTTAAGGCCTAGGGCTAGGCCGCCTAGCGCAGTTAGTGGGTGTGGACCAGCGCACTCGCTATCTTGGTATCGGCGCTACACGCAGCCTCAACCATTATAACCACGCCTTTTAAGCGTAAAATTATGCATAGTCCGCTCATTGGAGAATTGCAGTAAAGAGTCACACGCTAGCATTTTAAGCTCCAATTCCTGGACAAATCTGGTAAAACCAGACAAAGCCAAGCGCTCTGCCCCCCCCCCCTCCCTTCATCCAGTCTGTCTGCCTCCATATATAGGCTATTATTCCATATTATTATGCTTCTCAAACCAATCTAACTGCAGTTTAAATACTGCAAGCATGTAAATACCCTACACTATTGCAAGATCAAAGTGAAAAGAATGTTCTAAATGCATCAGCTAGAAAAATATAGCCTATTAGATTGGTGAAAGTTTGTCCAGAAAGATATAATTTTCTCTCGCCTGCTGCAGGAAGGATGATGCACATAAATATACCCTACATTATGTAAAGTCATTGCATAAATGTGTTTTTATTGTAAAACTAAATGTGAAGTAGGGCCAAGTTATTGGAGCAGACATCACAGTATAGCACATGACAGTAGAAGCGCGTTCCGCTGTCACTGTCATCTAAATCACGTTAAATCGACAAGGGATATATATAGGCCCAGGAGGACATATATGTTTCACATAGGGTGGTGTTTTCTTTTCGATGTTTTATTTGGTCCAATATTGAAATGTTCTACAATTGCAGGTTGTGTTACCATTACACATTATTTAGATCAGGGGTGCCCACACTTTTTCAGCTTGGGAGCTACTTTTAAAATGACCAAGTCAAAGTGATCTACCAAACATATTTATTTATATATATATACACTGAGTGGAAAACAGTGGAACAGTGGAAAAACAGTGGAAAAACAGTGGAAACAGTGGAAAAACAGTGGAAACAGTGGAGAAACAGTGGAAAAACAGTGGAAACAGTGGAAAAACAGTTAAAAAAAAAAAAAAAAAAAAAAAAAAAAATTCTCCCCTCAATGCCATGCGATCGACCACACTACCTTCGCGATCGACCGGTCGATCGCGATCGACGTATTGGGCACCCCTGATTTAGATCTACCTTTTATATCTATTTCGGCTCATTTGGTTGCTATTTAGTAGCTAAATGGAGCAGCACAATGCATGCTGGGACATGCCAGGCAGTGAACTTACAACTTCTTTTTCCTATGTTGTGTCTGTCTAAGCGAGGGAGTCAGAGAGAGAGAGAGAAGGGTGACAGAGAAGAGGCAGAAGAGCGCTCATCGCAACTGGCGCACTGAATAGGCCTGGTTTCAGAGAGAGACAGAGAAGGGTGACAGGGGAGAGGCAGAAGAGCGCTCCTCGCAACTGGCGCACTGAATAGGCCTGGTTTTCAAAAGCGCAAAGCGCTAAATTTACGCCAGTTGGGAAGATATCATTAGGCCGGCATTTAAGGCCGACGCGCCCATTCTCGCCCATTTAGGGAGTGCGCCACGCCCATTCCGCCTAAAGCGCATTTGCCAGCGTAAAGCCATGTTGATATCTTCCCGAGGCAGGCGCAAGGCACGTTTTTTTGCGTTTAAGGCCCGTTTTAGCGCCGAAGGCCTGTGGGAGAATAGGGGCCATGGAGTTGTTCTGATTTTCTGAATACCTGCGACTTCACATAGCTCCTTGATCAATCTGGATTCAAAATCAGGCCCTTGGTCGCTGTGCAACTGCTCAGGTATGCCATAACAAACAAAAAAGGCATCCCACAAACATTTAGCAACTGTCCTCACTCTCTGATTGGGTGTGGGAACTGTGATCGAAAAACTTAGTGGTCAGTGTACATTCTTTTTTTTATATTATAATTTTTGGGGCATTTCACCTTTATTTTTTTTATATAGGACAGTAGGTAGACAGGAAAGGTGGGGGGAGAGAGAGGGGATGACATGCAGCAAAGGACTGCAGGTTGGATTCTAACCCGGGTCGGCCGCGCGAAGGGCCGAGCCTTCGTAGTATGCATGCTACCAGGTGAACTACCAGGACACACAGGTTTTAGTTTTTCTCACTGGCATCTGGAGGACTGCTCCAAACGTATTTTCATTGTACTTGTACAGTGACAATAAAGTTACTTACTTATGGATATCCTTTGTGTTGCTACTATCGTCCTCAATCGACAGGAAATCCATACTCTAGGGGTCTCGTAGTCTTTGGCCCCTATCGTTGCATCAGCCTATAAACTGCGCTGAGCGCCCAGCGCAGCGCAGATCAGTGGGCGTGGACCAGCCCACTCGATATCTTGGTGTCGGCGCTACACGCAGCCTTAAGCATTACAACCACGCCTTTTAAGCGTAAAATTATGCACAGTCTGCTCATTGGGGAAGTGCAGTAAATGAGTCACAAGCTTGCCTTTTAAGCTCCAATTCCACGGAGCAATCCAGTAAAGCCAGACAAGCCAAGCGCTCTGCTCCCCCCCCTCCCTTCATCCCGTCTGTCTGTCTCCATATATAGGCAATTATTCTATATTATTATGCTTCTCAAACCAATCTAACTGCAGTTTAAATACTGCAAGCATGTAAATACGCTACACTATAGCAAGATCAAAGTGAAAAGAATGTTCTAAACGCATTGGCTAGCAAAAATGAAAGTTTGTCCAGAATGATATCGTTTTCTCTCCCCTGCTGCAGGTAGGATGATGCACATAAATATTAGCCTGACTCCACCAGACGGGGGCGGCATTGTTCCACAAATTCACAATCCACCTCAGTCTGGACCTGGCCTCAGATAGGCGTTCAAACCGGCCGCCACCCAGGCGCACCAATCAGCGTGAGCTACGGGCGGGCGGGCTTTAGGCAAGACCGAGTGTGACGCCACCGAGAGGCGCCTCTACGTTTGTAGTTCTTTCACTATTCAACATGGCGGCGGCTACCGAGGCTAGCTCCAGTGAGCTAGTCAAACATTCTATTCAAAACAATAAGCTAACATAAACGTTAAACACTTGATCTTACAGTGAGTACGAAACCGTAACTGTATTGCTGTAACGTTATCAACTATGAACGTTAGTAAACAAGACCTTGTTGTAGAATTTGGGGAGATAGCCTTCAGACCGTTGCTAGGCTGGGAGAACATAGCAGCCATCAGCTAGCTGTAAGGGTGCTACGTCATGAAGGGAAGTCGATCTGATTGGTTGGTGTTGGCAAGCCCAGACGGTGACAGACAGATGGTCCATCCAATCACCTGCCTAGTAGCTTGAAAAAAGTGACCGCCCTCTTCAGCAATTTAGCTTGGCCGAATCCAGATGGATGTTGGTTGTGAAACAAATGTGAACGAACTTACATCCATCTGGCAGCGTCAGGTTACATAAATATAGCCTACATTATGTAAAGTCATTGCAGAAATGTGTTTTCATTGTAAAACTAAATGTGAAGTAGGGCCAATTTATTAGAGCGGACATCACAGTATAGGACATGACAGTAGAACCGCGTTACGCTGTCACTTATCTAAATTACGTTAAATCTGCGAGGGATATTCATTATATAGCCCCTAGGATGACATATATGTTTCACATAGGGTTGTGATTTGATTTCAACATTTTATTTTGTCCAATATTGAAATGTTCCACAATTGCAATTGTGTTAAGAGATCTACCACTTACCCTATTTAAGCTGATTTGGTTGCTATTTCTTCTCAAACGGATTCGCCTCAATGCGCCTCAATGTATACTGGGAGATTTCACATCTGTGGCGTGCCTGTCTGCTGTCTGCTGTCTGATGCACGAGGGAGTGAGAGAGAGAGAGAACCGGCAAACTTTTTTTCCAGCAGTCGTATTGTGCCTGTCTGAAGAGCAAGAGAGAGGGAGTGACACAGAGAGAAGGGGGACAGAGAGTCAGATGACAGAGGAGAGCTCCGCGCAACCGGCGCACTGAATAGGCCTGGTTTTGAAAAGCGCTAAGCCCTAAATTAACGCCAGGGCGGAAGATATCGTTAGGCCGGTATTTAAGGCTGAAACGCCCATTCTGGCCTATTCTGGCACTGCGCCATGCCTGTTTGGTGTAAAGCGCATTTCGGGGCGTAAAGCCATGTTGCTATCTTCCCGAGGCAGGCGCAAGGCACGTTTTTTTGCGTTTAAGGCCAGTTTTTGCGCCTAAGGCCTGTGGGAGAATAGGGCCCTTTATGTTTACCAGGGGCGCTGCTTTTTCAGGAAGACCTTTTCTGCAAAACATTTACAGAATTTCCTGTAAAACTAGTTGGTATGTAACCTGGTCTCCATCCTGCCTTTTCCGGTATAATACATCGTCATGTAGTAGTAGTAGTTCCAATAGATTCCATTCCCTTAGCAGGATTATGGACGATTTTCTGAGACCCTGAGTAAACCATGGTTTATCGACAGGTGTGTATGCTATCTGGAGAAGTGGAGGAGCGTACCTATATGAGGAACCCCACCCCTATTTTACAATTGTAAAAACAAACCCTTGGAGAAAAAGTGTGGGAGCTCCGCTCCCCTGCGCTCCCACAGCACTACACCCCAGTGTATCTGTGTTACTGGATACAATCTTGCCTGGTTTCACAAGTGGAAAACAAATGTTGAAAGCAGAGTTCAATAGAGATAAGACAATTTGATAGGATAAATGTGGATCTGGTTGCTTATACACAGCGTGAAGTATCATCAATCAGCCTTTCAAAGTGTTCATGATTTCATTTGCTGAAGATTCTGCCTTTTTATTTTTTAATTAATTGTTTATATTGTATTTTTTTTACAGACCCTTTCTGACACTTTACAATAGATAAAGTTGGTTCTTGGAGTTGGATATTTCCTGTGATTTTATCAGGGAGCAACAATGGCGACGGATAAAGAGAAGGGCTTGCAAGCGCTGAAGGATTTGAAAGAGGAAGAGTTCAACATGAAGGATCTAATGCAGAGTTAAGTCATGGGAAGATTAAAAAGGGGACATTTGAAAAAAGATAGAACTTATCTAAACATGCCAACAATTTATATAAAGTGCAGGTTGTCATTGTATCTACATTTGTTGACCTACATCCAGACAATAGATTGCAGAGAGACAGGCCCTTGTGAGAGTATGTGTTCATTGTATTGTATTTGTCTTTATGTAATTTCTATGGATTTGAATAGACAGTGGGTGAATTCTCACTTTGGTTGCCTTGTACCTGTTGCATCATCACTTTATCCATAATCCCAGTAAAGAAGGTCCTCAAGGGTATCAGAAACTCTTATTAGATCAAGCAGCCATAGAACAGAATGATTAAAGGCAATTATCAGGAAAAGCACAAACAGCCTACTATTTCACCAGCCATAAATCTGACAATTTGATTATTTGTGATTTTGAAATATTAATTGATGGATTTCAGACAGTAACATTTTGGAGATAGAGAATAAGCAGACATAAACATATATGTTTCTAAGCCTTCATGTTGTAATCCTTCAGAAGCAAATTAGCCTGATATAAGCTGATTTTAGCCTGATCCTCACTCCAACCAGCTCATTTTTCATGCCCTTTCTCTTCAGAGCAACACTTTGTGGATGAACATCGGGATGAGCTGATCCAGAGAGTGGCGATGGTCGCACCGATCTTGGATAAACTCCTGAAGGAGAATGTTGTCACGCAAGAAGGCTACAACAATGTGATGTCTAAATCTACCACCCAGGAGCAGATGAGGGAACTGTATAAGTCACTGAATGCTAGTGGGAAAAGAGGCAAAGATATATTCTGTGATATCCTTAAGAAAGAGGAGAAACTTCTTGCAGAGGACCTTGAGAAACGGGACAATCAAGAAAATGGTAAGTTGGACAGTGATTAACAGAAGAACATCTAAGACCAAGGGGCACTTAATTGGGTGGAAGATATGGGCAAAAATAGATGTTATGGAGTAGAATACTCTTCAGTTTATTGCATATTATATATATTGTTATGTATATGTGTACTATTTGTGAACATGTACATGGGTTCGCTGCATGTATCCCCAAGTCTGCTTTGTAGACACCTTGCTTGTTTCGGGTTAGTGCTTGATTATTATTATTATTATTAGTGATTGAGTAATTGATGTGCTGCCCCAGCCATGATAGACTCCTCCCTGTGGCTACCAGCCTACTTAAGCCTGTTACAAGCAGCTGAGACCATGGCTGACGATGGTCTGGAGACCAAAACGTTATTTTTTATTTTTTATGTTTGTATCACTTGTCACTTTTTTTTGCATTATGGTGAATTAAAGCCGGATTTTTTGCATCCGTATGCCTCGTTTTTTTAAAGTGTCCGAGGCCTCTTCACTCTTTGTTTGGACTATTTACTTGGCCTCACGCACCTTGAGCAATTGGTTGTAAGCCTGAGTTTTAAATGTGTAAATTATCAGTAAATGATTGCATTACTCTTTACTTGCCTCTCATTGATTTACTCTGTTGTTTATTCATTTAGAAACGTCTGCAGAGTGTCAACGTCAACACAAATGTAACCTGAAGGAGAGGTTTCAGGTTTTGTTTGAGGGGATTGCTAGAGCAGGAAACCCAACACTTGTGAATCAGAATTACACAGAGCTTGACATGACAGTGGGAGAGTGTGGAGGTGTCAATGCTGAACATGAGATCACACAGATTGAAGCAGCATCCAGAAGCCAGAGACCAGAAACACTAATTAAATGTCAAGACATCTTTAAACAGTTATCTGGAAGAGATAAACCAACCAAGACAGTGATGACACAGGGAGTGGCTGGCATTGGGAAAACAGTATTAACAAAGAAGTTTACTCTGGACTGGGCTGAAGACATAGCCAACCAGGATATAGAGTTCACATTTCCATTCACTTTCAGAGAGCTGAACCTGCAGAAAGATAAAGTGTGCAGCTTGGTGGAGCTTATTCATCGCTTCTTTCCTAAGACCAAAGAAGCTGGAATCTGCAGGTTTGACAAGTTTAGCGTTGCGTTAATCTTTGATGGTCTGGATGAGTGTCGACTTCCTCTAGACTTCCAGAAGAACGAGATCCTGACTGATGTTACAGAGCCAGCGTCACTGGACATGCTGCTGACAAACCTCATCAGGGGGCATTTGCTTCCCAAAGCTCGCATATGGATAACCACCCGACCTGCAGCAGCCAATCAGATCCCTGATGATTATGTTGACGTGGTGACAGAGGTGAGAGGCTTCAATGACCTACAAAAGGAGGAGTACTTCAGGAAGAGATTCACAGATGAGGAGCAGGCCAACAGAATCATCTCCCACATCAAGACCTCACGAACCCTCCACATCATGTGCCACATCCCAGTCTTCTGCCACATGATTGCTAATGTTCTGGAGTCTGTGTTGAAAACCAGTAACAGAGAAGACCTGCCCAAGACCCTCACTGAGATGTACATCCACTTCCTGGTGATTCAGACAAAACGGCAGAATGTCAAGTTTCATGGGAAAACTGAGAAAGATTCACACTGGACACCAGATAATAAGAAGATGATTCTCTCTCTGGGAAAACTGGCTTTTGAGCAGCTGGAGAAAGGCAACCTGATCTTCTATGAAGAAGACCTGAAAGAGTGTGGCTTTGATATCACATCAGCCTCAAAGTACTCAGGAGTGTTCACACAGATCTTTAAAGAGGAGCGTGGTGGGTGGGGGGACAAGGTGTTCTGCTTTGTCCATCTGAGCCTTCAGGAATTTCTGGCTGCTGTTCATGTCGTCTCATTCATCGATTCTGGTGTCAATCTGCTGTCAGACCCACAATCAAAATCCTCGTGGTCTCTGAAGTTAGGAGTCAAATCTAAACCAAATGTCTACCAGAGTGCTGTGGACAAGGCCTTAGAGAGCCAAAATGGACACCTGGACTTGTTCCTGCGCTTCCTCATGGGCCTTTCACTGCAGACCAATCAGAAACTCCTACGAGGCCTGCTGACACAGAGAGCAAGTAGCTCACAGACCAATCAGAAAACAGTCCAGTACATCAAGGAGAAGATAAAGAAGAATCTGTCTCCAGAGAGAAGCATCAATCTGTTCCATTGTCTGAATGAGCTGAATGACCGTTCTCTAGTGGAGGAGATCCAACAGTCCCTGACATCAGGAACTCTCTCCACAGGCAAACTCTCCCCTGCTCATTGGTCGGCTTTGGTCTTCATCTTACTGTCATCAGAAGAAGAGTTAGACGTGTTTGACCTGAAGAAATACTCTGCTTCAGAGGAGGCTCTTCTGAGGCTGCTGCCAGTGATCAAGGCCTCCAATAAATCTGTGTAAGTGCTTAAAAAACTGGATAGATTGAAACAAGGAGAATATCAATGCTCTTGTTTGTCTCTATCACTAATTGCCAGACACTCACTCACTGATTCCCCATTGTTGAAACAGACATGTGTGGGTATTGGCCATAGGGATAGGTACGTGCTAGAGAGCCGGGATTTGAGGGGTGTGTAGGGTTATTGACTAGGGACCTATGTGTGGTGTTTGGGGGGAGGGGTCATAGGGATATGAAGTAGGTGACATATAACAGTGACATATTATGTGTGTTGCTTGGGGGGGGCGGGGGATCGAGAGAGTGCTGTGGTCTAAAAGGTTTGTGCTCGTTCAGGAGCTCACACTCACACATACATGTACATTCATACCTGCAAGCTGACCAGTACAACTACAGTCTGATCTGCTCACCACAGAAGCATTTGGGGTGAAGGGCCTTGCTCAAGGGCACCTCAGTGGTGGTAATGCTTTCCACTTTCCCCACCCAGATTTACCCTGCCCTTTAGTACAATTTTCAAAATTGTGAACTATGAACATGAACTACTTCATTTAAAGCTGTGTGAACTGAACTTTGGGCTAGCTTTTATGTGAACTTGCACAATAGTGGACAGCAGTCTGGGTCCGGCTTAACTAGGCTTGCCTGGTCTTGTTCTCCTTCAGGCTGAGTGACTGCAATCTGTCAGAGAGAAGCTGTGAAGCTCTGGCCTCAGTTCTCAGCAGCCAGTCCTCTAGTCTGAGAGAGCTGGACCTGAGTAACAATGACTTGCATAATTCAGGAGTGAAGCTCCTCTGTGCTGGACTGGAGAGTCCACACTGCAGACTGGAGACTCTCAGGTAATATCCATTCACTTTTTCCTTTTCCCCTTTTTTCAATTGAATTGACACATTTCTCCGAACTATGGTCTGTGCTGACCTGAACTGTGTTGGATTTTTTTCTGCTTCATTTTTAAAAGTTTTGATGTCAACATGTAGCACTCTTGTAACTCCTGTCAATTACTTTCCATGACGATATTTCACCATTCCCTCTCCTTGCATCATCAGTTGATGCAAGTTGATGCAAGGATTGCAACGATGAATTTGACTGTATTGTGCAACTATTTTACAGCTGTATACATAAAGATATCGAACATATAGCTTGCTTTGGTGTGTGTGTGTGTGTGTGTGTGTGTGTGTGTGTGTGTGTGTGTGTGTGTGTGTGTGTGTGTGTGTGTGTAGGCTGTCAGCCTGTATGGTCTCAGAGGAAGGCTGTGCTTCTCTGGCCTCAGCTCTGAGCTCCAACCCCTCCCATCTGAGAAAGCTGGACCTGAGCTACAATCATCCAGGAGCGTCAGGAGTGAAGCTGCTTTCTGCTGGACTGGAGGATCCACACTGGAAACTGGACTCTCTCAGGTATGGAGAGGCAATATCTGCTAGATCAGACCTGGGCCACATGCGGCCCGCGAGCGCCCCCTGTGTGGCCCGCGCTGGAATTGCAAAAAAAAAAATATATATATATATATATATATTTTTTTTTTAAGATTTTTTTTAAAGATTAAAGATTACTGAAAGATATTCCATACCACACTGAAATGTTATAACAGAAGTGGAGTATTGCCCAGAATAACATGAACATTTGGACACTTATTCAGCGGGTACCTTGCATGTTGCATTCAATATATATATATATTTTTTGCAGTGCACCTGAATGCAACATGCAAGGTACCCGCTGAATAAGTGTCCAAATGTTCATGTTATTCTGGGCAATACTCCACTTCTGTTATAACATTTCAGTGTGGTATGGAATATCTTTCAGTAATCTTTATGACTAAAGATGGCTGAGAGTCACACACATTCTCTGTCACCCTGACTATGTTTACTGTACATCAGTGGCGGCAGGTGAGCTTGAAAGCAAGGGAGGTTACTTACTAAAAAAAAATGTTTTTTTTTCTTTTCTTTTGCAGTTTTAAGACAGATTTATAGAAATATCTCAGTTTAATTTCGCATTAGGATTAGACTGTTGTGATGTCATTATTCAGTTTTAACCATCAATAATTGGTCCTTTTCTCATTATTTAATTTCTCAGAGTAAATACTGAATATTTATTTCGAGATTGTTGTCAATTATTTGTGCCCTTATGGTTATTATTAGCTTATTTACTCACTTCTACACTAGCTTAGATTGTGTTAATTATGGAAGGAATTATAGTGAAAATAGATTATCCCCCCTTTTTGCTGGGGACCCCCTTTGAAAACCACTGGCTTATAGGCTACAACTGCTGTGAGAAGCTGGTGATTTTTTGCACATTTACCAACATACTCATTTAGTTCCATTCAATTGCATGGAGGGGAAAGTTACCATCAGCTTTGAAGCGTTATTTACCCCCCCCCCCCCCCTCTTCCCAACATGCTAGGTTGACATGCTTGGTCCAAATCGATTCCTTGTTTCTTCTACTTTCATATGGTATAAAGATCATCACTCTAGCTTTAAAAGTGAGCTCCCTGTCAGCCGTTGTTGTACTGGCCAATTCAGTTTAAAAATGTGGGAGCTTAAGGTCGCGTTTTTATTTGCATTTTGACAGGCTATGCAGCATGAAACTAACCTGACGCTGCCAGATTGATGAGTTTGCTTCACATTCTGTTTCACAATTGTGAATTTGTGGAACAATGCCGCCCCCGTCTGGTGGAGTCAGGCTAGCATGAAACTGCTTGGTGGACCATTTGCACGCAGAATTTAACTTGAACTTAATTGACTTACTTGCACATCCATGCCGTCTGTAACCGGTGCGCGTACAGCCGATGACGTTGCAGTATCCCAGTGTTTGCTTTGTTGAGATTTCAGCCTCCATGTGTACCACGCCGCCGTCTCTAAACTCGCGTTGTAGAAAGTCATGTTGGGCCGCTCGCACAATACAATGCAACGACTGTCTGGCTTGTGAGCTAACTTACTGCTTGATAAAAAAAAATAGGAAAAGAGAAAGGGGAAAGTATAATATGGTGCTACTGTCTGTAAATCTATCTATTAGCCTACTGCCAGGTGGTCACAGCAAAGTGGAGGTCATCACTTCCTAGTAGGCAATGGAGCTGGATTCCACAAGATTTTCAGACGCATTCATCATTGGACAATACAATGTTAATCTTAGCAATCTATCCAATCAACAACCTATTTGGTTGAATAAATTAATTGATTGGTATTGATTGGTAAGGGCGGTTTAGGCTTCAGCTAAAAATGATTGGTTGAAAAACACATAATTTCACTGTTCCCTGTGAATTGCGAGTGTTTTTCAACCAATCATATATTTGCATTAGATAAATTACCAAAGAAATAAACGCCGTCAGGGGTAATGTTTTTGTACCGTACCCCTGAGGGCCGGGCCAGACTACTGTCTGCATGGAGCTCTCCTTTCCATCAGTGCCCTACAGGTGTCACTGTTGTTGAAGCATTTTAAGAATATAATGAATGAAAAAAGGAGCGTCCGCACATCAGAAAAAACACATTTGATTGATATTTTATTAAGAAATATATATTATTATATAAAATCCCCAATCTCTTCTAAAAAATAGAGGAGGACCATTCTCCTCTCCCTCACTAGAAAAACCTCCTCTGCTGTACATGCACACAATATTCTGTTGATTTTCTATTAGCATTCACCCTTTAGGGACCTAGTTTCTGGATGTATCCCTACACATGCAGCGTCAGACTGAAGTTTTTTCCTCCTTGGTATGCCTAATCATCGACCCGCCCCTTTGTAGACCTTTCCCTTTCAGGTCCACAAACTGGGTATAATCCCCTGGCGTGTCTGTTGCTTGTCTCCCACAAATTCTTCATGAGCTACAGCACGAGAAGACTGAACAAATATGAGCAGCGTTAACCAGTGAGATGAGCGGCGTGTGGCAGCCGGTGATGGTCCTAAACCCGCCTGTCACAAGCTGATCCACGGCCGCTTCCCTCTTGGCGTTCGAAATTGTCAAGAATGCCGGTCCGGTTACATCACTGCAGATGACATGCACCACAAATGCTTTGTGTCTAGGATCGCGCCACACGGGGCTTGCTCGCCATCCCCAGCAGGCTGCCTGTCCCTACTGCAGAGAGCTGTCATATGAAGAGCTCCGCCGACGTGTGGAATACTTTGCCAACGTCGAGCTTGACGAAGCTGAAACCGCAAGCATCGCCACCGCGGCAGTCCCGCGAGTCGACCTTGCTCCACCAACTCCCCTTACGACAGCAGCAGAGGACGATAATGATGATGATGTCTTTTCCCTGGCCTCATCTGTCTCCCTTTCCCCATGTCTGGAAGCTTTGGGTCTGGGGAGATGCTCACTGGAGAAGAGGCATTAAAGGAAAATTCCTGTTTTTTACACCCCATTATTAATTAATACACAGGACAAGATGTTAGTATCCCCTCTGCCAAAATCTGAGGAAAAACACATTTAGAACCCCAATCCAGAATAAAACAAGCTAACAGGACAACAAACTAATAAACAAGACACAAATCACCAGTTACCTACCCTAGCCAACAGCAGTATGAAGCATGTCATTGGGGTTTTCAAGTGGGCACCTTCCGAAACCGATGTTTCGTTAAGTTAGGCCCACAACACCTCAAGAAGGCTTAACGGTGTAATCCAGCGTCCTGGAAACACCCCCCTTCATGCTACCACCGCACAACTGCATATTACAAGACCAGACCTTGCCAGCTTAACATGCTGTTTTACTCACCCAAATAACATTGGTTTCATTCTGATCCCCCTAGAAGATATTCAGATCCAAGTAGAGTCCTGGAACTGGCCAAAACAGGCATAAATGGGGCATATGTCGTTCACACTGTAAATAACATATTTCCTGTCACAACATGGTTCATTATGGTTGTTATATAATTATGAGAACATGAATTAGCTATGTAACAAACCTCCATGCTGCCGACAGCCTGCTCTGTTTGTTGTCCGAGTGTCCGTCACATAGATAACACTTCCCGCTTTATCTCCCATTGTTGTTTGTAATCGATATATGTGACACGTTCTGGTATTTTCAGTACAAAGTGGTCCCAGGTCATTTTTCAGTGTTTTACAGATTATGAAACTGCTGTAAGCTTTCAAATGCTGTGTCACACATCGAAATCTGAAAATTATTGAAGAAGATATGCTCATTTGAATGTTGGTACACCTCAAATCAAGTTTCAGAGAAACATAGCCTCAAAGATTGACCACTTTTCACCTCTGGGCCAGCCAGGTAATTGGGAGTGAACAATAGCTACTTATTTACATTAACCACTCCCCATTCACTCCAGCTGTCATCACTGTCACAGGTCACATGTCAACAGCAAAAAGGGGGGTACTTATTTTCACTATAATTCCATCCACAAGTAACATAATGATAGAATGTAGCGCTATTTTGGTCATGGGTTTCATACACTTTCTGTAATAAAACATCTAAAAGCAAAACTCTTATCAAATGGGGGTCCGTGGTCTAATTTTTGTCAGTTTAGGGGTCCTTGATGTGAAAAAGTTAACTACTGTCTGAAGTGACCTTGACCTTTTCTTTAAAGTTACAAGTAAGCAGATTCCAGGCATATTGGGGTAAATGAATGCAAAACTCTAGTGTCATTGTACTTGGAACAATATAATGAATAATATAATATAATAATAATAATAATAATAATAATAATAATAATAATAATAATAATAATAATAATAATAATAATAATATACCCAGCAAAAATACTTTTACTTTAGACTTACTGAATGTTCTTGCAATTTCTGTGGACTATAAAAATAAACAATCTGTCATTTATTTTATCATTGCATGTATAGCATTTAATAAGACTACTAGCCTATAAAAAATAAATGGAATAAAAAAATAAAAAATAAATCGCTTTTATTTTTGTTTTTGCTGAAAGGTAAATGTTTTATGGTCAGTCACAATTCTCTGGAAGACTGGTTGGCTTGGTTCAAGCCTTAAACCCATTACATAGGCTACATATTTTTCTAAATGTCTATGGAGAAAATGAATGAGGAATTCACTTCTGGGGCAATGTCAGACAGCCACCAGCACTTAGCATTAGCGTTAGCTTGTTAGCTGCTAGCTGTGACTTCATCTGTTACTGCAGTCAAACAATGTTAGCTACATAAGTGTAACCGTTCAAGTGAATTTATGTCATATTCATGGTAAACATGAGCCCTCTTGCATGCAGCAACACACACCGTTTTAATGTTACGTTTAGTAGCGTAGAGTGAGCATTGATAAGAAGCGTCAACTACTCCATTGTTCCAATGCAACAGCGCACAAGAGACCCGTCATTTTGGGGCGCAACAAGCCTCTATTGTCCCCGTTTTCCGCGCCACAATGGCCGCGCTGCTGTCGTAAATGGTAGCTTCTTTCCTTCAATACTCTTCATTACTGTTTGACGACACACACATCAGAACGCGATACTAAATCCAGTGGCGGCCGGCCACTAGAGGGCGCCAGGGCGCCGCCCCACCTACGCACATAGGAGGGGGAAATAAAACGTGTATATATATATATATATATTGTATGAGCGAGGTGAATATTAGATAGTAAGTAGCCTATATAATCTGCAATAAATATGTAGATTCATAATGATCTATATGTGTACTGTTTTGGGTCAACTACTTTCTGCCACGGACGCCGTCCAGGGACTTCCGGCTTCCACCAGTGCTAAGGCAGGATCTGTGTAAATTGCACATGCGCTGTTCGCTCTCAAAACAAAGGGATTCGGGGTGCTTGTATCTAGCGACCATGTGGAGGTGGGGCCAGGTAGAGCGACGGCAATGCATTCTTGATGAACTCTATTTGCATGCACGAACATGCTTTCCTCATAGGTAATGTAATGTAACTCATTCACATCCTGTGGCAAGTCCTTCTTCCAAAGTGTTTATGCCATGTGCTTTTCAAGTAAATATGGATGCTAAAGGGAAGTTTGATGCAGAGATCAGAGGGCTGCTGACCAGGTTACTGTCTATTTCTGTAATCTGCTCCATGATTGATATGCCTACTAATCTGTTGCCCATATGATTCAGAAGGTAGGCTACTAGTAGGCTAACGTCCGTTACTACTTGATTGATTTAGGGCTGGAGTGGATGATAATTCAATAGCCTATTATTGTTTGTTGTCTTTCAGTAGAATCATCGTTATTTTAATAGTGACATTTCTGCTGTCTAAATTGATGATGACAAGCAAATGTTACTTAAAAACTGATCAAATGAAGTATCGCAGGAATATTATTTGAAAATGTAAGGTTTGTTTGACATCACCATTCAGTTCAATGAGATGAACACTGATTTTGCATACGTGAAACATACAGTATGATATTGATATTGAGAATAATCCTTATGATTATCATATTGATTTCAACCCCATTGTCCAGGCCTATAGGCTATTTGGTATAGCCCTCCCTGGACAAAAATGCACCAGCCGCTACTGACTAAAACCCACGTTCAACCATAACTAGATGGTCGCACAGTCCCTAAAACAGAAACAAGACATAACGATAGTTAGGGATCATGATTAAACTCACCTAGGACTAGGTGAGGAGAGGTGTTCTGCACTTCCTGCATCAGTAAATGTTGTTGTGTGTTGTCCAGAGGTGTAGTGCTATCTAGAGAAGTGGGGGAACGCACCTATATGGGGAAAACCTGCACACGCACAGGTCCCAACAAAGCAGCTGGTCCGAAAAATGAAAGGATGTTTGGCTGCCTTTTTCATCTTTACTTGTTATAGTGAGATAGCCTACTGGTGGAAAAAAATATATTTTGATACTGAAAAAAGCCAGTAGCTGTTTCAGTAGCCTATAGCTTTTATTAAACTGAGGTTTCCCCTGCGCTGTAGCTAGTTAAGGTGGAATGTTTCCTTCTTTCTTCAAGCCGTGAGTTGATGCCATGTGAATAATTCAGCCCACCTTAAATATAGGACGAATGACAACGTTGCCAAGTTTCACTCGTTATATTGGCTCGACATGCACACACACACTGACACACACAAAACACCCCTTGGAGAAGTATGGGAACGCCGCGTTCCCCCGCATTCTACGGGCACTACACCTATGGTGTTGTCTACAAGTGTGTCTTTTTGTTGTCTGCGTTCTGTCGGTCTTGTGAATAAAATCTGTCGTTCCTCCATGTTGTCAGATGAAGTGGCCGGACTGCACTCGTCTTGCAGATAAAGTTTCAATAATTTTAATCCACACAGACTGTCCTCTCAGTGGCTCTCCTCTCCTCCTATTGTCTCTTGAGTCTTGTAAACAGAGCTGCTCCCCGCCCCCATGAAACACGCTGAATTCTATTGTGGCTCATTGGCCGACACTCGGAACAATAGCAGACATTAAGCAAGTGAAACGCTGCATGCAAATGAATACCAGCTGTGTCGAGCGAGAAGGAATTCCTCTCTCAGAGTCGGTTTTTATCTTACAAAATATACCTATTTACTGATTCTAAAACGACTCCATTTTATGTGGAATGGATAGTCCATGCTCTTCTTTGTGTAATAATAAAAAAAAACGAAAAACTTTTTTTCACAAACCAATCTTTCACCTCCAATTGTGCGATTTTTATCTGCCGAGGTTGTACTGAAATTACCAGCGCTGGTCACATATGGCCTTATTCCATACGAGCGGCAATTGAATTGAATCCTTCAAAATCTTGAAATCAGATCATATCTATAGGCTAGGCATGCTGCTAAGCTACACAACACAACAGACGGAGTCAACTCTGACCTGACCCGGATGTGCTTCAGAAGAAAAAGCGAGAAGCACTTCTGTTTGGTAACAGAAGAAGAAGAGAAAACCACAGAAGAAGAACATAAGCACATCCGGGGCAGGTCAGAGTTGACTCCGTCTGTTGTGTTGTGTAGCTAACAACCATAATGAACCACGACGTGGCAGAAAATACATTATTTACAGTGTGAAAAACATCATATTTTAAGCTGGAAATAAGGTCTGGGGTGTAAAAAACAGGAATTCTCCTTTAAGGCCGATGCCTTCCCTCTCTCTGATTCCCTCAGTTGCCGCTGAAATGACACTCTCCGCTAAAGCGATCTTATCTGACCTCCCTGACATGAGTGCCAAGGTGGCCGTCATGAAGGGGATTGAGCTCCCCCCAGCAGGCATAGCCTGCTCTCAGGTGATGTATATAATGAGCCTGCCGTCGAAGCCCGCCTTCTCTTCTGGCCCAGCATACCAGATAGCAGCATACAACTAAGGAGTGTGCTTTTGCTGAACCCAGCAAAGAAAAAACCCCGGCAATGAGGTGGGCTGACATTAGGAGGGTAGCTGGCGAAACCGACTCCGGTTTTCCCTCTGTCACACCTCTAGAAGCCAGCCTGGTGGCTATCCTCCTTTCCAGATCAGCTCTCTTTGGGCACTGCAAATTGACACCCACCGCTGACAGAGATGTGACCTATGCCAGCTAATGAAGAAATCTTATCGGTGTGCAGCACAGACAATGGCAGCACAAAACAATACGGTACTGCTGGCCTCAGCCGGCTCCGCTCTCATTGTCCTAAACAATGAGAGCGGCGTTCCCCCCCGAGATTGCCACTGAGGTGGGGAAATATATGATGGCGATTCTCCAGCTGGCCCAGGCATCCACCGTCAACTCTTCCCGAATCATAGTCTGGCAGACACAGATACAAAGAAACATCTGGCTAAACAACTCTCATATTCCGCCCAACGTTCATAAAACTCTGTTTGATAGCCCTATTTCCCCTGATGGGTTATTTGGCCCAAAACGACAGAATGTAGTGAGCCCTATCCAACAAGCTACAGAGGAGGAGGAGAGACTACACAAACTGTGTAGTCTAGCCACCTAGCCTTCAACCAGTTGTGTAAGCTGTGATTATGGGCAAAGCAAACTGCCACAAAGCCCCAGCGAGAAAGGCATGGAAGAAGCCGCCGGCAAACTGCGGCTCCAGCCCCAGCTCCAAGCCGTTGGCATGAGCGCTCCGCTCCCCGCTCTCCAGCTGCAGCCAAGCACGCTCAAAGCACGCTCAACCCACCGGCGCTAAGGGCCTCACCAAAGGAAGAACAGCCGCCCACCCCGAGATGGGCCCAGTTCCGCCGCTCCCTCTCCTAAGCGAGGCGGCTGGACCTAGCAAGGTCAAAAGAAACATCTGACTTCCCGGTTGAGACCCAAAGACACAAAGGCCCTTTTAAGGGTCGCCACTTTTTCAATAAAGAGCTTATTATTCTCAACCAAAGCATACCACCGTCTCCGTTAGAGCGACTGTGAAAACCAGTTTAGTGCCGGGTGTTTGGCTACTCTTCACCAGAGTCATAAAAAGTGCCCTAACAAATGCCCACGTTCAAAGAAACTCTGGTTTTGTGTAGGAGGGTAACACAGTGTGCGGCCTTATTGCCCAGGCATAACACCACGATCATCTGCTCACCTAAAGTGGTCAGAATAGCACCACCGGCCAAGCGGCGTAATGTCTGGATAACAACGGAGTTCGATATGAAGCCTAAATATCACCCGCTAGATAATGAAAAAACAACATACAGGTACAGTATGTCCTCAACCCCCTTTCTCTATTATGACGAATTTATGAAGACGGCGCCAACAGAAAAATTACAGCTTTGCAATGATAAAACTATGAGGGAGCCTCTTAATATAACATCGTGCTTAATGAGACTTCCACGGCGCCGATGAAAGGGCTTAGTCTTCCTCACCGAAGCCCGTGTAAAGAGCTTCCCGCTCGGCCACACTGTTCATGACAGCCTTGCTGCTTCACGGAACTCCAGAACGGCCCCCAACAGAAAAAGCTTGGCTCAAAGCAAACCTCCTTAGTGGCCGCATCGAAAAAGCTTCCTCCCACTTTTTCAAGTGGACGGTATGGACTCAACCATCCCGTCCAATCCCAGAAGGGGACAAGCGACGCAAAGGGCCGAGGTCTGGCTCGGAAAACTAGACTTTAGTAGGCATGCCTACTAAATAAAATAAAATTCCCATAAATGAAAAAAAAGTGTGGGATGGCAAGAGTGAGATATGCTCCTTTCTGTCATCTACATCATAGGATGACAGCACTCACTATACCTTTCAAAAAAGTTATGACAGTGAGGTGCATGATCATGAAATTTAAAGAATAAATAAGGTTCTCCTATTATGAAAGATTTATGACACAGCTGAAAAGCTCATAAATTAATTCATAAAAGAAAAGAAAACCTTCCTCTCTTGTAAAAATTAAGACGAAAGTTTAGAGCATAATTATTGGAGAAAAACTAGTGAAATCTTCATTTATAAGTCCTCTCTCAGGCTATATCTTTTATTCAACTGAAAGATGTTAACAGCCATGATACACTTATTTCAAATAAGAAGCGGCAATGAGAGAACTACGTAAGTGCTTATGCAAAGACACTGACAACAAGGAAAAGGTTTTTCCCCCTCTTGACCCCTCTTCTACATCCCCTTATATTCGGTCAAAATAACTTATCTGCCTTTGGGTAGTTTCGGTGCTAAAACAAAGGACTCTCTAAGGAGGGTTATCTTGTTTTTCCCGGAAAAACACATACCCAAAGGTGCTATGTTCGCCCATGGGTTTTTTGTCTTTTTCCAAGGTTATTATTCTTCCCCCACGAACCATAATTTGGTTAGCAGAAAATACTACAAAAAACGAGGTTTTTTTCTGGAAAGGCGGACACGACTCATCATAAACTGCACATGCTACAGTATGAAGAGACAATCCTCTCTCTAAAAAGCATGGAAATAGACTGGAATTACACCAATACTTCTCCTATTTTGAACTACAGTATAACACTTTTTTGGATTAAACACACCTATTTCCCCAAAAGCGCAAATTCTGGGGACGTCAGATGTGCCAAAAATGGGGTAGTCTGGTCCCTCCCCTCCCGCGGAGGTGTGGCCTAGGATGACCTCGTATGTCACCAACCTGAGCTAATGACCGGTCGACAGCCACCCAGACCAGGTGTGTCACTGTGTCACATCAAGCTCCGCCTTTTGGTTCCAGAAAGTAGGTCCCAAAAGGGCGAATGCCCAAAATGAGGTATTTTGGGCCTGATCACACTGCTAGACGATAGTGAAGAAATGTACTATTGGGAGATGAGCACCAGATAAGACAGGGGATTATACCCAGTTTGCGGACCTGAAAGGGGAAGGTCTGCAAAGGGGCGGGTCAATGGTTGGTGATACCTAAACTTTTAGTTTCGAGTCCTAAGCAAGTCATAAGGCTCTTTCACACACAGATCACGCAAAATTGCAATTCGGGAGCCCCGCAAAGCCCGCAGCCTCGCCACAGAAATTGCTTTCACACAGAGCCAAGCAGCACGGCCACATTCCCGTGCTGCGGTGTACTTTCAAAAATCAGAAATCAGAAATCCCCCGCTCCCGGATTGAAAGGCGAGCGGAGGGATTTCCAGCTCCCTCTAGCCCAAATGAATATTTTCATAGGTTAGTGTAGCCTGGCTACTGTATGATGAACAAATTCATTCAACAACAAGACTTCCCTCCTTCTCCTAGTCCGCTGAGCAGGGAGGATAGGTGCACTCGCATGGTGGGCGGACTCGCCAAAACGGGCTCCGCCGCGGAGTGCATCTGCTGACTTTCTGGCAGCGAAGTGTTGCATGAATTGCATTCAAGGAAAGCCAACTTTATTTATACAACACATTTCATAGAAGTAAATTCACCTACTAAGCAGATCGATATGGTGTCACCTTGTGTAATTCAACAACCAAACATCGCTGATGTATGCCAGCCAACAAGGTGCAGCTGTGCAGGTGCAGATAACACGAAAGTGTTGTCCACATGCAGCATGGTAACCAGGCTTTCAATATTCATCTGATCGACTTTATGGATGCATCATGCACCATCATGTAGCCTATTAGGTACAAGGCTAATTCTTATCTTTTGGTTCCATTTTTGTGTAAAGCAAATTATTCCCATTAAGTAGCCTAATTAGCGTCCGTAGCCTACTCCGTTCTGAAAGACGACGCCCGCAATATAACAGCTGCAGTCTGCATAACGTTCGTCGGGGGAATAGTATAGGCTATAAATGCACATGACTACTTAACGTTAGTAGTTTTTGTAGGGAATGCACAAGTGGCTTAGCTAGACAGATTGCAGTTCTGGAGCTGGTTTCCAGAGGGAATATCGTCAGACCAACTCGCCACAGACAGCTATATAACCTACTACACAGGCACGGAGCATTCCTCCTGGCGCATGATTGTATAGGCTACTTTTTTACTTTCACTGTCCTTGCTGCATGAGGTGATTTCCCCTGTAATTTTTTTATGAAGCATTCGCACTGTTCCGCCTTGCTGCTCCGACGCTTTCAAGTGGAGGCGGGTTGTCTGCTAAACCGGCACTGTGACAAGATTTGCTCCCGGGACAAAAGGCGTATAACAATTTACCACCAACGCGCGCGCGTTCATGACTTTCACATCGGAGGAGCGGATCCTATTTTCCGTGCATTTTTCGGCTTTCAAGGCCGGTGTGAAAGAGCCTATTATGCTCTTCCATTTTAACAACAGAGTACTAATCTATACTATAATGAGGATATCATCTGTCTCTCTCTCTGTCTCTCTCTCTGTCTGTCCTTCGCGTATCTCCAGAACCGTTGGTCGGATCGACTTGAAACTCGCTGATGGCGACCCGACAGAGTGCGGTGCCCTGTTTTCGTGCCATTCGGACACGAAACACGTTCAATATTAATACATTTGTGTTCAATCAAGCGTATGCCCCTTCAAGCCCTGGCTGATCTGGGCTAAGTGTCAACACTGCTGTGAGTACAGTCGTTGAGTAAACAGGGTCGTTAACTAAATCAACATCGAGTCCTTGAGATTGAATGGGGGGGGGGGGGGGGGGGGGGGTGTTATCTTACAAGGGGTCCTTGGCTGAAAAACATTTGAGAACCTCTGCTCTAGGGCATCACCACTTCCGGGAACCCGCATCCTCTGTAAGTAGGGTTGCCAGAGTAAAACCTAACCATTTCCACCACTGCTTATGGATGAAAAAAAAAAAAAAAAAAAAAACTCTCGTAATGGACAAGCCCGTCTTTTATTGTCACACGAACACCACAATACATGCATGCGGCCACAACACACTCATGCTGACGGTGGCCGGTGAAAAGTGCATTTAACCCATCCAGGCATGTCCTTTCCTCCGAGGGGCAGGCCAGGAGCAGTGGTCACTTTCTCGTACAGCGCCCGGGGACCAACTTCGGATGTTGTCGTCACTGGTCGGATGACGATGACGATCTGATCTTCTGCATGTTTTTAGTGGGGGGGTTATATACGGAGGAACCCCCTGGGGGGTACGGGGAGAACATGCAAACTCCACACAGAGAGAAAGGCCCTTACGACGAGATACCCCACCTGGGCAGTAGGCACTGAAGATATGGGGGGGAACACAACCACAGCGCTCACAGTGTCCCAGGCGAGAATCGAACTCAGGACCTTTTAACTGTGAGGCGACAGCGATACCGACTGCGCCACCGATGATGAGGATGAGCATCATCTGCTGCATGCCATCGAGAACCGTTGGTCGGATCGACTTCAAACTTTGGGAGTGTGCCCTATTGTGCAGTGCAGTGCCCTGTTTTTGTGCAATTCGGCATAGCGCCACCTACTGGCAACATATAAAATGTGGTTTATCTCAAGAACCATTCGTCAGATCGACTTTAACTTTGGGGAGTGTGCTGAGGGGAACACAGTGCAGTGCCGAATTCCGTGTAATTCGGCACAGCGCCACCTATTGGCCACACAAAAAGTGGTTTATCTTGAGAATCGTTCGTCCGATCGACTTCAAACTCGAGGAGTGTGTTTAGGGGTACTCAAGGAGGTGCAGGGAGCCGAATAATGTGCAATTTGGCATAGCGCCACCTACTGGCAAGACAAAAAGCACTTTATCTCCATAGCCATTCATCTGATCGACTTCAAACTTCAAACTCGGGGAGTGCGCTTAGGGGGACTCAACGGAGTGCAGGGAGCTGAATTCCGTGTAATTTGGCATAGCGCCACCTACTGGCAACACAAAAAGTGGTTTATCTCGATAGCCATTCATCTGATCGACTTCAAACTTCGTAAGTGTGCTGCTGGGAACCTGACATAGAGCAGTGCCGAATTTTGTGCAATTCAGCACAGCGCCACCTACTGGCAACACAAAAAGTGGTTTATCTTGAGAACCGTTCATCCGATTGACTTCAAACTTAGGGACTGTGCTCCTGGGAACTCAAAGTAGTGCGGCGCTGAGTTTCTTGCAATTTGACATAGTGCCACCTGCTGGCAACACAAAAAGCAGTTTATCTCGAGAAACATTTGTCCGATTGTGACTTCAAACTTGGGGAGTGCGCTGCTCGGACCCCGATGGAGAGCGGTGCCGCATTTCATGCAATTTGGACTTATTCCAGGACTGTCTGTATGTCTGTCCTTCGCGTCTCTCGAGAACCGTTTGTCGGATCGACTTCAAACTTGCGCTTAGGGGGACCTGACAGAGTGCAGTGTGTGCAGGGGGAAGCGCCAACGGGGTGGTGCATGGGGGAACGGGCACTGCACTAGTATATAAAATTTACACAAATCATAAATGCTTTTTAAAGTTTGTATTCATTTGTTAAAACAAGTTTATACTATTGTTTACAGTAGATATTTGTGTCGGCTACTATAGGCTATAGTCAAGTTTTTATCAGTTCCTTGTGAATTTTTTTCTTGTGTTTGTTCCTGCAACCCAATTTTCAGCCTGTTCTTCTATTCTTACATCTTTGGCTTTTATTTACAATTTGTAAAGCACTTTGTAATTGTGCTAGATAGGCTATATAAAATAGGCTAGATTAGGCCTGTTGTTCCTTCCTGTTGATATCAAGTCTTTCATAATGGTTAACAGTAGGCTAGATTAGGCCTGTTTGTCCTTCCTGTTGATATCAAGTCTTTCATAATGGTTAACTGTAGGCTAGATTAGGTCTGTTTCTCCTTCCTGTTGATATCAAGTATTTCATAATGGTTAACAGTAGGCTAGATTAGACCTGTTTCTCCTTCCTGTTGATATCAAGTCTTTCATAATGGTTAACAGTAGGCAAGATTAGGCCTGTTTCTCCTTCCTGTTGATATCAAGTCTTTCATAATGGTTAACAGTAGGCTAGATTAGGCCTGTCTCTCCTTCCTGTTGATATCAAGTATTTCATAATGGTTAACTGTAGGCTAGATTAGGCCTGTCTCTCCTTCCTGTTGATATCAAGTCTTTCATAATGGTTAACAGTAGGCTAGATTAGGTCTGTTTCTCCTTCCTGTTGATATCAAGTATTTCATAATGGTTAACAGTAGGCTAGATTAGGCCTGTTTCTCCTTCCTGTTGATATCAAGTATTTCATAATGGTTAACTGTAGGCTAGATTAGGTCTGTTTCTCCTTCCTGTTGATATCAAGTATTTCATAATGGTTAACAGTAGGCTAGATTAGGCCTGTTTCTCCTTCCTGTTGATATCAAGTATTTCATAATGGTTAACTGTAGGCTAGATTAGGTCTGTTTCTCCTTCCTGTTGATATCAAGTATTTCATAATGGTTAACAGTAGGCTAGATTAGGCCTGTTTCTCCTTCCTGTTGATATCAAGTATTTCATAATGGTTAACTGTAGGCTAGATTAGGTCTGTTTCTCCTTCCTGTTGATATCAAGTATTTCATAATGGTTAACAGTAGGCTAGATTAGGCCTGTTTCTCCTTCCTGTTGATATCAAGTATTTCATAATGGTTAACAGTAGGCTAGATTAGGTCTGTTTCTCCTTCCTGTTGATATCAAGTATTTCATAATGGTTAACAGTAGGCTAGATTAGGCCTGTTTCTCCTTCCTGTTGATATCAAGTATTTCATAATGGTTAACTGTAGGCTAGATTAGGTCTGTTTCTCCTTCCTGTTGATATCAAGTATTTCATAATGGTTAACAGTAGGCTAGATTAGGCCTGTTTCTCCTTCCTGTTGATATCAAGTATTTCATAATGGTTAACTGTAGGCTAGATTAGGCCTGTCTCTCCTTCCTGTTGATATCAAGTCTTTCATAATGGTTAACAGTAGGCTAGATTAGGTCTGTTTCTCCTTCCTGTTGATATCAAGTATTTCATAATGGTTAACAGTAGGCTAGATTAGGCCTGTTTCTCCTTCCTGTTGATATCAAGTATTTCATAATGGTTAACTGTAGGCTAGATTAGGTCTGTTTCTCCTTCCTGTTGATATCAAGTATTTCATAATGGTTAACAGTAGGCTAGATTAGGCCTGTTTCTCCTTCCTGTTGATATCAAGTATTTCATAATGGTTAACAGTAGGCTAGATTAGGTCTGTTTCTCCTTCCTGTTGATATCAAGTATTTCATAATGGTTAACAGTAGGCTAGATTAGGCCTGTTTCTCCTTCCTGTTGATATCAAGTATTTCATAATGGTTAACAGTAGGCTAGATTAGGTCTGTTTCTCCTTCCTGTTGATATCAAGTATTTCATAATGGTTAACAGTAGGCTAGATTAGGCCTGTTTCTCCTTCCTGTTGATATCAAGTATTTCATAATGGTTAACTGTAGGCTAGATTAGGTCTGTTTCTCCTTCCTGTTGATATCAAGTATTTCATAATGGTTAACTGTAGGCTAGATTAGGTCTGTTTCTCCTTCCTGTTGATATCAAGTATTTCATAATGGTTAACTGTAGGCTAGATTAGGTCTGTCTCTCCTTCCTGTTGATATCAAGTCTTTCATAATGGTTAACAGTAGGCTAGATTAGGCATGTTTCTTCTTCCTGTTGATATCAAGTCTTTCATAATGGTTAACAGTAGGCTAGATTAGGTCTGTTTTTCCTTCCTGTTGATATCAAGTATTTCATAATGGTTAACAGTAGGCTAGATTAGGTCTGTTTCTCCTTCCTGTTGATATCAAGTCTTTCATAATGGTTAACAGTAGGCTAGATTAGGTCTGTTTTTCCTTCCTGTTGATATCAAGTATTTCATAATGGTTAATTGTAGGCTAGATTAGGCATGTTTCTCCTTCCTGTTCATATCAAGTCTTTCATAATGGTTAACAGTAGGCTAGATTAGGCCTGTTTCTTCTTACTGTTGATATCAAGTCTTTCATAATGGTTAACAGTAGGCTAGATTAGGCCTGTTTCTCCTTCCTGTTGATATCAAGTCTTTCATAATGGTTAACAGTAGGCTAGATTAGGCCTGTTTCTCCTTCCTGTTGATATCAAGTCTTTCATAATGGTTAACAGCTTTATTTATTTCGGTATGCATCTCTGGCTAGTTGGTTTGTTTAAAAAGCACACATCTGCTGACAACAAACAGTCAAAATGGCCGTGTGTCACAAACTGCGGTAACAACTCTGATTGAGACGCATATTCCGAATGCGCTGTATACATGTCCAAAGAATGCGCCTAAACCTGAATAATATTGGCATATTCCACATCTTAATCGGAAAAGTCTAAATTCTGAAAAAGGCCTAATTTGGAAAATCCAACCGGAATATGGTGTTTACATGACTCATCAAATTCAGAACATTGTCATTTTCTGAATAATAGTGGAATATTAGTGTGCATGTAAAAGTAGTGGTTTACTGTTTGTTTATCAAATAGATTATATTGATCTGACTTTATGTAAATGTTTAACCCCCTTCCCACAGTGTGGACCATGGTGGAGTGCAGATGATGAAACCAGGTCTGAGGAAGTGTAAGTGTGTATTTAATTTGATTACTGAAAACATAATATTCCTATTTAAATACAAACATCATGTATGTGACATATATTTACTCAAATCTTTCTCTGAAAAAAAATAGCTGACAAAATGCTTCTTCATGAAACTGAAGAAAATAATGAACAATCAATCTGTTAATCAATAACCAACCACTAAACACAACCTATGTATTGTAACAGTCTGACAGCCACACACCCACAGACACCCGCACGCACGCACGCATGCACGCACGCACACGCACACGCACACGCACACACACACACACACACACACACACACACACACACACACACACACACACACACATTTTAACAATTTATGTATGTCCACATAGAAGAAAACGGTACAAGGACACAAATATAGAGGTGCAGTACATTCACAAAATGGACCAGTGGCATCGTCTCACAATACAGACCATAATACTCAGTTCTCAGGGGTACAAGTACTGTAGCAGTGCCTCCTCCATATATGGTGCTGCTAGCAGAGACAGCACAGTACTTTGCAAGCCGTAGCCTTTTTGGGCATCCCAATTTATTGAAGCCCTCTTACGAACAACCTGTGAGTATGTCCTAGGCTGCCAAATATGAAAGCAAATAGTTTGCACCTGCAACCAGCTCTGAGATGGTGTTTAGGAGTGGTTAGTATTTAATGACCTTGGTCATAAAGCCTTCCTTTAGGCTAGAGTCAAAGGTGCAGACTACATCTAGAACAAACACTTCTCTGGAATCTTCATTAACAAATACAACATCTGGAGTCTTGGCAGACACGTGGAAAAATGACCTGGGCTATTATTACAGAGGTGGAACATGGAGGGTTTGACAGGATGCTTGTACCTTCTCACTGAGGGTGGGACATTATTTGATGTCCTGTGCTATGAGGTCCACTATTCTGTGGTGATGTGCTGTGTCCATTCCTTTGTGAGCATAACAGCCATTCAAGATGTGTGACATTGTTTCACTGACCGCTCTGTGGTATGATGCAAACAATGGGAGACCTGAGTGGTAGGAGAGCAGATAGAAAGGTTGAGTCTGGTGGGAAGGACCTGTAGTCTGGCTTTTACTGTGAATGTGACAATGTCCTCATTGAGTGCAGTGTTCTGAGACAGAATGATCAGCAGAGAGAAGACATGCACGTTTTCCCTGCAGTTTTAGTCCAGTCCAGTCTAGTGTTGTTGTTGTTGTTGTTGTTGTTGATATTGGTGTAAATCCATAAGAGTTGACCTGCCACCTATAAGTGTTTAGGTCCACCGTATATGTGGCTGTTGCCTTGATCACAGTCCCAGAGTCACACTGCGTCCACTCCAGGGACACTCCAGCTCAGACACAAAGATCATTCAGATCTGGCCAATCGGACCAGACCCCAAATCCAGCAGAGTGAGGGTCAGATTTCCAAGCTGGGTGTCCTTCTGAATCCAAGAAGGTGGGGCTCTGAGTCTCTGGCCAGTGGGACCTTGTGTCTCCTTAGGTCCAGGAACAGGGAAGATGGAGCCAGCTCCCTAACATCTCTGTCATCATTATTCAGCATTATTCAGAAGGTGGTAAATGCATGCTGGTAGAAATCCATGTCTCATTTGGTACCCCCAGCCCTCCCTCCCACTGGGGATGAAAATGTCACAGGTGCTGTGTGTGTTGAGTCCAGCTTTCTCACTAAGCTCAGTGCTCAGTGTTTTGTCATTCATTTCACTCAGCACTTTCTGTTGAATATGAATGTTGGAGAACAGCTGTTGAACTTTAGACATCAGAGGCAGTGGTCATATTTTTATTTAACCTTTATTTAACCAGGTTGATCCCATTGAGATACAAAGACCTCTTTTACAAGGGAAGCCTGGCCAAGATAGCAGCATAAAAGAGATTTAACAACATTAAAACAGACAAACACTAAGGCACAAAACATGTGATAAAACAGGCAAAAGCAGTTACAATGTTCATAAAAAAAACATGCGCAGATATTAAAGGAATTTGCTTCTATGGGCTCTATTCTCCCACAGGCCATCGGCGCTATTACGGGCCTTAACCGCAAAAAAACGTGCCTTGCGCCTGTTTCGGCAAGATAGCAATAGGCTTTAGGCTGCCAAATGCGCTTTAGGCCGAATGGGCGTGGCGCAGTCCCAAAGTGGGCGTGTCGGCGCTAAATACCAGCCTAGTGATATCTTGGGACCTGGCCTACATTTAGCGCTTTGCGCTTTTGAAAAGCAGGCCTATTCTCTGCCTTCACTGCTTCTTCTCTGTCACCCTTCTCTCTCTCTCTCTCTGAGTTCCCAGCATGCATTGTGTTTCTTCATTTCGCTACTAAATAGCCACCAAATGAGCCAAAATAGATATAAAAGGTAGTTCTAAATTAATGTGTAATGGTAACACAGCCTGCCATTGTCAACATTTCAATATTGGACCAAATAAAACTTCGAAATGAAAACACCACCCTATGTGAAACATATATGTCCTCTTGAGCCTATATATACCCCTTGTCGAGTTAACGTGATTTAGAGAAGTAACAGCGCTTCGGAACGCGCTTCTAATGGCATCTGCTATACTGTGATGTCCCTCCAATAACTTGGCCCTATTTCACATTTAGTTTTACAATAAAAACACATTTATGCAATGACTTGACATAATGTAGGGTATATTTATGTGCATCATCCTTCCTGCAGCAGGCGAGAGAAAATGATATCTTTCTGGACAAACTTTCACCAATCTAATAGGCTATATTTTTCTAGCTGATGCATAGAACATTATTTTCACTTTGATCTTGCTATAGTGTAGCGTATTTACATGCTTGCAGTATTGAAACTGCAGTTAGATTGGTTTGAGAAGCATAATAATATGGAATAATAGCCTATAATGCAGACAGACAGGCTGGATGAAGGGAGGGGGGGGGGGGGGGGCAGAGCGTTTGGCTTTCGTCTGGTTTTGCGGGATCACTGGAATTGGAGCTAAAAAGGCAAGCGTGCGATTCGTTTATTGCACTTATCCAATGAGCATGACGGTGCATAATTTTACGCCTAAAAGGCGTGGTTGTAATGCTTTGGGCTGCATCTAGCGCCAGCACGACGATATCAAGTGCGCCTTTCCACGCCCACTGCTTTGATCTGCGCCTGCCGCTCGGCCTAGAAACTGCGCCGATGCAACGATAGGGGACAGCTATGTCTCTGATTAGATTTTTGAAAGTTCCAAGAGGAACAAGTTCCTTCAGTTTGAGGTTGCTCTGAAGTGAGTTCCAGGCTGTAGGTGCTGAATACATGAAAGCATGTTTTTGGTGACATTTAGCTGGTAGTAATCGGTTGAGCGTAAGCGGTAATTACTGTGGGCTCTAGAAATATAGCCACAAAGGTACGATGGAATTAATCCAAGGATGGATTTATAGATAAACATGTAACAATGGGTGCAGCCAGAGAGGGCCACTCAACCCTGGCATATAGGGTGCAGAGGTGAGTGAGGGCTTTACAGCCCGTGACAAACCTCAGAGCACCATGATACAGTGTCCAGTGAGTGGAGACAATAGACCAGTGGAGACAATAATCAAGTCCAACCTAAATGTAAACCCAGACAAGATTACATTGTAGAACCAATGTTCTAGTAGAACTATAAGTGCGAGTGCAGCCAATCTTTTGCAGTTGTTGGTAAATTAACTTACCGGCCTTCTTTTGCAGCAGCTCCCAGTTTCTAAATTTGCCTGTTGCAGATTCCAGTTTACCTAGTGTTTCAAGACCTTCAAGTGTCTGTACGTAAACTCACCTATCTCCCGCCTAACAACAATGATTTGATTTGAGACATGTTTGCAGTGTATAGAGTTAGTGTAGTAACAGGAACAGTGTTTGCGGTGTATAGAGTTAGTGTAATACAGTGGAATCCGCTTATAGTGATCACGGTTATAGTGATCAAGCGTTTATATTGATCAAAAAGCTTGGTCCCGAATCATTCTGTTTAAATAATTTGCTTATAGTGATCAATACTCTGCTTACAGTGATCATTTTGGGCCTTGTCCCACCTGAGAACAATGAAAAAATATTTAAAACTACAGTAATTTTGTAATTTTTTCTTACAAACTGCCAAAAATGAGCCAACGAGACACAGCAGCGATACACTCTGCATGTCTGTCTGTATATATGGAGAGATTGCGGCATCTCTGTCCAAGCGAGACCGCTGTGTCAACCCAATCTCCAAAAAAATTCTAAAATAACAACGTTTGTGGACCAACGTTGCCATGTTAACGGTCTACAAAATGGTAACGTACGTTTCTACAGGGGTGGGCGGGGTTTACGGAGATTTTCTGTTTCTAACCCCTCCCCCTCCCCCTACCCTAACCCTAACCCTAAGATCTCAGAACGTTACCATTTTACAATTTTCGAGCTGAAATTGTAACATAGCAACGTTGGTCCAAAACGTTGCTATTTTACAATTTTCTGTGAGACTGTGTTGGCTGTGTTTGAATCATCTGGAGGCCTAACTTACTGTATGGATATTTAAAGTCAATAACATTCCTTTACTTTATATGTACTGTATTCATGTAATATATCATGTCAATTAGATGGTAATCTGCATGAGAATAAAGAAAAAGAAAAAAACTGTTATAATGATCATCCGCTTATAGTGATCAATTTGACCCGTACCCCTTAAGGGCGCCGATGAAAAATTTACGTTTTTATGGACGTTTGGATGATTTTTAGCCATATTTAGATGAATATCTCATTTTAAATTAACATTAGGATTATACTGTAGTGATGTAATTATTCAGTATTTTTCCTTTTCTCACTCACTTGGTGACCTGCTCTCCCTTTAGGTCATTTTATAATTACACGACAACAGACAGCAACACAGGCAGAAACACTGAATTTATTATTATTATTATTATTATCACTTCGAAACACAGTGCAAAACTTGTCATCTCAACACAAAAATAAAATAACAATAACCGTATACGATTATAGCAGCAGCCAATGACAGTCAGTGCAGTACAGAGTCCAGGTCTGTCTGTCTCTCAGGTGTAATAATCCCACAATGATCACGGCTTTAACAAGTGTCACAGGCTGTGTAAACAGTGTAAAGTGGGCTCTCTGTAACTTGATCCCTGGGTCTGTCTGTCTCAGGTGTAATAATCCCACAACGATCACGGCTTTAACAAGCATCACAGGCTGTGTAAACAGTGTAAAGTGGGCTCTAAGCGTCAGTTGCCCCCTCAGATTAAAAAAAAAAAAAAAAAAAAAATTAGGGGGACCAAATTTTAAGGGGGACAAAATGTCCCCATGTCCCCCTTGTTCCGGCGCCAGTGCGTATAGTTTATATGAAAATAATATGCATATTAATGTGGTACAATAATAATGTAGCCCTAAAAATATAATTCTATATGCGTGAGATTTTAGCCATATTATTTGTGGTAGTGTAACAGGAAGAGTGAAGAGATCCAGCGCACACCAGGTTGTTAGATTGACTTGTTATTTTATTAAATTACATAAAACCTAGCAAACAACGTGTTTCGCAGTAGCTTCACCAGGTTCACTTTACAACTGATTGGCACAGGGGTGGGTTTAAAAAGGCTGTACCAACATGTGTCAACAGGGTATGATCATTACAGGTCATGTGACAACATGAGTGACAGATCATGTGACAACAGTGGACTACAGATCCATACATATCCATATCAGTTATACATGTTTGAAAGGACAAGCACACTGAGTTGTGAATATAGTAGAAACAAAAGGAGGGCTGCGGCATTTCAAATAGTTAAAATAGAAGGTGCTCTTTGGTCAAAGGGACATAATAGTGTCAAAAAGACAGGAGGACCACGGCACTTCTTCTAGCAAAGTTAAAAAAGCTTTATTATAGGCTTAATTCATAATGAATTGAATTGAAACACCAACATGTTTCGGTCAAACAGACCTTCGTCAGGGTGTGCAAAGAATCACAGGGCAAACAGTCCACATATCCAGTACAGGCAATCAACAGTCATGAGGAACAGGTGATACCAGAGGAACAGTGAAGACATTTGCACATAGCCTCCTATAGAGGGCAGCATTATAGAGGCAAATACGAAAGCCTATGGATACAATCCAGCAGACCTATAAAGAAGAAAAGAAAAGAACAAACCACAAAACACCATACTGATAGCACAGCAAATATATACAAGGGTATTTAGAACCACGAAGTCAACTAACTGCGTATAGTTTACAAGAAAGAGACCATATCAATGGTGTCATTAAGACCAGGGGGGGACATGGCTTGAAGCCTATGGATCCAACGTCTCTCTTTTTGATTGAGGGTCCTCTCTCTATCCCCTCTTCTAGGGGTTAAGGGGGCATGATCTATGCCCAATGCTGTAAAGGAAACTGAATATAGTCACATCAAGTCTCAAATGTAAATTAGAAAATATAAAAATAATAAAAAATTATGTGGAAGAAGAAGAAGAACTGGACGGACAAACCTTTTTAGTACCTGTTTATTTGTCACACGAACACACATGCGGCCAGACACACACCCATGCTGACGGTGGCCGGTGAAACAGTCTCTGCATTTATCCCATCCAGGCTTGTGGGCAGCTTTCTTGTGTACAGCGCCTGGAGACCAACTTCAAATGTTGTCGTCACTGGTCAGCTGATGATCTTCTGCATGTGTATTTTTTTTTTTTGGGGGGGGGGGGGGGGGACCCCAGGAGGAACCACAGGAGGAGCCCCAGGGGAGCACGGGGAGAACATGCAAGCTCCACACAGAAAGGCCCTTATATATATACAGAGATGGGCGAAAATACATCAACAAGTATGTTGATACAAACTACAAATTCTTGCTCAAAAAAATTATCACAATACAAATACAAAATACTGGTCTGAAAAATGTATTTGAAATACAAATACGTATTTTGTATTTTGAAAATACATCAAAATACATTTCATAAAAACTGATAAAGAGCTGCAACTATTAGTCAATTCATCGATTCATTGCCAAATATGACATTAATTGCCTATTTTGATGATCTATTCATCATTTTGAGCTATTCCGGAAACATTTCTTAATTCTTTGATTCCAGCTTCTCAAATGTGGCATTTTCTGGTTTCTTTAGATGGTAAACCGTCTCTTTAGTCCTCTGTGACAGTATTCTCCACCCTCTAACACACTGCATACAGTTCTTCCATTTCAGTTTTAGCTGTTTTTCAGCACAGCTAATTTCTCCCTCACTTCAGCTGTTAACTCATTGAGTGCCAATGACGACAGTTGTCGTCAATTCGAATACTAACGTAGAGTGCCAAAGACGACGATTGTCGTCAATTGCCTTTTTTGACGGTGGGACGTGGATCAAAGCCTTATGTATGTCCTGTACAAATATTGTAGCTATTGAAGCTGTATAACCTATTTTACGGACTCATCAGGTGGCGACAGTGCTCTCCAGATTAGAGAAATGTCCGAAATATAGCCTGAAAAAGCCCCCTGATCAAAGAGAAAGCGACTGACGGTGCCTGGCAACAGCAGTCAATCCGCGCACACAACTGAGCTCCTCTGCCTCTGTCTGTCTGTCTGCATAGTTTCTTCCACACGATTAGCCGCTAGAAAAGCAGCAGCCGACACTGAAAAGCCAAACCTTTCCCTGCAGTCCGGGTTGGCATTTCCTTTTCGCGCTGCCTGGGAGGCGGCGCACAAAAAGCACTCCGAAAATAGACGATGGGTGCGTTAGGCTGTGTGTTACTAGTGTGGGGAGGAGTTTTCAGCTGAGGGGGGGAGAGGGGGCTGGGGCACGCAGGGCAGCACACAACTACACCACGTCACTACATCAGAAAATATTAGCTAGAGTCAGTGAATGTGCTTGAAATGCTGCATTTCACAAAAGGCTGAATATCTCAGCTTCTAGATGGAAATGCCTGTTTTTGCTGTTTTTGACCTATCTTCTCCGGCTGATAACTAAAGAACGGAAAATGGTATCAATAAACTTTTTTTTGCTGATGATACAATAGAGTTTCCTTGTTCTTTTTGCGTGTTCGGTGTTTACATAGTAATATCACACAATATTCTGTGGGCCTCGAGAAATCACTGAAAACGCTCTGAAACTCTGGCACTGGGAGCGTCCGTTCTCCAAAAGTGGCTGGCACTCAATGAGTTAATCAGCTTCTGTGAGGGCTTTTGACTTATAGAAAGCTTTACTACCTGTTAACCTCAAGTTTTGGAACTTTGACCATGTTTAGCCATAGATATCTGACATCATGTATGCAGGGCTTAAAATTCACTTTGCAATCTAGGGGGGAATCCCCCCCTTATGTTCTTCAGATAGGAGGGATTTATAGATTTTGGGGGGGGGTTTTCAGGCGATACTATAATGACAAATACCTGCTTCTCCTGTCCAATAAGCGATAATACTGTAATTTCACATTTTTGTATTTAAAAAAGGAAGTAGTTTACAGTATGCACACCTGAGTCTAAATTATATGGTTTTTGTCGTGTTTTTTCTGCAGACTAAGCCATAGGCTTTTGGTTCTATGAAAGCCTTTATTTTTTTGTATTGAGTGATAGGCTACACTACTAAAACACTCATATCATATTATATCAGAAGTGTTCTTTGTTTTGTGTTCACAATAGTGATGTCAGTTAGATTTGGTTAGGTCAGAGCTATGGAATATTAAATCATCCATCTTTGCTCACTACATCTGCCTTTCTTACTGTCATTACTGGCAACTAAACCTGTTCCAATTTTGCATTAAGGAGAGTTCTATTGAAGTGACCATAAACCATCTGTGTGTCATTTAACTTTTTATTGAAAATGCTTCCACCAGATTTTCACGGCTGCTTTATGAGAAACGCCATTTTAGGCAGGACAAACCCACCGCTCTAAACACGCTCTAATGTAATCCCAATGGGAGATTTCTGCACTCTGGGCTAATTTCAAATGGCATTTGAGTGGCGACAACATCGTTGACATAACTGGCACTCGGCATAAGGAGGATTAACGTTATTATTATCGATATCAGATCCTTCATCGTCAATAACGTAACGCTAAACATCACTGACACTGACGTTACTCGGTGGTGACGTTTCAGCTAGAACTGCCTTGCTGTTTGACTGTCCTGTTTGTTTTTTCTGAGCGGGTCCCACTGCTAAGGACATCGTTTTCCTTTTTAGCCAGCGATCTATCATGTTTGCAAGCAGCTGTCTGAAATCAGCAGAGGAGCGTTGATGTCGAGACTCGAAAGAGGACTGAGGGACGCAATATTTTTTTTCCCATGATGGCGAAGGCTAGGCGAAGGCAAGCCCCGCCCCTCTCTGCCTCTGATTGGCCTAGTGTCAAACGTTCATCCAATCACATTCGCTTGGCTATCCTGCATCTCTTTCTACAGTCAGTGCTCAGTGCTGTGCTGTGCTCAGTCAGTGGGTCAGACAGACAGACAGACAGCCATTGCGGGATTACTCCCCCTTTATAAATTGAAAATATGCGGGAATTCTGGAAAATGTGCGGGATTCCCACAATCCCGCGCCAAATGTTAAGCCCTGATGTATGTATGTATATATATATATATATATATATATATATACATAGCCTATAAAATGGTGACGACAGACAAAATCATGATTGACAAACAGACAGACACCGCCCACCCAACTAGGGGCCATCATGCAACTGTGTGCCAACGGCCAATACTACATCAGAGTTGCTCGAGTGACATCACATCACTTATGACATCACAACTGCCCTGAGTGACATCACAGTTGAGGAATCGGTTGCTCGAGTGACATCACTGATGACATCCCAATCATGAGCCACACTGCTGCCACACTGCCGCCACCCACTTAATTAAATAATTAGTTGTCTCTCTTTCTAATATGATACACTGGTTTGAATATGCAGTAAACCGTTTCATTTGTAGATAGGCCAGTGCATGCAATATCTAATCATCAATTTATATTAGTAATTTATCTCTGCGGGAATTTCCACCAATACGAGGCTTCATTACTAGTTTAGACGAAGAATTGATGTGAAGCCTGACTCTTGAGACCCACCCTACTCTGCGTCTGATTGACTGGTTGACTTTGTTCTGAGGGTAAGCCAATCAGAGGCGGAGTAGAAGCGACATGTCACATTGCGTTTTTCCACAGTTTGAACCTGTGTCAATGCTAAAAATGTGTCAATTTCAGAATAAAATGACAAAAACAAGTATTTTATGTATTTAAAATACACAAAATACAAAGTCTGAAAGCATTTTGATACAAATTACATCTTATTTTTCTCGGTCCAGCCAAATACAAATGACAAAATACACAAATGTAAATTTATTTTAAATACATGTATTTAAAATACTGCCCATCTCTGTATATATATATATATATATATATATATATATATATATATATATATATATATATATATATATATATATATATATATATATGGTCATATATATATATATGTGACAAAAATATATATATATATACATATATATAGGGGAAGGGGTCCGTACCAGGGAGATCTAGTTCCTCATCTCTCCCTATTCACCTTATGTTGCCACGCCCACTTTTTCTCTTCCACGTAAGACGCAATTGTATTTGTTCTTCCAGTTCAGCGTTAGCCGGCTGGCCGGTAAACATCAGTAAACTGTAAACTATGAATGAAGTTTGGCAACATTCAACAGCTTTTGTAACATGTAATTTCAGTTACATGCTCCTAGCATTGCTGCGAGGAGCCGATGGCTGTACTCGGTTGGCATTTAACATTAGTTACAAAAGCAGGTCGACAGTGTTTTCTCACTGCCAGTAACAGTAGGGGTTGACAGATACTAGCTAGTCTGACCGGGCACACAGCCATCGCTCTCAGTCATCGCTGCTCGTTAAAAATGTCCAAATAGGCGTTATTCTGATAAACTGGTCACATATTTGGAATGTTACCTTCTCATCCGAAAAAATATTAAAACTTTATAACCGTTTGTTTTTTTTTGCTTGAAAACAGCTTTTTGGCAAGTCTAAAAATGATAAAGGATAAAGGTAGTAATCTACTTCCGGGTCTAAAACGGAATAACGATTACAAAATGACGTTATGCAGAAGCATCCTGATATGTGCAAATAATAAGGTGAATACAAGGAGTCACCTGCAGGTAGAAAAAAAACAAAAGTTAATACATCATAAAAAAGGGCTCAGATCGAGTATTCATTCAAACCATTGGGCTCAACTGTGGTTAAGGTGTGTGTCCATGCTTCCCTCTTAAGCAATTGGTTGATGATGTTTCCCCTTCTTGGATTGGGTAAGACTCTCTCAAAGCCTATACATTTCAAAGAGGCTGCAGAGCAGTGATTTCTGTCATTGTAGTGGCGGGCAATTGCATAATCCATGTTGCCATTTCTTATAGCTGCCTTGTGTTCTGCAATTCTTAATTTAAGATTGTTTGGTTTGGCCGACCTATATGAGACCACAAGAACATTTAAGCATGTAGACTACATGTGTGGTCATGCAGTTGATTCATTATTTTATTCTCTATTTTTCTCCTGTACACTAGAAGGACCAGAATTCCATAACTACTAGAACGATAGATTCCAAACTCTATAATCTCTCATGATAAATACCCAATTAAAAGATGAATGCATTCATTGTGTTAAGATATCTTTTGAAAAGACAGAATAGCACCAAAATGTGCATTTTAACAAGTGGAAAGAACTGCCAGAATTCCATAACTACTAGAATGGCCGTAAGTGATCATTTTGACCACTAGATTTCAAACTCTTTAATCTCTCATGATAAATACCCAATTGAGACATTAATGAATTGTGTTAAGATATATTTTAAAAAGACAAAACAACACCAAAATGTGAAAATAGAGACTACAAATATAGAACCCTGAGAAACTTAGTGAGGTCAAAATGACTGCCTATGGTCTTTCTAGGTAAAAATGCTAATATTTGATTCGCCTTTTGTGTAGGCCTAATTCAAGTCAAAACTATTTTAAATGACAATACAGACACTTTTAAGAAAAGTCAGGTACCAGCAGCATTGTATTTTTTAACTCAACAATGTTATTGCACATCATTTCAAAAAGGTCAAAATGACCACTGTGTGGTCTTTCTAGTGTTAAAGACTTTTGTGTTAAAGGTATTTGAGCAATGTATGCATCGACCACACTTGTTTTTTCCCATAGACTTCCTGAGAGAGCCAGTTGGTTTTCACTGCAGGCTCTCTATACATGGATTTAACTATAGAATCACTGATGTTTCTGCCCCTTTTGTAGCAAAAATGGGGCAAAGAGGCAGCAAGATGTTTGAGGCTAGGGTCACAATCCAAGATTCTCCAATGTTGATTTATGATGTTCTTGACTTCTCCTGAGATATTATTATACTCTGACACAAAGGTGACCTTGTTGTTTGTGCTTTTCTGAGGAGGGTACAGTAGTTGTTTTCATTCTAGGGTTCTAGTTGTACTGACAGCTACATCTCTCGCTATAACCTCTGTCTTTAAAGCGTCTCCTCATCTCTTGAGCTTTTAATTCAAAGTCAGATTATCTGCTGCATATAGGTGTGTGTGTGTGTGTGTATGTATGTGTGCGTGTGTGTGTGTGTGTGTGTGTGTGTGTGTGTGCGTGCGCGCGCGCGCGCGCGCGCGCATGCATGTGGAAATTGGTGTTGTAGGTTAGTTGGTGTGTGAAGAGTTTAGATTTTTATTGGAAAACGCTTGCTAGCCATCAGAACCAACACAGTCTCACAGGAAATTGTAATATAGCAACGTTTTGGACCAACGTTGCTATGTTACAATTTCGGCTCCAAAATTGTAAAATGGTAACGTTTTAGGTTTAGGGTCTGGGGAGAGGTTAGGGTCTGGGGAGAGGTTAGGGTTAGGGTCTGGGGAGAGGTTAGGGTCTGGGGAGAGGTTCGGGTTAGGGTCTGGGGGAGGTTATGGTTAGGGTCTGGGGAGAGGTTAGGGTCTGGGGAGGTTAGACCTCGTTCACACCGGACCCTGAACGTAAGCAGAACTGAAGCTTGAAGCAGGCACAAGGTGAACGTATGCCTACCGTTCACACAAGACGCCTTGTATTTTCCTCTCAGCGACTACTCTCGTGTCTTGAACCCGTCCACAACTCCCATTGACTTCATGCCTTCACGGCTTCAGCGTCACGCTTGGAAATTCTGCGTCAATCCTGAGTGATCGCTTCAGCGTGGCGTGAGCGTGGCTTCAGCAAGGCGTCAGCGTGGCACGCGCACAGGTGGTGTGAACGGCTTTGCTTGTTAACAAGGATGCCGAAATGAAACTTGTGGGTTCAGTGTAGGTATACAGCTTCGGTTGAGCGTTGCTTCGGCGTACTTGCTGAACAGGGCTTATGGGTTAGGGTCTGGGGAGAGGTTAGAGGGGTCCGTGGTCGAAGACCGGACTGACAGAACTGCAATGTCACATGGTCAGGTGTTGTTTACATGACTTGGATGGCTTTAGATCTTTATGCTGTCAAAGATGTGTCCGTTTCACCTACACACACACAACACACACACACACACACACACACACACACACACACACACACACACACACACACACACACACACACACACACACACACCAGAGCTGCCAAGCTTCACCAGAAGTTTAGAGTGAGACTTTGGCGGAAGGGACCTTTGGCCATGCGACAAAAAATGTAGCCTACGTTTGAAGCAAGATTTAGCGAGGATTATTATCTTATTTTAAATGAACATGATGACACTGTTGTGATTCATTATTGGTCTTAATTTCCATATGACTTCCTTATGATTATCATTGATTTCAAACACATCACCAGCCCTACTTTTGGTTTAGCCCCCCTGGACAAACATGCACCAGCGCCCCCGGAGGTCTATCTACAAAATAACATGATTTATTTAAACAACCAACAAGAAGAATATGCGACTAAGAAGATCTATTCAGATAGAATCATGATTCACAATCAAACAGTCATGACGTCAGGATTTCAATGTTGGATGTATTTTAATGAGGCTATAAGTTAATAGGCTGTTTGCCTCCTTTGAGGTTTCCACCTGTGACAGTTTGTGTTATTACAAGTGTCACACAGGTTTATTGTTTAAATCATGTCAAAATAAAACAGTAGGTTATCTATCATGTTGGTTATT
>NC_139628.1:17816735-17861735 GCF_964638095.1 Poromitra crassiceps | reverse complement strand
AAGACCAAAACTGGATTTTTACAGCTACATTTACAAATGCTCTCTCACACACTGTGTCAGAACAGATAACCTCATGTTCTAAATGTAACTTATAGGCTAAAGTGGAAGTGAACAGCAGTTCACATTGTATATTGACAGATCCTGTACTTTTTTCATTGCCGTTTAAACAGCTGATTGAAATTATGCAAAAATAGACCAATCACAGCTGATTACCGTCTAAGTTGGAGACGTTGTTGAGATTCTTTGCACGACGACCAATATACTGTAAAAAGGGGAGCAGATGTAGAAGACTGTCGATTACAAAATGACAGTTTTTTCCATTGTTTTTTCCATCTATTTTATTTTTTACACAACTAAAGGTCCTTCCACATCAAGAGCGATGTGAATATAAAGCATGGAATTTTGACCCACCTGTCAATCACAGCCACAGATGTGTACACGTCGGAAGCGAATTTAAAAAAAATCAGCGAAACTTCGCCGTTGGTATGCACGGTTGCATTGACTGATATAGGTTCGGAAAATATTGACGTGCGAATTAATCGCACGAAAAAAAAACGTTCCCGATGTGTAAGGACCTTAAGCCTTTACTGCAGCAATTCTGTCACTTACTACAGTATACTGGTATTCCTTATTCAAATACTATACGTCAGAGTAGAGGTCCGCTACCTGACCCGAACCCGACGGTCAGGTAGGGCTTGATTATCTCGGGCACGGGCCGGGCTAGGGCCTAAACTGTAGACCCGTGCAGGGCTCTACGTCAGCGTCCTCACACTTTTTCATATCACATTTGATGAGATTTAGTCCCAGGGTCTCCCATCTGATAAGACTTTTGCTTTTAGATGTTTTATTACAAAAAGAAACCCATGACCAAAACATTGTGTCATTGTGTTACTTATGGAGGGAATTATAGTGACAATACATTATTCCCCTTTTTGCTGGGGACCTCCTCAAGGGCCCCACTTTGAAAGCCACTACATTCTACAAAGTAAAGAGTCAATTACTTTTGAATAGAGAGACAAAGTGACCGCCTACTTCCTGCTTCAGCACTGTACCAGAGATTTTCATCCGCCATTTATTTTCCCCATGGACATTTCGTAAAATGCTTATAAAAATAGTTTTACTTAGTCAAACCAAATGGTTCAGCTATATTTAGAATCGGGAAAGACCATAGAACATTTCACTCTGACCAAAACTAAAAAAACAACACAGATTTTGTTTTTTTTAAATCCGCGATTTGTTTAACGTTTTGGTCCGAGTGAAATGTTATGTGGTCTCTCCTGTTTATAACCACGTTGGCTGACTTGGGACAAATCCTGTTTGAGGAGTGGAATGCCATCCCACAGCAGTGTGTGACCAGCATGAGGAGGAGGTGCCAGGCTGTTGTGGCTGCTTATGATTCTTCCACACGCTACTGAGGCTCCTGACTGTTTGTTAAATGATTAAATTGTAAAATTGCCAATATGTCTTGTTTCTTCCTTGTTACTGATAGACTTCAAATCATCCAATCCACCAAACAAGAGTCAATAGCAACAGCAGAATAAGCTGTTTGGCATTGGCAGAGAAGATTTTGTCACATTTTTTAGCACAACCCACATATTCAGCTGTGCTGCTCATTCCACAAATGCATGTTCCTTACAAATGGGGCACCATTTGTAAGAGAAATAAACAGGCTTTACAACGGTATAAAATCTATTCCCTAGAAGCATTGTTGCAATAGAGAAATAATCTACCAAACACACATTTTTGAACTTTTTGTTTGTTTTATATATATATATATATATATATATATATATATATATATATATATATATATATATATATATATATATATATATATATGCAATGATACTATATTATTATGCTATAGGTTACACTTTACTATGACACTATAATTATGTGTAGTTGTTGTTGTTGTTGTGGTTGTCCTTGAAAGGATTGTTGAACTTCAGCATTAGCCTTGATTGACAAACAGACAAGGAACCTATAAAGGAGGAAAAGACATCACTCACATCACCGCCTTCACATTTTGCCATCTGAATGAATGAATGAATGAAAACTTTATTTAACAGATTGCAGAATGGGTACAATACAGTACGGCTCATTACACACAATTGTTAAGGGGATGCAGACCAGAGAAAGACGTTTGTCTTGTTTACATCAGGGTCCCCCATTTTCAATTCATTGTGATCTGTGGAAGCAATTAAGCATTTTTCAATCAAAGGTGAAACAACACAGTGCGACTGCTCCATTCACTTCAATAGAACGGTCCCCAAAGTCTAGCCCCAATGCAACATTTAAGTGTTGTTGTGAGTGTTGCAAAACTAGCAATCACACAAAACGGTAACATGCACAGAGTTTCCAGCAGCAGCTCTCTTGTCTGTTTTCTGGTCATGATGTGTTCAGGAGGATATCAATGTTTTGTGGAGTGAGGATGCCCTCTGGTGGATTGTACTGGCTACTACAGCGTGTGCATGTCGGCAGCTTCACTGCGTGGACAGCAGCCAATAAACTGACCACAGATGGATATGATGACATCAGCAGCTGGTCTGTGATTGGCTGCAGAGTTGATCTTATCAGTTATGAAGCAGAACACATCAAAGCACGTTATCTGACTTCATTAATAAACAGCTGATGTCAAGACAAAGCCTCCAAGTAGAAAACTATCATCAACAATGACCTTTATTAGACCAGTTCAATATGGACATTGAAACTAGACTGTTCATCACCCTATTTATGCTACTGTGTGTGTGTGTGTGTGTGTGTGTGTGTGTGTGTGTGTGTGTGTGTGTGTGTGTGTGTGTGTGTGTGTGTGTGTGTGTGTGTGTGTGTGTGTGTGTGTGTGTGTGTGTGTGTGTGTGCGCGTGCGTGCGTGCGTGTCTTCCTGGTGGTTTCTTGGTGGTGCTAAATCAATATAGTTTGAAGCATAAAGTACCAAAGGCACAATGTAGCACTCACAGAACTTCAGGACAAAGGAAGTCTCTATTTCACCAATTTATTTGGCCATGTCAAGAAGACACATGGCAACATTTCGGCCTCTTGGCCTTCATCAGGGCATGGAGAGAAAATGGAGGTCATGCCATATATAACAGACTTAACAGGTTAAAGGTCACATGATTCACTTTAATCAAGTCACATGAAAAAAACGATTACATTTTCTTAACCATATAACAATGACTAAACATGGTGAAATGGCACATTTACATACAATTAAAATAAATAGTTAACATTTCTACTTTGGTGACAGGTGCACATTTTCTTTTCAGAGGTTTTTTCAGTCCAGCAGGTGTCATAGAGAACCGCAGGAATGAGTCCGGAAGTATACTTCCGGGTTTGTTAGGCAAAAAGTGAATGGAGTTTAGAATGGGGATTTCACTTCAGTGCATAAAGGTCTGTGCATGGTTAACAAAAAGTTTATGGAAACGTGAATTTGGGTTCAGCATGATAATCCTCACAAACGTGAATAACTTTTATGACTTTTGGAATGTAAATGCGTCTTTTTTTAACGTGATTTTTAGAAAATGCTTCAAAAGGCATAAAAGTTAATCACGTTTGTGAAGATTATCCTGCTGAACCCAAATTCGCGCTCCCATAAACCTTTGTTAACCACAGACTTTATTTTATGCATTTAAGTGGAATTCCCATTCTAAAACCCCATAGACTTTTTTCCACTTACAAACCAAAATTGCAGTGATTTCTGAATAAGCCAAAAATACAACATCCCTGCGGTACTCTGTTTTATTGAGTGTGGAGATCCAGTACTTCTCTCTCTGCAAGAGAAGTTTTGGCAGGTTGCCCCCTCTGGTTGGAGGTGAAACATGTTCAAGTCCAACAAATGTCCGTGGCTAGAGAGCCATGCTTCCTGATAGTGCTTGGCTATGGCATAATCCATGTTCCCTGTGTGAATGGCTGTTTATGTTGTGATATTGGTTGTTTTAGTGCTCGTTTAGTTTGCCCATCATAAGAGAGTCCACAGGGGCACGTGAGCATGTAGATCACAGATGTTGTGTTGCAATCTATGAAATGTTTGATTGGAAATGTCTTAGCAGTGTGTGGATGGTTGGAGGACTTGACATCAGTGGTATTGTTGCACTGGCTGCAGTTTCCACATTTGAAGTTTCCTTTTAGATGGAGCAAAGTATGATTAGGTTTAATAGGCTGGAAAGTGTACCAGGCTGTCTCTGATTGTTGGTGTCCGTCGCAATGACAGGAGGGGGGGGGACTTTTTGTGCACTCACTAAGTGATGGTTCTGCACTTAGGATGTGCCAGTGTTTGTTTACTATGTCCCTGAGACCCTTATGACCAGTGTTGGGCAAGTTACTTTCAAAATGTAATATACTACATATTACTAGTTACTTTCATTTGAAAGTAATGAGTTACTTTGCAATATTACTGTCTGTGTAGAGTAACTCGTTACTTATTACACTACTTTTGCATTACTTTCACTGTAATAACAGCAGTAGCAGAATGACATCGCCGCCCCGGAACCATCCCGTAAAATAATTTCAATTGTCTTGAAGTCAGTGTAAACAATCCAAAATTCAAAATGTTATCCTTTTCCTTTGTTATTGTCATCTAGGTTATTTGCATAAAAATAAAAACAGTTTGATTAGGAAATTATTTAAATATGTGCATTGATTTAAAAAAAAAACTCAAATTCTGGCTTGTGTTACTTGACAAAGTAACTGGTATTATATTACTGAAATCCTATAAGTATACGTTATATTACTGAGTTACTGCTAAAAGTAATATATTACATGTAATATGTTACTTGTGTAATGAGTTACCCCCAACACTGCTTATGACAGTGGTTGAATTCAGTTGTGAAGCCAATTAGTTTAGTTTTTTTCAGCTGTGACTTTAGGTTTAAGCAGCTCAGGCCTTGGAGATGTTAAAGCATGATCGTAGGCTTGATTTATTATAGATGGATGGTACAGTAATCTCTTTGATCAAATCTTGATTTAATCTCATCAGGCTTGCTTTTGAATTCATCCAGAGTCGAGCAGTTTCTCCTTAGTCGCAAGAATTATCCCTTAAGTATGTTTTCTTTCAGATTGGTGGTTGCTGTAGAGCGTATTTCTTTGTGTTTTACAGCAGTGGGTTCTTAAAGTAGGGTCTGGGGACCCCCAGGGGTCCTTGAGAGGAAAGATCAAAGGAAAAAGATCCGTGGCGGCGGTGCATTTTAAAACATACATGCATCGCTTTTATTTTGAAGGCTAAACATCAAATTTCGTATATATTCACTAGCGTTCGAGACCGGAAGTCTTATATTCTTATATTATATTATATTAATATAATATATTAATATTATATTATTATATATTATACTCCTCAAACACACTCTGGAGACCACCCAAGATGATGCCCCACTGACAGAAGACACCAGGCAGGGTCGTGATTGTGGCACCCCATCCTGGCCCAACAACACCACCAGGACTCCCCGCTCAAACGAAAGTCAATGCGGGTGTCCTGGCCATTGAAAAACCTGTCCAGTACAGGAACACTATTCATTATTGTAAATAGGTTCAGTTTTTCAGCATCCCCCCCATCCATTACATTTTATGTCACATTTATTTATTTCTATGTACATATATGTTCTATGTTCATATTCATAAATGGGTTCATTTTTCTGTATACCTTATTTATCTATTTCTACGTTTGAACTATTTAGAGGTCAAAATAAATTATCATCACTACCACTGTTGTAATGCTCTGTCTAGTGAATTATTAAGGCTTAACTTTGTGTTTCCCAAGTTCAGGTTAGAATCATCAGGTCTGTTAACTCAGCATATTAAGGACATCAAGGAAGCATAGAGGGACTTGATCCAATTTAGACATGTATTTTGCTAACTTCTGGAGAGTTTAAATATAGCACATCTCCGTCATCCTGGGTGCTGCAGACTACACACTACATTGTGTAAAGTAGGGTTAATGTGATCTCAGTCCTTTAAAAGTTAAAGGTAAAGTTAGCTGAGCTATAGACGGTTTTAACTTGACAACATAAACATTCTAAATTGAAGCCCAGCTCACTTCCTGTTGCAGTGTTTGCTAGTGCAACTGTCAGGACTCCTAGGCCAGGACTGACAATTCTGTGAAAACCATCTACCAAAACACCAAACACTCTTATCTGTTATCTGCAAGACAGAGAAAACTGTCCATACATATTCTGGATCACTCCACTCCACTTTTGTGCTGTGTAAAAAGATGTGTTTTTCTTAAACAAAATATTTATTAAATAAACTGTATATGTACAAAACAACCTATACATATTCACAAATAACTTATTTAAAACGGAACAAAACAAATGTACAAAACAACCTATATTCATAAATAACACATTTAAAACAGAACAATTTTGGATTTCGGATTTTACATTTGGTAAGATGCAGTGCCATGAATCACTGCAGAAGGTAAAACAACAGACATACAGTTCGGCATGGGGAATCATAATAACAACAAAAAGAAAAATACGAACAATAATACTTTTTTTTTTTTTTTTTTTAACTTCTCGATGAGCCTCTCTAAGAAGACCAAAGAAGCGATCAGCTCTCTCCTTCTGGAGTCTCATGTCCTTTTTAAGCAGCTCCAACATCTCGTCCTTCTTCTTAGCTTTCTTTGCTGGTGGTGGCCCTCGCTCTGATGCTCCTTCTTCTCCTTCCTCCTCCTCTTCCTCTTCCTCTTCCTCCACCTGGCCCTGGCTTGTCCTCTGGGATAGAGGCAATGACAACAAGGGGGGTCGTGGAGTGCCTCTGTCGCAGCACAAACAACACAGCAACCCTCCAGACACCATGGTCCTTTGATCTAACAGCTAGCGTGAAGTTCAGAGACCCCCCGCCTCCACACACACACACACACACACAGGAAAAATTTACACGAATTGGAATCACCAAAATCAGCCAAGGCAGCCCCCCGCTATACTGACATTTTCTCAAATGAATCTACAGAATGGCCGTGGTATGAAATTAAACGGGGCTTTCCAATCCCAGTGAGCAGACCGGGCGGTGCTGGATAGCCAGCTAGGGTTACATGGACCCAGCAACCCGGGAGACAAGCCTCTTTGACGGCCGTCAGCAGGTATCTCCCACTGCACGGAGAGTCTGACATGGGAGCAGGGCCGGCGCCAGGATGAAATGACTTAAAGGGCAGTTATAACTGGGGAGGGGGCTGATTTTTTTTTTTTTTTTTTTAATATATTATATTTTTACATCATAAAACATAGGTTATATACCCGCTATGCCTATTTCTGGACTTTTTAACCATAATAACCTCTGAAAAGCGCAATAACAACACAAGAAAGACTACTATTCAAAATCAAATAAAACATTTATTTCACAGCAGCAGATTAAGGCATTAATAGAGCTGAGCTTTGATAACGTGAAATGCGGGACCTGTCTGGAGCACTCTGAACATATATGTCTATATGAAAAGTCATAGAATAAACAATTGCTGCAAAAATCGACAAAAAACGAAACAAAATAATAGCCAGTCAGTGCCAGGTTCATTAAATTAAAGAAATAAAGTGATCAGATGCGTTGTCTCCATCTTTCTGCTCATGGCATGCTGTGTGCGTTGGGTGCAGCTGATTTCTCTCTCTCTCTGTGTGTGTGTGTGTGTGTGTGTGTTTTAATCACGTCATGATCATACAACATAACCTGACGCTGCCAGATTGATGAGTTTGCTTCACATTCTGTTTCACAAACGACATCCATCTGGATTTGGTCAAGCTACCCTGCTGAAGAGGGCGGTCACTTTTTTCAAGCTACTTGGCAGGTGATTGGATGGACCGTCTGTCTGTCACTGTCTGGGCGTGCCAACGCCAACCAATCAGATCGACTTGCCTTCATGACGTACCCTCGCCTGGTAAACACGAACGGCTAGGACTACAATTGCTAATTAGTTAGCATGGAGGTCGCAGATTTTTTGCTGTTTTTGTACGGTGTATATTGGGTGCAACCATTGACTATTCAATTTGCCAAAAGAAAGAAGAATTACTGCAGATGTCTGACTGAGGATGAAGTGCAGGTAGGCCATTTTGCACGTTAAATGTAACTGATTGGATTAACTGATGTTACGCTAACGTTAGCAACATTTGGAGGTTGGGGTGCTACGTCTGATGATTATTGATTTGATGTTAACGTTAACAGCGATTCATGACTAACACATATCGTTGTTCGTTTCTTCAGGGAACTGATGACACGATATGACACCGAGTGGCACGCACCCTGGACTGGCCTAGACGGCTAACGTCATGGAGACGCAACGCTCTCTAGCCTTTATGATCATGGCAATCAGAATCAGAAAGACTTTAATGATCCCCGGGGGTAAATTGGGACAAGTTACAGTAGCTCGCTCAATAACAACCAAATACTTTGATACAATATAATGATTTAACGCTACTATTTAGCATTAAGGACTGGTGAATTTTAGCATATCTGTCAGTGGAATGGTAGATGTTTACGCATGACTGGAGAATGTTATTTGCTACTTTTGTGATAATAAACTAAACGGAGAAAAGACGGCCGTGTGGTGTTGTTGTTACATAATCTGCTGGTCTTGAGGCACGATTGGGTAAAATGATAAGATGATGTAAATTCATAAAGATGTTTATGTCAGAGATGAATCTGCGAAAGGGAGCTGCCTGGAGCCCAGAGGACGTCAACGGAGAAGAGGAAAAGCACCCTTTAGGTTACAACATGCAGCATTTGGATATAATCTAGTATTGGCTCCCATGCCGTTAGTTTGTTTACCCCCTATCTAAAGAAAGTACAAGTGCAAAATCTTAAGCTATGTTCTATCGATAAACCAATTTCTCTAGTAACATCCTGTTATCCTGAGATCTTTAATCTCGCCTGTATAACATAATATGTCACTCGGACACCAACGTGAGTTAACGTGGTTTATTAAACAGCAGCAAACATTACAATCATAGCAGAATACACTTCAGCTAGCAGTAGGGACAATACATCACACTGATCTTTGCAGTTCTGTGTTGATTAGCTAATATTTCAGTGGCATTTTGATTAACGTTATGATTTATTTCTATTTGGAACAAAAATGATGGTTTAACAGATTGCATGTTTACTGGGCTGTGGTGAGAAGGGCTTTGTGTTTGTGTGACTTGCGTGAATGGCTAACTGCTAGCCATTCACTAGCCTACAGCTAGCTGATGGCTGCTATGTTCTCCCAGCCTAGCAACCGTCTGAAGGCTATCTCCCCAAATTCTACAACAATGTCTTGTTTATTAACGTTCATAGTTGATAACGTTACAGCAATACAGTTACGGTTTCGTACTCACTGTAAGATCAAGTGTTTAACGTTTATGTTAGCTTATTATTTTGAATAGAATGTTTGACTAGCTCACTGGAGCTAGCCTCGGTAGCCGCCGCCATGTTGAATAGTGAAAGAACTACAAACGTCCAGCGCCTCTCGGTGGCGTCACATCCGGTCTCGCAAAGCCCGCCCTTAGCTCACGCTGATTGGTGCGCCTGGGTGGCGGCCGGTTTGAACGCCTCTCTGAGGCCAGGGCCAGACTGAGGTGGATTGTGAATTTGTGGAACAATGCCGCCCCCGTCTGGTGGAGTCAGGCTACATACAACATGCAGTGAGGTTCAAATTTAATACATAACTACATCTCTGACACCTTGTGACAACCAAAGCACAGCAAATAGCGCTTCCCTGCCAATTCTGAAACAACAGAGCTATGTTTATAGGGGGTAGCCTACATCAACTTAAACTGATTAAATTTGATGAAGACTGCAGAAACAGCAGCCGAACTGGCCCTTATAGATGAACTATTCTATTTATTTATTTATTTTAAGTGAGGAGGCATAAAAGACAAGGGTGTATTCACATTCACAGTCACCTCTAGGTGGTTTGGCTTTGTCAGGGGCAATTGATACAATTGTTGCATTTGTGCATTGGTTCGTTTGTGTTCACAAAGAGGGGGGGGGATCGAGAGAGAGATAGTTATTGATTTATTGATTTATTCATTGATTTAGGCTATCTGCTATCTATCTGGAATTTGGAGATAGAAGATCAAAGACCCAACTTCTGCTATTACTTTCACGGACTTCAGAGGATATGAACACCTGTCAGCAATAAAATCAAGCCTCTCTGACACTGTGGGCTCTAGACTCTCCTATGAAGAGATTCCTTCATTCATTTATCAGTCTGCAACGCCGGACAGTGGCGCTTTGACACGCTGTCGTCAGCCCGTCGCAGCCTCGCAAGCTGCTCAATATGCCGCTGGCTGCTACTGCTAAATGCAGCAGAGTCCAGCTACAATAAATCGGGCCGCGTGTTGTACCCCAGCCCCTCGTGAAGGCAATCAAGCCCAGTCTAACAGCCGTGGATTGCCAACAGGTGCCTCTTATTGTCATAGCTCCGATACACTTCGGGGCTCGGGCTGGATCAGTCGCTCCGCTCTGGCAAGTTGCACAGGCAGTCACCAACGTTACTCCAAGTTAGAACACGGCTCTCTTGAATACTCGATTCTGATTGGTCAATCAACAAGATTCACCGGTCATTATTTCTCGACAACCGACCGCTGCTCTGCCACACCTGGATTAATCAGTTGATAAGAGCATTTTGTCTGCAGACACTACTAATTAGGGATGTCGACGGTTAACCGTTAACCGGTTAACCGCCGAGAACGTCTTTGGTCGGTTAAGCATGTCGGTTAAACGGTCAATTTCCATGTTAATTTGCATATAACAGTGTTGCCAATGTGGCGATTCCCCCCCCTCCTTCGTGGTCAGCAATGTAACATAAGTATATTAAACGATGGGGCAAGTATTAATCAAGCTAGATTTGGAAATAAACACATGGTTCATGTTGATTTTATCTACCCGATGTCTGATCAAACGCATTCCGCAGCGAAGCACACACACAGCTGAACACCTGCTGCAGTCACAGTGAAGTGAGCGCACTGACTGCCACGCCCCTCTGCTGCTCCTGTCTGAGCCAGTGGTCTGAGCACACAGCTCAGATGTGCTCTGTGACCATTTCAGAAGGATTAACACACCCAGCGAAACAATCAGCTCATACATGTTCTATAGTTTTGTTAACTCCGTGTGTGCTGTCATTAGCCTACTTTTCCTTCACTGTCTCATTCGGTCTACTGTAACTCTCTCCCTCCCTCTCTGCAGTGCATGTTCATCATGCACACGCATGCATACGCGCGCAATGATGAAACAGTAGTTTTTACCGTGTTACAAAAATGACATGAAGCGGTCGAATTGACGATTGAAAAGTATCAATTAACGTTAACGTTACTGTCCAACACATGGCAGTTCGGATAAATTGTTTCACAAGAGACTGCGTGCGGAGTGCGGACTCGTTTTTATAATGTTGCCCTGCCAGACACACAGAGCACAGCCCTCGTCGCGTCGTGTGAAGAGAGAGAGAGAACGGGTGAGACAGAAGCAAACTATTTTTTGCAGATCTCAAAAGCAGGTAAACCACTGTGGGATTTGTGAGACTATTGCTAAAAGAGAAGATACTGTAGTGATGTGCACTTTGTCAGTGCGCCCTGCAGCCTGGGCTGTCGTCCGCTCAAACACTACTTCACGGGGCGGCTGCGTGTCAATTGACGTGTCCTTAATATGCAATGCGTGCATATTAAGCAGTATAGCCTATCGGAGGAATGTTTTTGTTTAGATGGCTGGAAGGTTCAACTTGTCTTCTCGTTTTGTTAATGTGTTTTTTTCTGCTTGTAGATGTAAAAATAAACGCTTTCTAATGAAAAAAAACCAAGCATTTGTTGTGGTAATGGTTTAATGGAGCACAGACAGTAAAATAGCGCATTTTAATCTTCTCGGTTAACCGACAGTTGTCGGCTAATGAGTGTCGGTTGTCGGTCAAGAAAAATTATGATTTTCGACATCCCTACTACTAATTAGGCCAACCAGTTGCAGCTGTGGTGTCTTGTGTGCCAATTACGAATGAAACCGTTTTGTCGTTGAAAACGCTATTAAAAAATCTATTTGAATAATTATTTTTGTCAGATTATTGAATGATTTAGTTGTAGCCCGTGTTCTAAGCGGGATAATGTATATTGAGGCGGTGATTACTGGGAAATAATGACCTTCAGGTGAACGATTAAGCCCTCCGCTGCGCGTCGGGCTCAATCATTCACCTGTCGGTCATTATTTCCCCCGTAATCACCGCCTCAATATACATTATCCCTTACATATACTATGCTATCACTACACAAGCTCTGTTATCTTGTTATTTATCACTGCAACAAAGTGCATTCGGCGGATTTTCAACTCACGCTTATCAGACCTACCGTATCTCCACACTTTGCACTGTGCCATGCAGCCATGCAGCGCTTCATACTAATCATCTACTACTAAGAATGATAGATCAGAAGAGTGTGGTGTTTATGCAATGTCAGCCTAGATAACTATGCTGTGTATTCACTTGATTTCAACTTCGACATGACAATAGTCTTTCTGCTGCCTACAGCTCAGCTCCAGTCTGTCCGCTCGCACAGACACACACAGCCTGTATGTGTCACACAGGCAATGAGGCGCTGCCTGAAAGAAAGCATTTCATGTGAGAAGCCCTCTGATAGGCATTACTCACCAATCAGATAGCGCTGTGGGCAGGACATTTGCTACAGCAGCAACAAACACAAAGAGACACAGGCTGCCGTGAGCTGTGTATTATAACCATTTTTCAATTCATTTATTATATCGGCAAACGGCCAATGAAAAGGCCGATACAGATAATCGGCAAAATGCTGAATATCGACGTTAATAATCGGCCATGCCGATGCTCGGTCGACCCCTACTCTCCACTCCTCCACCACAGCTTCCATTGCTGCACCCTCATAGCCTGCTTATACTGCTCACACTCTTCACTGCTCCACCACAGCTTCCTTAAAAACGTTGTTTTTGGTACAAACGTCTGTTATGACCTGGGTCATGTGACTCTGTGGTTAATTGTATTATTTTCCTCCCTGTGTGTGTGACAGTCTTGAGTGTGGTGATGAGCTGCAGGTGTGTGCTGTCTCGGCTGTCAGGAGGGCTGCTGCAGCAGATATATTCCACCTGAGCCCTTCTGTCTGCCCTTCTGCTCTTCACAATCCCAAAGACACAGCTGATGAACACCAACAACTGGGACTGGTTCTGTCTCTGTGAATCCTGTGATGGGAAACTTAGTACTTAGTGTTGTTAAATTAATATGGGTAATATTATAGCCCTCCTGTGAACATTTGTAAACAAATCTTTACTCATACTGTAGCAGTCCCGTAGGAGGGAGAAACCCCTTTGCTTTATACTTTAATTCTTGTTTTTGTTGTAGGAGGTAGGTAAGATTATTGTATTTTATTTATCCCCTTTTGTTTGGTTAGAAAAGTGAGGGTCGGGTTTAGTATGGTTTTGTTTATTGTTTTGGGTATTGCTCTACTCTGAAGAAAAAATAAATAAAAACTGCTACACTGAGAACTACAGATCCTGTGCCAGCTGTCTGTCTTTGGGAATGGGAAGAGTGGGGGCACCATCATGTCATGTCTTGGCTTCCCTTGTGCCACAGGCATAACAAGTCTAAAAATAGGCTAGGTCCTAGATAACAATAGAGAGTAATCACAGCATGACATGGAGGAGGAACTCATCATTAAGGCCCTTGGGTGACATGGTTTCTAAGGTAACTATAAAGGTTACTAAGGTATAAATCCAAAAAGCTTCACGTCTCTTGAGCAGAAGGTCATGATTGCCCCGTCTCGACGGCAAGCTGACGTGTTCAATGCCACAAAAACGTAGAGTAGAAATGTCATGTTTGGCATCATTAAAGTGTATGGCAACTGGCAGTTGCGATCATTCCTGCGTATAGAGCTTTTGTGTTCTGATATACGCTGTTTGAGTAGACTTTTGTATCAAAAACAAAGTTTTATGTTTTTTGTTACCACTGATAACTTGTATAGTTTATATACATTTTAACTGTATTCCTCTAATTCTATTTCTCTCTCTTCTTGTTTATGAGGACATTTCCTAGGAGGATTCCCTTTAATTCCAGAATCATTAGGCTACTTATTTTTCTTTCCCTATGACTCTGGCTATGTTTGTTTTTCTATAGGCTTCTACATAACTGACATCTAATTGTGGTATATAATGTATGAAGTGTATTTGCAATATTGCTATTTCAATGTAATTTATTTTGCTTGAATGCTGCAATGTCATAGCCTACTCCTTCATACCTGCCAATTCAGGCCAATTGGCTCCAATGATGATGCTGGGGTGTGGTGTGTCGTGATTGGTCCACACACAGATCTACCTGCCTATATAACTGGGTCCCTCCTCTTGCCCTGTAACAATCTGAAGAAGGTCTTAGGACCCAAACGTTATTCTGTCAAATAAACTTTTTGCATTTGGAGACGGTGTGCGAGAGTTCTTCTCTTTTGATCCAGTCAGGTTTTCCCTCCTCCGACGCACCTGTCATTTATGTGTGTAGAAGCTTTTGCTCCTTCATGTTCTAGTTGAATAAAACAACATTTGATTGACAATTTATTTGGTGGTGTGATCAGATAGTCACAGTGTGGCGTGTACTCCACGTGCAATGACTGTGATTATTGAACGCCCATTTTATTTTAAATATGAAAACATGTTTGTCATATAGTATAGTATAGTTTTAACCTGTAGTGTGTGTGTAAGTGCCCATAGCAAGTGCCTCTTATTGTATTTATCACAAGCTTCCTGAATCCTGTGGTGTATGTCCCATAACTGAACGCAGTGTGTTCTGGCCGTAAACATACATTATCTTATCATATAAAATATATACCTGTCTCGTCGTTGGTTGAACTCATCAAACTGAATTAGCGTTAACTGCAAGGCAGCCTCGCAATGCAAGTTCTAGTATGAATCTTCAACATTGAGGACAGTATAAGCCCTACAGAGTAGACGCGCGCACAGTCAACATAAAGTCTTACATTATCATACATGATCTAAAATAAATAAAATGAAAGAATCTCATCGCTGGTTGGAATCATGAAACTGAATAAGCGAGGTAACCTTGCATGCACGTTCCTCTCTGGAGCCCTGTATGATGTATGCATGACTCTTCTACCAAGAAAGTACACATACTATAGATCAATATTAAACAGTGTTATCGCACATGGCAGCTTTTCCTCATATCGTGCAGCCAGGGTTGGGGAGTAACGGATTACATGTAACGCCGTTACGTAATCTGATTACAAAAAAACGGTAACTGTAATCTGTCACAGTACATTTTAAAATGTGTAATCTAGATTACAGTAACGGGGGTATAGTAACGGCGTTACAGGCGGGATTACATTCGCCCTTGCCTCTTCATTAATTTTACAAAATAACAACAAAAAACGGTGTAGCCTACTGTGTAGAGAGCTGCGCGGGCCTGAAATTTCGGCCCGAGCCCTCCCCGGCCCAATGACCTCTCTCTCTCTCTCTCTCTCTCTCTCTCTCCTCTCTCTCTCTCTCTCTCTCTCTCTCTCTCTCTCTCTCTCTCTCTCTCTCTCTCTCTCTCTCTCTCTCTCTCTCTCTCTCTCTCTCTCTCTCTCTCTCTCTCTCTCTCTCTCTCTCTCTCTCTCTCTCTCTCTCTCTCTGTGTGTTCGGGAGCTGTCCGCTCGCTGTACATGGACGGACACGGCACAAACGGCTTGTTTCTCTCTCTATCTCTCTTCGGGAGCTGTCTACAGCTACTAACGTCACGTGAGGGTCTGTGTGTGACTGGTGTGGCTGGGGGAATGTCTGTGCACTCCTCCTCTTTGCCTGACTGTGCTCTGCTGTGTAAAATCAAGCGAGTAATACAACGTTATTTTATTTAATTATTAAAACGGCCCGACCCCGGCCTGGCCCGGACCTATTCATTAAAATAAAATAAAAAACAAGCCCGGCCTTGGCCCGAGGAGTGTTTAGACAGATCAAGCGTCTTCCACATGGATTCAAGTAGGTACAAATGCTGCTCTAGTCTGCATGAGGCGAGAGGTTTTTACTTCCACTTAGTGTTTCACGTCGCGTTTCAAGATTAAAGCAACAAGCTGCGTCTTCCACTCCAAATCATGAAAAATACCCATAACGTAAATTAAAGTGGTCTTAAAAATAACTCTTGTTGTATTCTCCTTAACTTCATGGTATAAACATTCTTATCTGGTTATCAATGGTAAAACATGCTTCATCTAGTTAAATAAGGGTTTTAGCCAGGACTCTTGACCAGGACTCCCTGGAAGAAGAGATCTTGTATCCCAATGGGACATTCCTGGATTAAAAAAAAAAAAGTAATCCAAAAGTAACTGAAAGTAATCCCTACTTTACTTTTAAATAGTGGTAATCAGATTACGTTACTAAGTACAATTTTTAACAAGTAACAAGTAACTTTAAGGGATTCCTATTTAAAAGTTATCTACCCAACCCTGCGTGCAGCCCTAGTAGTAAGTCAAAGTCATACTGCTTTAGTGGCCTCTGTGCTTTGCCTCTGTGGTTTTTGCCTCTCATGCAGAGCTGTGCTTCTATTGTCAGGGATGCAAACTCATGTATGGTGAAAAAAGAGAGAGATGTGCGGGAGGGGGCTTGTCGCGCCGCACCACAGAGCAGGCAGCACACTGCACCATCGCAACAGTTATTTCACCATTTCTCTATAAAACTCGTCCATTGACAAGAACAACGAAAGCAATTGACACATTTCTGTGCTGAATGAGTGAATATTCAACAAACAGCAGCATTATTCATCTATAAAGGAGAACTGTGGAACACACCAGGGGTCACCTGGTACAAAAACAATATGGTAGCTCAGTGGGCTCATGGATTAATAAAGCATGTGCACAGATTTATAATATATACTGGTAACATGAAAGAGGGACTTGTAGGCCTCTATACAGTGAGCCAGAGCCATTACACACAGCTTGGCTACATACTGTGAACTCTAATAACCATTAGGCACCTGAGCATATGTGTGTGTGAACCATAAGCATTGATTAATCACAAAATCACATCAGTAGGTTTAATTCATGATCCAATGTGTGTTTTGGTGACAATATGAATTAACCTGTTTACTCCCTATACATCATGCTTGTAGATAATGCATTACATGTTATATGCAACTTTGTGGGCCGCTCTAGTGTCCCTGTTTGATGCTGTCAAAAAGTGTCTGCCAAAAAATGGTTTCTGTCAAATAAATTGCAGCTTTTTAAACTTGTAAAAAGGAGGATTATAACCGTTATAATCCAGTTGAGGCTAATTTCAAAATATTTTCTTGATTTTACATCAAAACCCATCCGTAAATAATGTGTATTATAGTCTAGTTTCCAAATCCAGGCCTAAACAAGGATATTAGACATAGCAAACACATAAACATATCAGAAACAATACTTTCTTATAATCATGTAACTTAAATCTATAGGTTAATGCCTGATGACGCTACAACTGTAAACATCAACAACATGCCTTTGCTGTTACCACGGACACAATGTGTGCATGTTATTATTGTAACCAGATAACGTTAGCTGCACGTTAGCTGTTACGTTGAGATGTAACGTTAAGACCTGCGCGATTACAGGCAATCACTTGTTTTGGCAGATACGACATGGGAGTGCACTGTGTGTAGCAGACGCTGTGTCTGAGTCAGCCAGAGAGTCTACCTCACGTGGAAAGACAACTTTCTCTCTGCTGGTTGTGTGACAGTGCAGAGCAAACAAGTTCATTCGTCAGCGTCACACCAATTGTCAAATGGTTTGCCGTCCCCGCCCGTATTCAGTCCACGCATAACGCCGCTTATACCATGGTCTGGGTGAATACTCGATTCTGATTGGCTGCAAGGTGTCCATTAAAAAGTGATATTGTACAGTGATAATGGACACCTAGCTAAATGGTCTGTTCACCGTTCATATCAATGCGCCATAGTTTCATCAGTGTTATCAGGAGAGCAGTTTGAGCTCTATACCCCCGTTAAGGGTTAATATGACAATTTTGGAACTTGAGAAAAAAATTGAGTCGGTCAAAGTAAGTATTTAAATCACCCCTGTGTGCTCAGTTTATCAAAAATAACTCTTATTTACAATTTTGATTTTCGTTTCGGAGATTTTTTAACCTCGCGTCACCAGGCTCTTCTCGGCGAGAAAGAGAAGATTTCCCTCGGCTCGTGCACGAGCGGGAGAGAGAGAGAGAGAGAGAGAGAGAGAGAGAGAGAGAGAGAGAGAGAGAGAGAGAGAGAGAGAGAGAGAGAGAGAGAGAGACAACTCTCTCTGCATTTCACCACATCAGCAGCACACGCAGGGCGCTGCTCTCTCACTCTCACTTCCTGAAACTCGTCGCTCTTAAATGTTAATATACTTGGCCAATACGTATCTATCATACAAAATAAAGCAAGCTGCCAAACGGTAATGTCTTCATTTAATGTAGAACGCAAAACATCGTTAAACCTGCATTCCTGTAATAAAGTTAACGTTTGAGTCGGCTTTAAAACGGAGCGGGTGGTGGAGGTGGGAGGGACTATTTTATTTCGTGGAAGACTGATTTACAGTATGAATAACAGACATTTAGCCATTTAGATTGCTTTATTTATTACACATGGAAATATAAATGACTGGTCTTATTGTTTTGTTGGCAAGTGACCATGGTATAAGCGGGTTAATGCACTTCGAGGTGTCCATTATCACTTTTTAAGGGACTTCGCGGAGGCAACCATCCTCGGCTTCGCCTCGGACGGTTCACGCCTCCACGTCGTCCCTTAAAAAGTGATAATGGACACCTCGTCGTACATTAACCCTTACTTGTTTGTCCCCCTGGTCTGTCCTCCCGTTTTAACGTTACCGCACGGTAGTTTTATCCACAGGAGTTGAAATCCACTTGGCAAGACCCGCCCCTGTTGTCTTCTGACTGGCTAGTCCTCTTAACCGATGATGTCAAGTTTGCATGCCTGTATTGTATTGCAGTGGTGCCTACCAACCTAACTGCCTACTGATGCACACTAACTTTATGTGTCAAGGACCTAACTGCCTACCGATGCACACAAACTTTATGTGTCAAGGACCTAACTGCCGATGCACACTAACTTTATGTGTCAAGGACCTAACTGCCTACCGATGCACACTAACTTTATGTGTCAAGGACCTAACTGCCTACCGATGCACACTAACTTTATGTGTCAAGGACCTAACTGCCTACCGATGCCCACTCGTTCAGAAATTTACCTCCGTCGTACGTTCTGGAGGCTCACCTGGTAGCACGCGTACGAGGAGGCTCGGTCCATCTCGCGGCCGACGCGGGTTTGAATCCGACCCGAGGTGCTTTGCCGCATGTCATCCCCTTTCTCTCTCCCCACCTTTCCTGTCTGCCTACTGTCCTGTCTAAATAAAGTAATTTTTTTTAAAATAATAATAATAATTTTACCTCCGTCTCCCAGCAGAGGTTCATCGGCATCTGCGGCCGTCTCATCTGCATCCGGCTCAGCTTCAGGTCCTGCAGCACTTTGTTCAGGTGTTCTGACACCATTGGAGCGGCTGGTGTCTGGACTTGGTGCTGACTGATCCGAGCGGCCTGCATCCTCCTGGTCCGGCTCCGCATCAGCTTCACGGCCCTCATCGCTCAGCTGGGGCGTTTTGGAGGACTTGGACAAAGTGCGGTCCTGGATCAGCTCTTTGACCGCGTCCAAAGAACCGTCGTCCTCCTCCACCGTTTCCACGTCAACATCCATCTCCGCATAACTCAGCTGTGACTCGGCCGTTTCTTCACGTTCAGCTTCGTTCCTCTCAGCGTCTCCCTCCGTCCAGCTACTCACCGGTTTCGAGTCTTCCGGAAGGCGGTCATCCTCTTCTTTGTACAAGTCTTTCTCCATTTCAATCCTGCCCTCCCAACACTCCAGCTGGTCTAGCACAGGTTTCACCAAGTAAACAGACGTGATGTTGAGCTGTGGCGTTGACTCTGGAGAACTCTTCAGGAAACAGCCGCCTTCCTCCCACCGCTCCTCCTCCTCCTGCTCCTCCTCCTCCTCCTCCTCCTCCTCCTGCTCCTCCTCCTCTAACTCGACTTTGATGCTGGCGATGCTTGGCTCCAGTGCCTCTGTGCAGTCCGGAGGCCTCTTCTGATGATCCTGTCCCGGTGTTTTCATGCAATCCACCAGGCGGACAGACAGCTCCTTCAGACCCAAGAGAGAGCGGCTTCTCTGATGAATCTCTGGGGAAGGTGAGCAGACAATATCAGTTCACTTTAGATTAGTGCTGGGCAATATGTTGTATAATATTGATATTGTGATGTGAGACTAGATATTGTCTGGGCTTTTAGTTCTCGTTAGATTGTGAAATGAAGCTGTGTGACATCTTCCCGTTCTTAAATGGTATGGTATGGTGGTGTTTATTCTTAATCCCCGAGGGGAAACATGGTTTGCCACCAGAGCGAGTACAGATACACAAACAAGAAACAGTAACATACAGCACAATAACAATAACACAGTAGAAAGGCTGCAATAGAGCAGCGGTGGGGACTGGAAACACGTGTTACGTGTCACTCTAGCTCAGTGCTGGCCAGGTTTGGCCCGCGCTCTGTTTGTTTTGGCCCGCCACAGATTTTTTTTTTTTTTTTTTTCCCCCGATTTTTTATCCAGAATGCAACTCGGCAAGTTATCAGATATCTGCACTGATTGCAAAGGGTGGACGAGCTTTTTCATGTGGTGACTTTGTGAAACAGTGTCTGAATGTGGCTGCGGATACTGTGTTCACTCCTGAGATTGCATCCATGCAAATTGTCATGGCAAATTGTTTACAAAAGATGGACAATAAAGCTGATTTTCAAAGTACCTTGAGGAAGTTGTGAATTAAGTCAAATTTCTCTCTTGATTACAAAGGTGGAAAATACAACTGTTTTTAACTGGGTGTTTACTGTTTAAATGTTTAAGCTCCCAACAAATGCAGATGTTTTTTTTTAAATATATATAACCAATTGCAAATTATTACAATTACCAAACAGATAAAAAGTAGATTATTATATTGAAATGTTATTTTAGATTTAGAAAAGAGCGTGGCTCATGGAACAAGCTCATATTTTATTATTTCATAATAATTTGTATGGACTGATTGGAATAAATCAAGTTGAAACTGATTGTGATTGTGATTGTGTGTGTGTGTGTGTGTGTGTGTGTGTGTGTGTGTGTGTGTGTGTGTGTGTGTAAAAACCCTTTACATGGTGGTAATCCGACATTTAGATTTTTTTTGTTGACATTTACATAAATTAGAAACTCTCCCCTACAACTTTTTGAATGAGTGTGATAGCTCTCTCACATCAAAAGTTATGGGTACTTTAATCTGTTATATGTGTCTAAAAGGAAAATGTGAAAATGTGAGGTAATGGCGGCGGCCGGCCACAAGGTGACAGTCTCCACGTTCCCTCAGAGTAGCGTTTAATACTGATCTTTATTGCTTTGAAAACACCACATGTAGGCGTCTTTTGTGACATTTGATTGACAATTTATTTGGTGGTGTGATCAGATAGTCACAGTGTGATGTGCAATCCACATGCAATGACTACTATTATTGAACCCCCATTTTTTTTTATATGAAAACATGTTATGTCATATAGTATATTATAGTAAGTGCCCATAGCAAGTGCCTCTTATTGTATTTATCACAAGCTTCCTGAATCCTGTGGTGTATGTCCCATTACTCTTGCCGTAACTGAACGCAGTGTGTTCTGGGTAAACATACATTATCGTATCATATAAAATATATACCTGTCTCATCGTTGGTTGAATTCATCAAACTGAATTAGTCTAGCATTTGGGTACATACGACTTTCTATTGTAATGTATTGGCTTAGTGAATGTTGTGATTTTTTTATGTATTGTCTGTTTTTATATTGGACCTTGTGTCTGCAAATAAAGTTTGATGATGATGACATAGTTTTATCATAATAAAATACACATTATTTGTGGTAAATCGATACTGAGCATGTGCTCCTCACTCCTCCTCATCTGTCTCTTTACTGTTAATAAAAACATCCGATCCAATCATAATCCAGTGAGTTATATTTAAGCAAAAGTTATATTTCCACATATTTCCCCACCTATTTCCCTATATTACTAAAACCTAATAGTGAGGAAGATACACAACACCAAGGACACCACCAGGTACACAGACCTATAACCCTACCTTTATGTGTCAAGAACCTAACTGCCTACCAATGCACACTGTTTCAGGAATCTACCTCCGTCTCCCAGCAGAGGTTCTGTGGCCGTCTCACCTGCATCCGGCTCTGCTTCAGCTCCTGCAGCACTTTGTTCAGGTGTTCTGACACCATTGGAGCAGCAGGTGTTTGCCACTTGCTTTTCACTATTCCCCGCATGAGAACGTTGCTTCTTGCTTTCGTCACCTCCGTCGGGGTTGCAGCGATTAGGTGTCTGTGTGCAGCGGTAGAGCTGCTGGTGTTTGTTGAGGTCGCTCTTCCTGGCAAAAATTTTGCCACACTGATCACAGCAGTGACGTTTGGATGTGGACGCACCCACCGGCTCACTCTTCTGCTGTGCTGCATTTTCTGTGGTTGAAGGTGGACAGAAAGGACATTGGAGACAGAAAAAAGAGAGAGAAATATTAGCGAAATCTAAAGGGGCTCAATAAGGGCGATACAGATGCGTTAAAAAACGCCTTGATTGTAATCAGCGGTGTTTACCATGCTAGGCTACAGATTAGGGATGCACCGATGCACATTTTTTCAGTTCCGATCCGATTCCGATACCTGAATTTGGATATCTGCCAATACCGATATTATTCCGATACCATATAGCTACTTTTTCTTGAACATACAGCACAGACAATAATTTGACCAATTGTAGAAAAAAGGAAAGAAAAATACAACTTGAAAAAAAAAATGAAGAAAATATACAACACAAAGAAGGATACTTATAAATCAAATCTGAACTATTTAGGCATTGCTGCTTTAGAGAAGGACCCTCTGCCTGTAGCTGCCTCCTACTAAGAGACCTAATTAGTATTTGGTAATCAATTATCTCATCTAGGGATGCACCGATCGATCGGCACGTGACCGGAAATGGCCGATTTTCACGTGATCGGCCTCGATCGGTGATCTGTTCCGGTCACTCTAAATAGCCGATTCTGTGAGCCGATTTTCACATGACGTGCGCGCACCCCAAAGCACCGAGACAGGCACCCAGCCACCACACCACACACGCCAGCATACCTTCCTCGTTGTGGATTTTTTTCACCGTCAGTGAAGTAGACAAAGCTCGCAGTTTGTCACACATGCAAGTCGAAAATAAGCCGTGGAGACAGAGATGCGGCCGAGTCCCGCTCGGCTGGAGTCCAGTCAGAGCGGCTCGCTTCACCTCACTGGCCCCTCTCTCTCTGCTCTCTCTCCCCGGGAAGCGGTGCTGCAGCAACCCGCCACCGCGCACAGCCGGCTTGGCGAGGTGAACGCGAGCATTGTGTCCAGTATGATAACCATTCCCCGACCTGCTTTTCCATTCCACATCAGCGCTGCTGCCTCAGCCTGTCAAGTCATGTTGTAACGTGACGTGGATACAGGAGAGACTATTTGTTTCGTAATGCAAATAGAACGACATGAGAACGACGGACATAATAATAAAAATGCATCGGACTCACAAGTGTGCAACGTTTTCTGTGCGTGACGATATTTTTTCGGATGGCAGATAAAAATACGCATACCAAACTTCGGACTGTGTGTAAACTCCGCCTGATATTCAGACTGAAGATCGTTACTGTAACTCATAAACTCATTTCCCCTCTACTCAAGAGGACTGGTCTGGAGCCAGTCTATAAACTCCTTGTCCATGGATCATTTTGATGTTCTGTTGCACCTGTTTTCTTTTGGAAAAGTAAATGCATGATAGCTGTGGGATATAGGCTATTGGATTTAATTTAATTTTTGTATTCATTGTATTTGCACAAAAAAGCTCTGTCCAGTAGCCTAACCTGGAACACTTTTATTTTGAGTGTTTGAGTGAGAAGGTCCTACTTCATGCAAATGATAAGAATTGTTTATTTGTTTATTTGGATCCCCGTTAGATGTAAGAATTGTTCTATGAATCTTAATTTTTAAACAAAGGTACAAAAACGTTTGTGTAAGCTGTCAATTGTTGTTTTTAGAAAAAAAAATCGGAATCGGCAAAAATCGGTATCGGCAAGTCAGACTATTCAAAAATCGGAAATCGGAATCAGCCAAGAAAATGGCAATCGGTGCATCCCTAATCTCATCATCATCTCAACATTAGGTACCTGGTTCATAATATTCCACAATAACAATTAGGCCATTAGACATTTCCATTTTCCACTCAAAGGTATTAAATAACGTTTCAACAAACCAACAATGAAACACCCCTGCCACTTTGCACATTTGGTCTGACCCCCCGGAAACTACCAAGTGGTACGCTCCGCATCTGGGGATCTCCAGTTTTGGAACAGCTCATCTATCTAGAGCGCACCGCAATACAGAGAGACAAGCATGTACCGTTTCACATGCAGAAGACGGGTGACAAACATTTGTGAAAAGTAGTAAATATACATTTAATTGCTGAGATATGTCGCTTTTCTTTTTATTTTCACTGAAATGTTTTGTGTAAATGAGTACAACCCTGACTGTGTCGTTATGTATGATTAAGTTGAGTCCCCTCCCCCTCCCTCCCCTGATATGTGAAGCGCTTTGAGTGTCTAGAAAGGCGCTATAGAGACAGTCGGCATGTGTGGGAATGCCCACAAAATGTTATACGGCTGGCACGCGAGTGGGGTAAAACCGCCGATATATCTCATATATCACCAAAGGACGGTGCTGCGGCTCTAAACTACAGGTTTGGGGGTTATAGAGCAGATCACAAGACGTCTGTTCAAATGTGCATTTACTGCGGTGGTTAAATCACCGATCGTGTCTGCCTGGGCTGCCTAGGAATGGATAGAACGGGAGATTTACCCCACCCTGACCACGCCCCCAGCCAGGCTGAGCCAGCTAACCCAGCGTCTATGACGAGACATCGCCTCAACCAATATAAATCCAATCAATTATTATTATTATTATTATTATTATTATATTATTATCAGAGAGGGGGAGAGAGAGACGCAGCGATAATAACACGGCAACATGGACAACTTCTCAGTAATCACTTTAGCCTTCGTGTCATTACAATTTGCTGTTTTGCTTTTTGGTGTTTCAAGAGTAAATATCTCGACTCCACGGACATGTTGTTGAGTTACAGCAGCCGGCTGTAGGCTAGCGTGCTGCAAACTATGGAAGGGAATTTCTGGAGCGGAGGCGTGTCTCATGTTACGTTGGGGGCTCAGCGCGAGCCATGCTGGATCGGCACACACGGCACGTGGATCGGCAACATCCGATCCGTGAATTACGTCAGTATCGGCACCCGATACCGATATTGGATCGGTCACATCTCACCTCCTGTCTCCTCGCCTCTTGCATCCTCGTGTCCTGTCTGCTCGCCTCCTGCATCCTCACGTTCCGTCTCCTCAGCTCCTCCAACCTCGCGTCCTGTCTCCTCACCTCCTGCATACTCTACAGCTCCTGGCATTATGCAGTAGACCAGTCCATCAGTCCACCCAGAAGGTCCCCGCCGCTGACTTCCGGGGGGCGTCACCTTCTCCACTGCAGCCACAGAACGGGACATCACTCTCAAAGGAGAAGAGTCCTGAAATCACAGCAGATTAACATGTACATTTAAAAGAAAGGTGACAATTCACGACCGGTCTCATATCTAGTAGCACAGGGAATGATGGATTTTTGTAGGCTTACCCAGAAAACCCTGCACATCCTGGTTCCTACGTGTAAAAGTCAATACGTTTTTTTTTTTTGGTATGGGTATTTCAGTTAAATGCATAAAATAAGGTCTGTGCTGTGGTTAACAACAGTTTATGAAACAGCAAGTTTGTGTTCAGCAAGATAAAAAATAAGTTTTTAAACGCATTTACACTTCGAAAATCATAAAAGTGGTCTTTATTTGTGAAGATAATCTTCCCGAACACAAAGTTCGCTGTTTCATAAACTTTTGTTAACCACAGGCCTTATGTCAAGCATTTAACCAAAATCCCCATACAAAAATCACATTGACTTTTACAGATGGGGAACCGGAAGTGCCAACATCCAGGTCTTCCGGACTGATTCCTGTGGTAGTAATTGAAAGTGAATTGTGGTACTGTACGATTGAGTGAATTTAACAATTCACTTTCAATTTTACATATTAAAATGATTCAGTTCCATAGTATCCAATATCTCATTCACAATTCAAAATAAATAAAGGATTTATCCATTCTTTCCCACACCCCTATTGTGTCGAAGTCACTTTCTAAACAGGACAGAGGAGGAACCCAAGTAAACTGACTTTACCCACCTCTTTTCAGTGTGGACATTGTAGAGGACTACAAGTACCTGGGAGTGTACATTGGCAATAAACTGGACTGAGCAAAGAACACTGACTGAAGCCCTCTACAAGGAGGCCAAAACGGTTTCTACTTTCTGAGAAGGCTGAGGTCCTTCAACATCTGCCGGACAAAGCTGAAGATGTTTTATGAGTCTGTGGTGGCCAGTGCCTTCCTGTTTGCTGCCGTGTGCTGAGGCAGCAGGCTGAGGGACGCCAACAGACTCAACAAACTGATCCACAAGGCCAGGGACGTCGTGGTGCTGGAGGAGCTGAGCTCTCTGACAGCAGTGTCAGAGAGAAGGATGTTATCCAAGTTACGTTCCATCATGGACAACGTCTCCCACCCACTCCATGACGTGCTGCTCACACACACCCACTCCATGACGTGCTGCTCACACACACCCACTCCATGACGTGCTGCTCACACACACCCACTCCATGACGTGCTGCTCACACACAGGAGCACCTTCAGTGCAAGACTGATTCCACCACAGAGCGCCACAGGAAGTCATTCCGGCCTGTCAGTGTGGCCATCAAACTCTTTAACTCCTCCCCTCAAAGCACCCATGATGTTTCATGGATTTTTGATGTTTTTTTGTTAATCTGTATTCAAAGTATCTGGTATTTGCTGACCCCTACAGGCTTTACAGATGTAACTGATGTGATTTACTATGACATGACTAGGCACAAGCTGTTGGTCATTGGTAATCAAGACCTTGTTATCTGTCAGCACTGGGGTTCGGCTCATTCAGATTGTCCCTGATGAAGGCTTAGGCCGAAACATGTTGGAGTGTTTGAACTAGCCAAGATAGAATAAAGGCTTTTTATTCATAAGAAGAGTTGCCTTGGACTTTTTTTCTACTTTCTTATGGACTTTCCCCCTTTGAGTTCCAAAGAGCACCTTCTTTTTTAAGTTTATCGACTTTGATCCAGAGCGTCGTAGCCCTCTCTTGTATTATCTTCTTCCTCCCTCAAAGCGTCAGACACTGTGAGTCAGTCAATAGGCTCGTTTGAGATGAGCAAGTTCTGCACAGATTCGACCAGCGCCTTGCTTGCCCCGTTGTATGATGGTTAGAGAAGTTGTCCAACTTTTCGATTCCCAACTGGGACGCTGTGAGCGCTGAAGGAGTGCGTGCCCGTCCGCATGTCCTCGAGTGCCCGCCGCCCGGGAGGGGTCGTCAAAAGGGCCTTTCTGTGTGAGAGTTTGCATGTTCTCCACATGCCCCCTGGGGGTTTCCTTCATATAGGAACCCCCTTCACCAAAACATGCAATATCCTGGTTGCTTATGTGGTGCCTCCTCTGGTCGTTCGGGGCGCCTGTTCGGAGGGAGGGGAAGTCGTTGGAATAGCGTGATCCTCCCACGTGCCATGTCCTACCGGTGAAGCTTTCCCTGTCAGGTGAAAAGAAGCGGCTGGCTACAGCCCATGTCTCGGAGGAAGCATGGAGCCAGTTTCGGCTCTCCCCAGATCGGCAGAGGGTGGAGCAGCAACCAGGATGAATCAAATTAAAATGAGCACTAATAGGGGATAAAAAAATCGGGGGGGAAATATTAGAAGAAAAAAAAGAAAAGTTGTCCAACTTGCTCCGCCTGCCCGACTGCGTGAGCCTCAGGACTCTCGTGAGAGCGAGGCGGGCGCAGATTTGGAGCGAGGCGCTGGAGTTGCTCCCCACCAACTGCGCCCGACTGCGGATGACGAGAAATGCATCGAGCTGATCGCCCATTGTTTCAACACAGCCGCATCGCAAACCCACAGTGAAGTGTAGAAACTTCAATGTTATATCTATTCCAAGCTGTCACTCCAAATTTGACATAAATACCAGCTGTAATGCCTACATTAAAATACAAATAAGTAATCTGAAGGGCTACAGGTCATTTGAGCAGTGAGTGTGGGTGGCGCTAATGCATGTTTTAATTTGTTTACAAACCGCTGTTAAACAAAACTGTAGAAGAAGGAAAACAGCAGTGAGTGTGCTGCAGGGTTGTTTGACTTGTTGATGCCTCGCCTGACTGCGCTCGGCTGCTTACCAGGCGAGGCAGCAGTCAACTCAAACGAGCCTAATAATATAGCCTTGACTCTCTCCACCCATCCACAAATCAAAAAACGACTTTGGATCATGTATATATGTTTGCGCAATAAAACTAAATTTGCAAAAACTGCGAACTACTGCAATTTGTGCAACAATCAAATAATCCACACTGTTACTCCATGTTACTGTTCATTTTACTGACTGGATCTAATGCATCTTACTAGTTATCACTATTACTGTTCACTCACACTGCTGTATATAGGAAAATATTGTGTAGCTCACATATTTCACTTTTTACTAAATGGTAGTTGATAAGGATTGTAGGAGAAGGTACATATTTGTGACACTTTATTGTATATATTCAATTCAATTCAATTTATTATTGTCCACAATGTGGAAATTTGTCTTCGGCTTCACAGGTTTGCTATATAGGCTACGTACCTTCTATTTTATTGCTTTATGGTACATTCCGATCCCTCTTATAATGTTCAATGTTGATATTTTTCCCTACCTGCGTCTGAGCAACTGTAGCATGACTTCCCCTCAGGGATCAATACAGTTATTGTGAGTTTGATTTACTCATCTATTTCCAGATCAACTGCAGTATCAATCAGTGAGGGGAAAGGTTGGTAAACTACGCTCTCAGCGCATTGGAGTGCCTAGAAAACAATGTAATGTATTATTATACTACTACCTCTACATTTACCACTACAGCCCTATAGTTCCACGGGGTCCCCAGCAAAAAGGGGAATCATTTATGTTTCACTAATTGCTAATCGATAAGTAACGTTAACACAATGACTTAATGCATGTCTATGATGGACTTCATACACATTAATAGAACATAAATCATACAATGGGGGCTAATTTGTGTCAGTTTATATTGGGGGTCCTTGACGTGACAAAGTTTGAGGGCCTCTCTGCTGCTAACTCACCGGGACAGAAGCTCTCTCAGTGTCGGTGCCGTGCAGTCATATTATAACTCAATGGTGCAGACTGGCTGTAACGTTATTATTCGGCATGCAATTCAGTATGTTAACCTTTTAGGGTAACTAATGCAAACATGTGCTAACTTTAGCTAGCCTAGCTAGCTGTTGATATAGCATCGCCTTGTGGCTGCAGCTAACTTTAGCCCTCCTGTCACTGAAAAACACTCTGGCCTGTGACGTTATGTGTATTTTTAGACATAACGTGTGTGTGTGTGTGGGGGGGGGGGGGGTATTTTAACGAGCGCTTACCGGTAGAGGAGTAACGTTAGTAGAATGGACTGGAGTAAAGCTTGACGTTGCCTCCAGTCTCCAGTTGATAGCTATGTCTCAACACATTCCTGTTGGTCTGTAACGTTACAGATAAACTCCTGTCAGCTGTTTTGTTCAGAGATAGAACAGTTTATTCTGAAGATGAATCTCTTAAACGGAGGGGCGAATGGAGAACGCAAAGTTTACAGCGGTTTAGCCAAACAAACAAAAACTGTTTCTCTTCCGGGTTATAGTTCAGGGTTCTTCCTCTTCTTCTTTTGAGGTAATTGGCCTTACAAGTGCTGCATTAGCGCCACCTACTGGATTTCAACATGCTCCATGCTTTCAACATGAGGCTTCCTCAGTGTTTTAGCAATCTCCTGTGTGTGTGTGTGTGTGTGTGTGTGTGTGTGTGTGTGTGTGTGTGTGTGTGTGTGTGTGTGTGTGTGTGTGTGTGTGTGTGTGTGTGTGTGTGTGTGTGTGTGTGTGTGTGTGTGTGTGTGTGTGTGTGTGTGTGTGATTCCCCCCGGTTCCCCCTTATTTGCTTCACATGACTTTGGGGAGAGAGGGGTCCGGTGTCTTGTTCTTGTCTTGTCAGTGTGCAGGCAATAGATATTAACATTTGAAATATTAAAGTTATTGGAGTGCTGTCTTGGAGTAATTCCTTTCTGTGAAATTTTTTGGAGGATTCAGCACCCAGAGGGTTGAGCGTGTTTTTCTGGTATTTTGAGTTGTCCTTTTCAGTGAAAATATGCTGTAGCCTACATATGTTTCTCATAGGACGATTGCAGAGTTGGATGTTATATCTGGAGGGGAGAAATGTAAAAAAAAAAAAAAAAAAAAAAGGAAGTTTAAAATTTCTTGGCAATAGCATGTGTTAAATTAACCTATAATTTGTCAATTATAAACGTCAGGCAGCTCTTTATTTTCTGTGGAGCATTTACTGTGTGTAACAGGTAGTGGTCAAAAAAGGTGGATAAACTAATTTCTGAGGCAGTTCTCTCGCGTCGTGCTTAAAGAGCATGGAGCAGGGTAATTCCTTTGCTAAATGTATACTTAACCTTGTCCCTATGTCCATTTGAAAAGTTAATGCATCATTAAAAAAAAAAAAAAAAAAGTTTGAAAAAAAATATGGAGAAAAACACCTTCCTTTTTCAGAAGGAAATAACAGACTTTTATTCTGTTAGAAAAAGCCTGCTACGTCACAGTGGGGAGTGGCTTCCGCGTGCGTGTCTCCCTCTCCCCTCCCACTCTCGTCAAATCCATGGTCAAATCAGTCGTATTTCAGGACAGATAGCAGGTCAGGTACGTACGCTAGTCAAAGTCAATCAGTCAGCCAGTTAGTCGGTCGGTTAGTTGGTAGGTTAATCACTAGTTAGTTTTTAGTATATAGTTAGTCATTTAGTCAGTAGCTGCCTGTAGTAAGTCGTTGTCAGTGAGTTTTGGGTCGGGTGTCGCCAGGTTACTGCATGCAGATAACAAGCTGTCAGCTCCACTCTGCTGCTGCTGCCTGTCTGCGTGACACTCTCTTTCTATCTCTCTCTCTCTCTCTCTCTCTCTCTCTCGGTGTGTGTGTGTGTGTGTGTGTGTGTGTGTGTGTGTGTGTGTGTGTGTGTGTGTGTGTGTGTGTGTGTGTGTGTGTGTGTGTGTGTGTGTGTGTGTGTGTGTGTGTGTGTGTGTGTGTGTGTGTCTACGCTGTGTGATACGCTCTCTTCACTCGAGGGAGGGGGAGGCTGCGGCTCCTTCCTGCTGCTCTGCTCTGCTCTGCTCTGCTCTGCTCTGCTCTGCTCTGCTCTGCTCTGCTCTGCTCTGGGGTCCGCTCTGCTGTGAAAAGAGAAAGAAGGAGGAGGAGAAACCGCCACCTCCACAGCCAGCCACCTCACACACCCCAACTGTGCCCGGCTCGCATGCCTCTCGGTCGGCTGGCCGGACAATATGCACCCCGCTGCAGCAGCAGCTTTTCTCACTGTGTTCGGGACTTCGGCTCTCGGCCAGATGGCTGGACACATACGTCACTTTTGCGCGCGCGTGTGTGTGTGTGTGTGTGTGTGTGTGTGTGTGTGTGTGTGTGTGTGTGTGTGTGTGTGTGTGTGTGTGTGTGTGTGTGTGTGTGTGTGTGTGTGTGTGCGTGCGTGCGTGCGTGTGTGTGTATCGAATTACAGTCCGCACCTCGGCCCGCCTCCGCTCGCTTGTGTGTGTGTCAAATTACAGTCCGCACCTCGGCCCGCCTCCGCTGCTTTCAAGCTCCTTCACAACTCTCTCTCCGCGGTCCGTTGTGGGCTGTTCCTGCTCTCTTTCACTGTCAAAATTAGCCTGAGGACCATCACATGCATGTGCATAAACATTTGCTACCTCCTCTTCCTCCTGAAAACCGGCGTTAGCATCCATAGTGTGTGACTGACAGCCCTGACCTAAGTGACTACAGACAGAGGGACAGACGGGCATGCCTGGCGACTCCCTACACTGACGTCAGAGTTTTGGGGTCCAAGATGTCAAAATAAAAGTTCAAAAAATAAAACGACCCCAGAAGTCACTGTAGTGTATATGTAAGTGTCTTAATGTGAAAATCAAGTTCCTCCATAATTCACCTACACATTGACTGATTGGGGTCTCTAACCTGCCCCATGCTCTTTAAGGCCGGATCTACCTATGGGCAACCTGGGCAGGTGCCCAGTGGCCCTCAGTATGCAGGGGCCCTAAAGAAAAAAGGGGGGGGGGGGAGAGAAGAAGAAAAAAAGATTTATATTATATCGTCGCTGTGCAATGAAAACCACCTAAGTCCATTTTTTATGATTTTTACTTTTGAGTATAAATGGAATATATCCATTCTCCTGCATCTACTGGCAGGTTTTGGCGTTTAAATGACCTATAAAAACACGTTTTACTGGGTAAAGTATGTAACACGTACCACCATTGGATGCTAGACCCGCCCATCACCTCACGTATGTGACAGTCAGACCTCCATGCTCCGCCCCACCTCATGAGGACTTCCCCAGAAAAGTCACCAGGCAGCTGCTGACCCGAATGCCGGCTGTGTTTCGGCTTGGTTTTGTGTGATTCTGGCATCGTCTGACGTAAATAGATCAATAAGGTGTTTTCGGGTTGTCCTTGGGCTGCAAACTCATTTAAAGTATGCAAATCGCAGTTGTTTCTGACAAGAATAATGTCACGTTACTCCGGGACTGCTCAACCCATGACAGAGCCACTCTCCTCGGCTTGGCAGAGTGAAGCGCTCCGCCGCGCGTCCCCGCTGCCTGGAGCACAGCGGCTCGTGCTCGCGCTCTCTAAAAGGCAGGCTCCCACACGCTGCTGTCTGGCCGCCAGAAAGTGCTCAAGACTCCGTGTGATAATCCGGTAACAGCATTTGAGCTTATTCAGGTGAGATATTTATAATGTAATGACACATTCAGCGATAAACTGTCTACAATGAAGACATGTGTCAAATATGACAACGTGGTGTTCAGTATTTTATGAGCACGGGGTTTTTCCCGTTTCCTGAAAAGTTGGCGATTTGGAGATAAGTGGCTTTCATTGCACAGCGACGATATATATATATATATATATATATATATATATATATATCGGTATATATATACATGTACCGCCACCAGTGTTGGGAAAGTTACTGAAAATTGGCAATTAGTTACAGTTACTAGTTACTTCTCTCAAAAGGTAATTTAATTACTTTAAAGTTACCAGTTACTTCAAAGTAATTAGTTACTAGGGAAAGTAACTTTTGCGTTACTTTTAAAAGTCCGATTCGATTGTTATTAATGCACACATTATGTTAGTGTTGCTGTGCCACAGTGTGGCATTGAACATTCGCTTATTGGGGAGGCTTATAGCCTATCAAGGTCCTTAGCCTCTGGGGCTCTGGCTGCAGCTCTCTCCCCGGACTAGGTCTGAGGATCAGAAACTGGGTAATCCTCTGAAGTTGTCCGTTATTTTCATGTCCTAAAGTAACTAGTAACTAGCCCAGTTACTATTTTAGTAACTGTAACTGAGTTACTGAATTTGAAAAAGTAATGAGTTAGATTACTAGTTACTGAAAAAAGTAGTTAAATTACAGTAACTAGTTACTTAGTAACTAGTTACTCCCAACACTGACCGCCACAGAGTGAGGATTTGTTCCAATGCTTCAATTCACTGTCCATAAATGTATTGGAAATATACCATAAAGCACAATTCTATCAGAACAAGAAGCATTGTGACTACTTTAACTAAAATAATAAAGTGCATAATTTACAATGTCCCCAAAACACCACCTGAAGACCTCATGACCTTAAAAAAGAAAATGCTGTGATGCTGTATCAGTAACTTTGAAAATTGGTAGATTTGTGCGATTTTGACAATGTTGACGGTTGGACCAGCACTATTTTCTGAAAATGGCTCAGAAAGAAACACTTACCTTCAATGTACCTGGACGTCTCTTACAATTTTAGGTGCTACATTCTGGACTAGAGAGTTTAAGGCTGTGATCATGCTAGAGCTCACTCATAGGTCGTTTTATGCTATAAGGTCAAGTAAAAAAAAGATGGTATCATCACATTGAAATGGTTACTATGAGGCCATGAGACCTGCAGCATCAGAGCTCATCAGGGCCTTCAGGGCAGAGAGTGCGTGCGAGGCAAAGCTACAGACAACACATGGTGGCTATATGGACGTGAGGAAGGTGCTCTATTTGACATATTGAAAGGAGCTATTTTTTTCCTGTAATGTCAGGGATGTGGATTACACAGGTCATTTGATCGTCACACAGCCCCTTAAATTTTTGAATTTTTCCACATTTAACAGGAGGTGGAGTTAGGCTCAGAAGACGGGAGAAGTAATACATGAACTAGTAAAGGTTACGGTGAAGGATGCGGAATAATCTTTTTGGTGAAAAGAAGAAAAAAAAACGTGTGGCTTTGCTGGTCTGCAGACTGCACAGCAGCATCAAGTGTTGAGGTGGTGAGAGTCAGATGCACCAGAGCTGCTTACTTGCGCAGTCGGTAGCGCTGTCGTCTCACAGGTAGAAGGTCGATTTCAGACGGAAGCCCGTCTTTTATTGTCACAAGAACACACTACAACACATGCATGCGGCCACAACACACACTCATGCTGACGGTGGCCGGTGAAGTATGTCCTCTGCATTTGACCCATCCAGGCTTGTCCTTTCCTCCGGGGGGCAGGCCAGGAGCAGTGGTCGCTATTTCTTTCCAGCGACCGGGGACCATCATTGGACCATCATTGGACCAACTTCAGATGTTGTCATCAAAGTCGGATGACGATCTTCTGCATGTTTTTAGTGGGGGGTTATGTACGGAGGAACCCCCTGGGGGGTACGGGGAGAACATGCAAACTCCACACAGAAAGGCCCTTTCAACGAGATAGCCCACCTGGGCAGTAGGCACTGAAGATATGGGGGGGTCACAACTCCAGCGCCCACCAGGGCCGATTCTAGGGGGGGGCAGGGGTGGGCTATGCCCACCCAAAAATTAATCTTGCCCACCCAAAAAAAAAAAAAAAAAAAAAAAAATCCCTTTTTGAATTCCAGGCGACCGCACTTAGGGTCGCGACCCGAAAGTTGGAGACCACTGGGTTAGTTAGTTTAGGGCACCTAACAGTAGTTATAGCTTTAATTTGATTTGAGAAATAAGCTCATCCAATGAAAAGAAATATTATGGAGTTGATTATTTTAAATTGGATGAAGTATTTTTATTTATTTTTAGGGTAAGTCAATCTGCTTTCAAAGTAGTTTTCTTTGTCACTTTTCAGTTTGAGTTTGAATAAGACTAAGGCCATGTCCACACGGAGACGGAAGCGATCTTTTTTTTTTTCGTTTCAGAAAAGTTTTCCATAAACATGGAATCGTTTCAAGAAATGTGTGTATCCACATGAAACCACTGAATACCACTGAAACCGCTGTAGAATAACAGAGAATAAGACAATCTCATCAATAATGGCATACAACCTCTAGGGGCGCACAGTCTATAATGTGTATCTCACTGTAGCGAGCAGCTTAAACCCTTGGCTTTGCGGGGAGGTTTGCCATGTCGATGAATAAAATGATTAAACCTACAGTATACAGGCAAATGCAGAGCTGTTCAGCAGGGCTGATGGTCTCCCTATAGCCTACAATATAGAACGTTAACTATCGGTGACGTTCCTGATAACTTCCATGATCTTTAGACATGTTGCAAACACATCCCAGCGTATTGGCCGCTCCTGCACATCACAGCACAGGCTAAATGATGCAACATAAATATACATTATATAAACTCATGGCATAAATGTGTTTTTATTGAAAAAGTCGCGTCAAGTAAGCTAAAGTCTTGTTGGAGTGGACACGAGCGGATATCACAGACATCACAGTGCAACCTGTGTTCTCAAACCTCTCACTTCCCTATTCACGTTGTATTTACGAGGGCTATATATAGGGCAAGAGAGTATGTCGGTTACACTCAGGGTTTACATTTAATTTCATTTCATTTTGTCCAATATTAAAATATTCCAGAATTGCATGTTGTATTAAAAATAAATATAATTTATATCTAACACGTTAAGCCTGATTTTGTTTGTGTTATTGTAAAAATGTAGCCGCCGCTAAGCCTTCTGGGAAATATCCGATGAAGGTAGGGGAGGGGTGGATGGGAAGAGTCAGCTGTGTGGAGCCCTGAGGATGTTGCACACGCTGTTCTCCGTGTCCTCCACTTGTTGCTGACGGTGGTAATAGAGGAGCATTATATTTTGCTGCAAGATCCCCAACAGGCTCAGTAGCTACTGCCATGATTGTTATTGTTGCTGGTGGCGAGAGGTGGGGCTATGGCGTCATCGTTTCAGGAAAGATGCGTATGGGTTGTAAACACGGAAATGCAAGGGTGGCGTCTTCAGATTTAATCACTCTGGGACCCGTTTTGAAAAATTAGCGTATACTCCCAGAACGTATAGTCCCAGAACGCGGTTCCATCTGGATGAAACGTCTATATGACAAAAAACTTTAGCGGATACACCTAAACTCGTCTCCGTGTGGACATGGCCTAAACGTCTTGGAAATATAGCAATAGTTTTGTAAATAGTTAGTTTGTACAGTTTGCTAATAGTTTTGACAATAATAATGTAAACATTGGCCTGTCACCTGAGTGAAAGTTCCTACTTACAGTTTGGTGACCCAAAACAGAATGGTGACTCCTACTGGAACAATTTGGTTCAGTGTTTATGCCTGTGTTGCTGTCTGTTGTAGTGTAAAACGACTAAAGGGAGAGCAGGTGGTTACATGAAAGTGAGTGAGAAAAGGAGAAGATACTGAATCATGACATCACAACAGTATAATCCTAATGTTAATTTAAAATTAAATATTCTTGGATGAAAGTCCAAAAAACGTCAAATTTTCTTCGCCGCTGCCCTTGCAGGCAGCACCGAGAGTCCATTCCTACCTAAAAGTACTTCCAGCGCCACTGAATATAATGCAATTTAATCCCCATCCCCGAACCCACAACCTCTGGCAACCTACCGCCAAAGTTGCCCCCTACCAGCCCACCCTAGTGTGGCAGGCTAGATACGGGCCTGGCGCCCACAGCGTCCCAGGCGAGAATCGAACTCAGGACCTTCTAGCTGTGAGGCGACAGCGCTACCGACTGTGCCACCATACCCCGAACATACACAAATAGTGTAGTAGATGTACTGTACTGTACTGTAGCTGCTACCATTACGTATGTTGAATGTTTAATTGTATGTCTAATTATATGCTATTTGCACCTGTGCAAACAGAACGTCAACTATGTTTAAGTATGTTTAAAGTATGTACATGGAAAAATCAAAAAGTGGCAACAAGGTAGCTCAGCAGGCCAATATAAACAGTGAATAGAAAAAAGGGAGCTTCTTGATGCTTATGAAGAATTTAATAAAGAAGTAGCGAAGGAAAGGAGGACCTCTGGTCTTCGTCAGGCTGACGACAGCCTGACGAAGACCAGAGGTTGAAACACGTTGCGTCTCTTGTGCCCTTGTCCTTTCCTGAAGATGTATTGTGTATTAACTATTTAAGTATACCTGTACATTACTTCTTTATTAAATTCTTCATAAGCATCAAGAAGCTCCCTTTCATGAGCATGAGCGTATGTGGCAAAACAATGTCACTGATGCAAAAAGACAGATCAAACTTTAGAGTGCTGCCCTGCCTGATGTTTTCTTCACCGTGCTCTTGTCAAGTAGAGTTAGAGCTACTTGCTGCAATACAGTTCTAAAAAAAGTGTCAACAGATGTTTCCTGATTCAAACCAGTCTGCCCACTCCCCCTCCCTCTCTCTCTCTCTCTCTCTCTCTCTCTCTCTCTCTCGCTCTCTCCGCCCTCTGGGTTCATTTCCTCGTTTCCTGGTTAGTCGTTGCGCAGATTATTTTCTCCACCTAAAGATACTTTATAGATATAGCTATAGATATACTGTAGATATAACAGCAGTTGACTGACAGTTTACAGTATATTTTACTCTCCTAAATCTTTGATGTGACTGTGTTACCAGCTACCATTTTCTTATTTAGACTAAAAAGAGGAACTCTCGGCTGTTAAAGGTTTGTCTGAAGTTTACATTCAAAACAACTCAACGCTCTTTGCTAACATGTTTGTGTTTTAGTATGGTGTTAATTTTAAAATAGTAGAAATGGTTCATAATCACTTTAATCAGTTGTGTTGCTTTCTGCCTGCAGGTTTGAGGGGAAAACTTTGGTTTCCCTCATGCACGAGCACTGCCAGATAGGCCTGTTATGAGATGTTTTTGAAGATTGACGAAGTTAATAGGTAAGGTTTATCACAAGTTCAACTGTGCTTTATTAACAATATTAGATTGTATTATACCATATTATTACATTTTAATGTAATATATATAAGTATATAAGTATATAAGCTATTTAATGTATTATGTGGTTATTTAAGCAGGTTTCACTTCCTGTTCTCGACTAGGCCTAAAACCTGAGGAAGCTAGTTACAATCAGCAACATGATGAGGCAATACATTAAAATACAACAAATGATCAAACAAAGTACAAAGTAAAACAATGTAATCACAATAGTAAAATCTCTTGGAATAAAATAGAAGGAATGGACTTTCTGTCACATGCTCCACGTCAGTAAGAGTTTTGATAGGCCAATTTCAGCCATGGGCAGAGGTGGGCAATGCCCACCCAGACATGAGTCTTGCACACCCAATCAAAAGTTAGGAAAATATGTTTATTTTTACCCCCAGCCAATGGAAAAATTGCACAGAAAATACCAGTAGCGATTCTAGCTTCTGATTGGGTGGGCACTGAGCTTCAGCCCGCCTCCAAAGTCCTCTCGACTCATGTATTGAGAAACACAGAGCTCTGAGACAGACTCGACTGTCGCCCTCCGCTGCTCAGACTCAACTGTGGAGAAATGTGTCTGTCAGCAGACCCCTACCCAAAGACACGCCCCAAGCAGTAGAGAACCAATCAGCGATTATTCTTCTTCCACACACACCATGGTGACGTTTCTAGGAAGTTAGAAATCATCTTTCTCTCAGTTCGTGAATGCTGTGCTGCTAGCGAAAGCTCATAGCTTGACATACATTACATGACATTCATTTACTTCATCCAAAGCGACTTACAACACTCTTGCAGCTGCTGTGCGTTCAGCTGTGCGTCCCCCGAAATTAGCTAGGCTACTAATATTACTAATATTCCTAATTAATATGTATTATTATTTCATTCAGATAATTGACATTATAGGCATGTATATCGTTTAATGTGAGAGAAAGAGAGAGAGAAAGAAAGAAAGAAAGAGAGAAACTGGATAAACTGTTGTGTCGCGCTTCTTCAAACCCCACTCTTCATTACAGCTATTCATTACACAGTTGTATTTATATTTTCTGTGTGCAAAGCATAGTAGTTAGATTTATTTCCAAATGTTTCCCCCGTCTGTGGCAGCGGAGCTGTCCGAGGTGCTGAACAAGCCGCAGCGCATAGACGGCCACCTGGGGCGGCTACTCAGGCGGTCCAGGACTGGGCGCGGGGCGTCGGCGGGGTTATTCCCCTCCCCAAACAGTGCGCGATGGTACATTTGAACCTGAATGGATAGATGAATAAACGACTTCAGTAAAGAGTTGTTTTGTAGCTATTCAAAATGAATGGTGGACAGATATATCACCTGATTCGCCAGCACCATCTTCTCCTCAGCTGTGAATTTAGTGGATCGGTTCTGGTCTGCCATATTGATCACACTGCGCCAGCTGCTGCCAATCTGGCTTTTAAAGTCACTCTGATTGATTACTGAATATTTTATTGAGAATGAACATATTTGTCAGAGCCTGTGGGCAGGGGGTGGGGGGGGACGCATATATAGGCCAAATAAAATACTATTACTCAATAATAAAATCCAGTAAATAAAATAGAATGAAGTTATCAGATCCAGTAAAAGTGATAGGTGTCATTCAGAGGATGTTGCATCGTGCAGTGGAGGAGAAGAGATAAAACAATATCATTCTGCCCAAACTTTCATCTAATCTCATGACATCCAGCCATAGGCTATTTTTTTTTCTATCCGATGCATTTAGAACATTATTTTCACTTTGATCTTGCTATAGTGTAGCGTATTTACATGCTTGCAGTATTTAAACTGCAGTTAGATTGGTTTGAGAAGCATAATAATATGGAATAATAGCCTATAATGGAGACAGCAGACTGGATAAAGGGAGGGGGGGGGGGGGCAGAGCGCTTGGCTTTCGTCAGGTTTTGCGGGATCAGTGGAATTGGAGCTAAAAAGGCAAGCGTGCGATTCGTTTATTGCACTTATCCAATGAGCATGACGGTGCATAATTTTACGCTTAAAAGGCGTGGTTGTAATGCTTTGGGCTGCGTCTAGCGCCAGCACGACGATATCAAGTGCGCCTGTCCACGCCCACTGCTTTGCGCTGCGCCTGGCGCTCGGCCTAGAAACTACGCCGATGCAACGATAGGGGCCATGGGGCTCTATTCTCCCACAGGCCATCGGCACTATTACGGGCCTTAACCGCAAAAAAACGTGCCTTGCGCCTGTTTCGGCAAGATAGCAATAGGCTTTAGGCTGCCAAATGCGCTTTAGGCCGAATGGGCGTGGCGCAGTCCCAAAGTGGGCGTGTCGGCGCTAAATACCAGCCTAGTGATATCTTGGGACCTGGCGTACATTTAGCGCTTTGCGCTTTTGAAAAGCAGGCCTATTCTGTGCCTTCACTGCCTCTTCTCTGTCACCCTTCTCTCTCTCTCTCTCTGAGTTCCCAGCATGCATTGTGTTTCTCCATTTCGCTACTAAATAGCAACCAAATGAGCCAAAATAGATATAAAAGGTAGTTCTAAATTAATGTGTAATGGTAACACAGCCTGCCATTGTCAACATTTCAATATTGGACCAAATAAAACATCGAAATGAAAACACCACCCTATGTGAAACATATATGTCCTCCTGGGCCTATATATACCCCTTGTCGAGTTAACGTGATTTAGAGAAGTAACAGCGGAACGCGCTTCGGAACGCGCTTCTAATGGCATCTGCTATACTGTGATGTCCCTCCAATAACTTGGCCCTATTTCACATTTAGTTTTACAATAAAAACACATTTATGCAATGACTTGACATAATGTAGGCTATATTTATGTGCATCATCCTTCCTGCAGCAGGCGAGAGAAAATGATATCTTTCTGGACAAACTTTCACCAATCTAATAGGCTATATTTTTCTAGCTGATGCATAGAACATTATTTTCACTTTGATATTGCTATAGTGTAGCGTATTTACATGCTTGCAGTATTTAAACTGCAGTTAGATTGGTTTGAGAAGCATCATAATATGGAATAATAGCCGATATATGGAGACAGACGGGATGAAGGGAGGTGGGGGGGGGGGGGGATCAGAGGCTTGGGTTTCATCTGGTTTTGCGGGACCAGTGGAATTGGAGCTAAAAAGGCAAGCGTGCCATTCGTTTATTGCACTTATCCAATGAGCATGACAGTGCATAATTTTACGCCTAAAAGGCGTGGTTGTAATGCTTTGGGCTGCATCTAGCGCCAGCACGACGATATCAAGTGCGCCTGTCCACGCCCACTGCTTTGATCTGCGCCTGCCGCTCGGCCTAGAAACTGCGCCGATGCAACGATAGGGCCCCCGGTGTCTACATGGACGTGAGGAAGCTGCTCTATTTGACATATTGAACGGAGCTATTTTTTTCCTGTAAAGTCAGGGATGTGGATATCCATTCCACAGGTCGTTTGATCGTCACACTGCCTCTTGAATTTTACAATGTTTCCACATTTAACAGGAGGAGGAGTTAGACTCAGAAGACAGGAGAAGTAATACATGAACTAGTAAAGGTTATGGTGAAGGATGCTGAATAATCTTTTTGGTGAAAAGAAGAAAAAAACAACGTGTGGCTTTGCTGGTCTGCAGACTGCACAGCGCCATCAAGTGTTGACATGGTGAGAGTCAGATGCACCAGAGCTGCTTACTTTGAGATCACATTGTAAACCAATAGGGCCGGGGGGATGAAACATGAGCCGTCTGTGGCAAAACAATGTCACTGATAGTGGGGCTCAAAAAATGCACTTTCAATGTAAAATAGGTCGCTTCCGGAAAGAAGCGCCAAAATTTGCACAAATACTCCTTGTCGATTGTTATTTTGATAAAAGTAATTGGCCACGCAGAAATCTCGATCTTTCCAAGATGGCCGCCATTTCCCACCCAAAAAACACTATTTTGAGGGCAACTTTGGGTAGAATTGTCCAATACGAATTATCTTGTTATCAAACCATACATTTATGACCACAGAGAAGCCAGATTTGTTCAATGTAAATTTCAAAATGGCTGCCATTTCAAAGATGGCTGCCATTTCAGCTATTTTTACCATAGGATTTCACTGTCCAGGGTGATTTTGATGATTCTGGTGTCAAATGACAGGTTTTTAACTATGGAAATTTCATTTGTATATCTCCTTTTGCCATTTACTCTGCATATATTTTCAAAGTAATGTGAAAATATGCATAAACAACAGTATTTTAGCACAACTTTAGCAAAAGAGTTTTGTTATTGGTGTACTGCTAGGCTTGGGGGGGGGTTTGTTTACAAGATTACCCCCCCTCCACACACAAAAAAGTGCTGCCCCTTTAAACCGGCTGTCAATGCGCTGCCAGCGGTCATTTGGTGGTCGCTTGGTTTGCCAACTTCTGTCTAATCTACTAAGAAAATTCCTAAACTACATTCTGTGACTGTCAGTAATAAGTTACATTCATTTTTAGATATTTACCGTCTCAGCTTTGATACTATATACTTGAAAACTTGAAATAATTCTAGTTTTTTTCTTTGACTGTAAAAACGCTAGCTAGTTAGCATAACGGTTATAGTACACAAGCTAACCATATACTATGTTGTCTAGAGTATACTGTATTGTAACCTACTTGTTGCCTCATTATAGGCTATGTAAATGCAAAGAAGTTATACACATTGAGACACATTGTAAGTTGTAATTTATTTAGGCTATTTGTATTTCAGTTTTACAGTGCTTTCAACAGTAAACATCCTAAAACTTTCCTGCTGCCTCTTTGTTTATTGAAAAAACCTAGCTATCTGCCAAGCTACCTTTAGCCAGCACCTTAATGATGGCTGTGTGTGTGTGTGTGTGTGTGTGTGTGTGTGTGTGTGTGTGTGTGTGTGTGTGTGTGTGTGTGTGTGTGTGTGTGTGTGTGTGTGTGCGCACCTGCACCTGCAGGACAGTGGCGTGCCTGACCAAGTTGGTGCCCTAGGCAAGATTTTTGCTGGTGCCCCCCCCCCCCAAAGAAAATATAATAAAAATTATATCACAGCTAATTCCACCACTGCAGTGCAGGCTCAGAATCGCCCTTCTCCAGTGGCGCTGGAAGTACTTTTAGGTAGGGGGTTTGACATTTTTTGGACTTTCATCCATATTTAGAAGAATATTTAATTTTAAATTAACATTAGGATTATACTGTTGTGATGTCATTATTCAGTATCTTCTCCTTTTCTCACTCACTTTCATGTAAGCACCTGCTCTCCCTTTAGTTGTTTTACACTACAACAGACAGCAACACAGGCATAAACACTGAACTTATTATTATTATTATTAAGCATAAACTGTTTTTTAATGCATTTTGTTGGTGGTATAAACACAAGACAGCCAAATCCAACAATTTCGAAAATCCCATTTCTTGCCACCAGGGGGTGCTGCAGCACCCTCAGCACCCACCTTCCAGCCTTCCCCACTCTGGGAAAAAGCTCCGAGCAGGTAGAAGGGGGCGTGGCCGCGCAGGGGGTGGGGTGGTATGGATTAGGGACCATGGTGAAAGTGCTGCAGCCCAGGCAGCCAGAAAGCCAGAATTAGAAAAATGATTTCACTATTTTTTAAAGACTTAAGACGTTGTTGTGCTTATTTTTTGTCTACTATTGTAAAATAATAGTAGGCCTATTATCATGAAAAAGTATTTGTAAAAAAAAAAAAAAAAAAAAAAACCCTCTCTGGCGCCCCTAACGGCTCAAGCGCCCCTAGCATTTGCCTAGTTCGCCTAATGGACGGCACGCCACTGCTGCAGGACACTCAGGAGATGACCCCCCCCTCATTGATTTCCTGTCCCCACCTTGACTCTCATTCTTTCAAAGCTATTTATTGTTTTAGCAAAAATTTATGTAATTACTTTACAGCAAGGTGTCCATTTATAAAAGTGGTAATTATTAGATCAAATGTACTTTATTAATTAATAAATTAATGTATTTATTTATTTATTTATTTATAGCTTATGCATATTCAATTGTAACCAAATAATCGCTCCCTGTGAAAATAAAATGTCAATTTCCTATACATTTCTAATAAAAGTTGTGCTAAAATACTGTTGTTTATGCATATTTTCACATTACTTTGAAAAGATATGCAGAGTAAATGGTAAAAGGAGATATACAAATGATTTCTGATGTATAATTTTGAAATTTCCATAGTTAAAAACCTGTCATTTGACACCAGAATCATCAAAATCGCCCTGGACAGTGAAATCCTATGGTAAAAATGGCAGCCATCTTTAAAATGGCAGCCATTTTGAATTTTCATGGAATAAATCTGGCTTCTCTGTGGTCATAAATGTATGGTTTGATAACTAGATCATTCATATTGGAAAATTCTACCCAAAGTTGCCCCCAAAATAGTGTTTTCAGGCTGGAAATGGCGGCCATCTTGGAAAAAAATCAAAATGTATGCGTGGCCAATTACTTTTATCAAAATAACAGTCCACAAGGAGTATTTGTGCCAATTTTGGCGCTTCTTTCCGGAAGCGACCTAAAGGTGCTGTTTTGTCTTTTTGCATCATAGTGGGGACTATGATGCAAAAAGACAGATCAAACTTTAGATTGCTGCTCTGCTGATGT
>NC_139628.1:17526197-17816535 GCF_964638095.1 Poromitra crassiceps | reverse complement strand
CCCCATTTGACGCTCCACGTTCGAAACAGGTTCAGAGTATGGCCGGGCGTCAAGGTGATTATCCTGCCGATAATCTTAATAATATCCTGTAGTGTGTGGTGCACCACATTTACAAATCTTGTAGTGTGTGCATGTTTGAGATTCTAGGGAAGATAATCTGGGAAGATTCTCCTGTAGTGTGCGTGTCACAGCCAGTGTGTGTGTGTGTGTGTGTGTGTGTGTGCGTGCGTGCGTGTGTGTGCGTGCGTGCGTGCGTGTGCGTGTGTGGTTGCTCATACAGTATGTGTGGTGCTTCCATAGACAGTTCAGGATCACATTGCACTTCACATGAGACATACTTTTCTTTTCTTTTAGTTCAAATACCTGGGTATGCAGTGCACCTATTTAATAATGTATGCAAACAAAATCACAACAATCTAATTTCTTTAGTTTTTCACACTTTTTCACATCAAAAGTTCATTTTTCAAGATTTCATTGATAACATTAATGTACAGTTTGCTGACGTCACCTAGTACTATCAAATTTCTACCCCATTTCAACCAATCATATCACGACATGCAGCTGTCAATCAAATCTTCATTTCTGGATCATTTTCTCTTCCAAATGAAGTAGAAAATGGCGCCTAGTGCCTGTCATCTGGCAGAATTCCTATCCCATAAACTAACTACTAACTTGGCCAATTGTTAGAAACATGAACAAAAAACAAAAACTATAATCACCAAGAATGCAAAGAAATGTAACTGGCTCGTTAAAACGCGCATTCCAGGGATATCGTAGCGATAATGGCGCGCGCATCCGAGAGCTTGGTTGTCAGGGGTCACACTTCGGAGATTCCAGGCCGACGTGCTGCACTCTCCGCTCTGCAACACGAAGGCAGCTGGCTGCCTGCGGCTCGCTGAGCTCCACTTCTCACGTCAAAAGGCTCTTCCCGAGGAGAGCGCCACAACACACTGAATCCCACTCGATTTGGAGGCGGAACACGCCAGGATTGGCCAAAGCCCAATCCAGTCCCCAGAATTGTCAAATAAAATCATCGACATGATACTATGACCCGCCTCTCAACCTGTCATCTTAGACAAACTATGTTTTCAGTCTGAAACGAACTCATTATGCACGTGACGAACAGGTTCAGTTCGACTTTAAACTGCCCGTGAGAACAATGAATGAACATGTAAGAGTCTGTCCACTCTGGATTCAAACTAAATCTTCATTTTCTACTCGTCTCTTTTTAGAGCACGCCATGTGAAATGACTTATATCTCTCGTATTTCTTTGAGTCTCTCTCGCCTCTTCTCCGTTCGTGCCTGCGCACCACAGGCGATAAATTCACATGGAGTTACCTTCGCCCAGCTGTTAAGCCCTGCCCCACTGGTCTCTTGGTGCTGCAGCTTGGTTGGCTGCCTTGCTGTGTTTCCGTTTCGCATTGGTCTACTTTGAATTTGGCCCCTCCTCTCGTCTTGTCGTTCGCAATGCGGACATCGCCAAGTATGCCAGCAAAATTTGATAAAAAATTTAATCTACTGTAAAACGTGGAATAGGCTACTGCAGAATTTGCCATAGTTGGGCTGCAATTCAATATATAATGTTAATAAGGTGACGTCACACACTCTCTCCCTCTCTTCCACACACGCAGCTGCCTGCCCTTACAGTGGACTCTGCAGACGGTCTTGATCACGTTAGCTCAATTGACTATTTAAATACATTGTAGACAGTTATCATTGTTGTTGATGTTACTTGCCTTCCTAGTCAAAGCCTTCCGACCATAGATGGCAACAGGGAATGAAAGACAAAATATGCCGTTTTTACACAATTTCTTCTTTTTCGAGTCTAGTAGACTCACATTGACCCATTTCAAGTTAGCAAAGACAAACACCACCACTTCCTGTTATAACTTTCAAAATAAAATAGTATTTGAAGCATGTTCTGATGTTTGAAGTGACTGTTTTGTTCACAGTTTTTTTTACTTGAAGCACACAATGAGAAGCTTAAAAGCACTTTACAAACAAACAAAATATATCGAATATTTTGTACAGTCATCTACTGCAGTGGTTCCCAACCTACGGTACGCGTACCGTAGGTGGTACTTGCGCCCCCTGCTGGTGGTACTTGGAAGGCTCTGTGAAAAAAAAAGCAAAAAATTTTTTTTTTTTTTTTTTTTTTTTTTTAAGTTTTTGTGCAAAATCCATGGTGGTCATTAGTAGTAGTTTTCAAACATGTGGTTTACTAGTGGTTTTATTACTTTATTCAGGGTTAAAGTGGGTGCATCTCATTGTAAAATTGGACTTGGCCCAAATTGGGCTTCAAACGGCCCAAATCGAGCTTCAAACGGCCCAAATCTGGCTTTAAACGACCCAAATTGGGCTTCAAACGGCCCAAATCTGGCTTCAAACGGCCCAAATTGGGCTTCAAACGGCCCAAATTGAGCTTCAAACGGCCCAAATTTTTCGCCGCCGCCCTTCGGACGCCGGCACGTGCGTCGGCCCGGATCAGCCTGGCCTGCTTGGTATCTAATGCCCGGCCTGAATTATGATCCCAGTCCGCCCCTGGCTGCAGGTTGGAATAAATTTGCCTCCTGCGTGAACTGTGCATAGCTGAATAGACTGTATTTTAACGTCGGTCATATGGTGGTACTTGGAGAGCCAACTACTTTCTCAGGTGGTACTTGATGTAAAAAGGTTGGGAACCACTGATCTACTGTATTTCTGACTTGTTAAAAATAGTGCATTGTTGTAAGTAAGTAAGTAAGTAAAAGTTTATTTCTAAAGCACCCCTCCCAGCACGAATGCACAGAGTGCTGTACAAAATATAGCAGTCAAAACAATTAGGCCAATATGGCACTAAGGCATAATAATAACAAAGCATAGCATGACAGGAAAATAGAATAAAAACTTAAAAACAATATACAAACATGAACCAAGTGCAAGAGGACAGTGACGTGATGAACGGCCTAAGACTGCTCAAACGCCTGCTTAAATAAGTGCGTCTTTAGGTGTCCCTTGAACAGGTTGAGGGAGGGAGCCGATCTCAGGACCAGGGGAAGTGCGTTCCAGAGTCTAGGGGCGGCCGCCCCAAACGCCCGGTCCCCCCTGGTCTTTAGTCAGGTCCTGGGCACTGCCAGAAGCCCCTGGTCAGAGGACCTCAGCGAACGAGTGTTATGGTGTGGTGGAATGAGCTCGCTGATGTAGGCTGGGGCTTGGCCGTTTAGAGCTTTGTATGAGATAATCAGGATCTTGTACTGGATCCTGAAATGAACTGGTAGCCAGTGCAGGGAGGCTAGAATGGGGGTGATATGGCAGGATTTTTTAGACCTGGTGATTAAACGGGCGGCAGCGTTTTGGACCAGCTGCAGACGGTGAACAGAGGCTTTGCTGAGACAGGTGAAAAGTGAATTACAGTAGTCTAACCGGGATGATATGAATGCGTGGACAGCCATTTCAAGCTCTGCATGAGACACAATGGACCTGAGTTTAGCGATGTTGCGGATGTGGAAAAAACAGTTGCGGGTCAGTGAGGAAACATGTTTGTCCATGTTCATAGCCTGGTCGAAGAACACCCCAAGATTTCTGATGTGGGGGTGAACGTTGGTGGTGAGGGGCCCCATTAGGTTTTTTACCTTGGCTGCTAGGGAGTCTGAGGCAATTATAAGTACCTCTGTCTTCGCCGCATTTAGCTGGAGGAAATTTCTCCCCATCCAGCCCTCAATGGCAGCTAGACAGTCCAGTAAGATGTTAATTTTCTGCATGTTTTGCGGAGTGAAGGACACATACAGCTGGATATCATCAGCGTAGCAGTGGTAGGACACACCCTTAAAGCTGCTGATGATAGAGCCAAGGGGGAGCAAATATAAGGCCCAGAGGAGCGGGGCCAAGATGGAACCCTGTGGTACCCCACAGGGTAGGGTTGTGTAAATTGATTGTTATATCTTATTAAATTGTGGACATTTATACATCCCCACATATTAGACACTGTTTCTGATGGTAAAATTAGCGTAAAAAGCAAAACACAGAATTCAGAACAATTAAAATGGAAAAAACTGAATTTAGGAAAAAATTTAATGGAATTTGGAAAAAAAATTAAGGGATTTCATATGGCTCTAGCCAAGGCCCCCTCACAGGGGTTCGCCGTGTGGTCGGCTTTGGATGGCGAGCCCGACCTGGGCTACGCGGCCATGCCACCACTGGAGGAGGCGGTGGCGGCCCACTTGATGCCGTCCTCCAACAGGCCTCAGCTTCCCTCCAGGGCCTGCCAGGCGACGGCGAAGCTGGCCGAGAAGTTTTATCTGGCGTCCGGCCAGACGGCAGCGATGGCCAACAACCTGGCCATCCTCCAGGGTTATCAGGCGGCCCTGCTAGCAGACCTGCAAGGTGCCGCCACTCCAGAGGCCTATATGGAGCTCCGTATGGTCACGGACTACGCCCTGCGAATGGTGGAGTGCGTGGCGTTGAACGTCGGGGAGGTCATGGCCTTCTCCGTCGTCACCCACCGCCACCTCTGGCTGAACCTCACTCAGCTCACCAAGCCTGAGAAGAGGAGGCTGCTGAACACGCCTGTCTCCTCGTCTGGCCTCTTCGGGCCATCGGTGGAGAACATGGCCCAGCAGCTGGAGAGGCAGTGGCTGGATTTGGCGGCTGTGATTCGGTGGCTGTGATTTGGCGGCCGCAGAGTCCTCCTGGACTCCGCGTGCACTCCGGCTGCAGGCTGCAGCCGCAACAGCGCCGCCAACGCCTGCGCCAGGGCAACTGCCACACAGGCCGCTCCGAGCGCAGCCACTAGGCCAGGCCGCACTTAGCCTCCCTTCCTCGGGGGAGGGGAGGAAGTGAGCCCCCTCGCGTCTGTGCCCAGTGCCCGATGGAGCTCTCAAGACAGCTATGCCTCCAGAGTGCCCCCGACCGGCGAAAGCGGCCTGGCTAGGTGGGTTCCCAGATTGATAACCCACTGGTAAATCAATTGTGTGGATGAAAAATCCAACAATACAGCCGCATTCCATTTTTCTAACCTGGGTGTTTGTAAGCACATGTGGACGTGCAGCAAGTCTTTATGCCCCTTCTATTTAGCCACTACAGAGACGAACAGCACTAACTCAGTTAGCAAGGTGTTAACCACAGGAAGATGGTCTTCAGCTCTCCGCATCGTAACCACACAAAGGCTTCACTGTTTCCACAGAGCAGAAATGCTATCACTTTATCAGAAACATGTCTTTGCTTTGACAACAGATGCATAGCATCGTGTCAACACTAAACACATCACACAACCTCATTTCACTCACTCCAGCAAATATAGCCAGTTATTAAAGGTTTAGCATTTGGCTCAAACATCAAAGTCTGGGCAGACATGGATGCCGACTGCTCACTTGTTGGTGGAGGCATATATCCGCGGTACGGTCGTTCTAGTTTAAACAAGTTTTGATATGATTTATGTCCATTTTTCAGCACATGTGGTAATATGATATGAGCACAAATGCTCAAATAAAATGGGCTGAAGAATAATACATTTGTGAGGCCAGTGTGAGTAAATGAACAAGATAAAAAGCCCCGCCTCTTTCTTTTGAAACCCCCTCACCACAGCTCAGTTATATTAAGAGCCATTGCAACATACAGTCATACGCACAATGATGAGCTACACCTTGGTAACAGCTTTACTTCTCTGCAGTCTGAGTAAGTACTGGTATTGTATTATTCTCAACACTAACTGCATCACTTCGCATTAAAGTAAATCTATTAAAATTAATAAATGAATACATGACTTATGAATATGTTAATTTAAAATGTTTCAGGCTGGATCCGTGTCTTGGTTTCTGACTCTCAGACTGTGGAGGTCCAGCCTGGTGGAGATGTCACGTTGATGTGCACCAACATTTCCACTTATCCCACTAACTCAGAGTGGTTCAGACAGGTCAACAGATCCAAACCCTCTTGCATCTCCTCTATGAAAAACTCTGATAAATCTGCTTGGTTCTGTGATGGATTCCAGAATGGCAGATTTGAAATGAGATCCAATGTCTCCACTCTCTTCCTCAAAATCAAGCAGGTGGATTTATCTGACACTGGGCTTTATTTCTGTGGGTTTTACCAGGACAGTTTATACACAGTCACTGTCAATGCGGCATTTTTAAAGGTTCAAGGTAAGACATTATTGTTGTTATTACTGTTGTAGTATTGTCTGTCTTTTGGTTCCAGTTCATGACTATGATGTCTTTCTCATGATACTTATATCTCAAATGTATCCTCAAAGTAGCTAACAATATATAGACAAAAAACGGTGTAATATGTGGCAATATGTAACGTTTGGTGTATTTTATCATTGTCATCCTTTTTTAAGGGAAAAGCCACTTTGATGACGAAGGGGATGACAAGTCCAAAAGTAAGATTCTCCCTCCTTCTCATAAGCATTTTTTCTTTCATTGCATATTGTTTGAAGGTACATTTTAGCATTCGCCAGGTCTAAAATTACAAAAGGGAGTCAAACAAAATCAGTCTAATTTAATAATCTCATTCTTGCAGAACTTGATGGAATAACAAGCCTGGCTTCTGTGATCCTGGGTGGTGTGACTGTTTTCCTCATTATGATCAACGTCGGTCTGGTTCTTAAAATCAGGCAACTCCAGACAGGTATACTTGGACAAATCCAAAACCAAAATGCATTGTAAACAGTAATGTTTTTAGACAATAATAATTAAATTAATATACTGATTATCTCTTTTATTTAGTTGCTAAAGAAGAACTGCAGCCACAAAGAAGCAAGGTAAATCCAATTGTATTATTTATTTTTAAAAGTTCGGTTTAAATATGCTGGAATCACCCCGTCATGATTACCCAACTAAAGATGTTTGTTTCTCTGAAAAACTCAGCTATGTGAGATGAGTGTTGTTGGAGCCATTGTGCTCATTTGAAGTATTCTCTTTATATCTTTATTCTCTAGTCTAATATTGAGATGTGCTTTGCATAATATTCCAGTGACATGTGTATCTATCTGTTTTCTGAGTACCCCACCTTGCTTTAGACCTGAGAATTGCATGACGAGGGGTGGGGCTATGTTCAGGCAGACCTGTGTTGGGTAAGATAAACAGGAAATGGGTTTGGGTGAAAAATGTTTGGTGAGATACTATAAAGGGGAAGGCAGACATTTTCTTTGAACTACATTAGTTGAATCCTGATTTATCCTTTTTATATTTTTTTATTTTTTCCTGCAATTGCAAAGACTGCAAAGAAAAAAAAGATCTTTTGAACTGCTCTAATTATTTTGGGTGATTAGGTGATTCGGCTAGCCCAGACACAGAGGGGGAGGGCTGGGCCTAGTAAGATATGTGATTGGCCGGCCCAGTATCACTCAGGATAGAAAATGAACCAATGGGCCACTTCCCCTTCTGCTTATATGGGCTGGTCGCTGGAAGCTTATGCCTGAAGCATTTTTTTTTTTACATAACATAAATAAAAAGTGCATCGGTCCAATGCTGCCTTTAGTGGGGGGAACATACATGCCTTCCTCTGTGCGTGCAGTATAAAGTGGGTTGCACCCCTCCTGCGAGTGAGCTTAGCACAACAATGGTAGTCAATGGTACAGTGTCATACCCCTGTTCAGTCACCAAAAATACACATTCTAACAGCGCAACACATTCTTTTGACTTGTATACTCACCATGCTATGGAATAATAATCCAAAACTAGTGCTGAATTTCTAAAGAAAATTTGATTGTGCTTGCTGTCCTCACGACGCCCCTGCCCATGCAGCCCCAATTGGCAATGTATAGGACGTCTCTAGGCGGTTGCAAGGGTGTAACTGGTTGCTAGGGTGATTCCAGCTGGTCACAACAGCGTTTCTAGATGGTTGCTAGGGTAGAATAAGTAGTTATGGGCGGGCCTATGTGAGTAGAAGAGGGAGGAGCCAAAGAATCCAGGGGTGAAAGAGTTTTGATTGTACAGTTCAAAAGTTATGGACCAAAACATAAAGAGGGCTGTTATAGCGCCACCATCAGATAGGTGTAATGTTTTTTAGATCACAGCAATGATTACAAGTGGGGCAAGCCAAGGAAACATGGGGATTTTTTTTTTTTGATTGTAGAAGCTACGGTTCCAAAGTTATGGACCTAAACGTAAAGGTGGCTGGTATAACACCACCATCAGTTCGATTGGTGTAATTCTTTCACTCATAGTAAAAGGCCCCTCTGTGAATGTCGCTACCAAGTTTTATAGCTCTAGCTCTTATGGTTTCTAAGATACACCTAATTTAATGCAAGATTTTTGAAGAAGGGATGTTTCCCACTGCATTTGAAGGCAGCATTTGTGTGAAGCCAATGCGGAAATTGCATTCTTTCAAATGGCCAGTGGGGGGCGCAGTTTTTGTAGCACTCCCCAGGAACATCCATTCAACTCAACGAGCCAACTTCTCTCTCGGTCTATGTCTTAAATAAACACTTTCCAAATGAGTTTATGGTCTGAAAAAATAATTTCAAGTATTTTTCATGCTCTCACGTGCAAATTATAGCCCCATTTCGAGGAAAATTGACGACAAACATCGGATAATAAGAAGAGTAATACTTCCAACCGGTAGAGGCAGCAATGTGCCGCAAGGCATCAGGTAGCAAGTAATAGTTAAGCAAATTATCAGAAAATAGTGTTACTTTATGATATTTTAATAATGTTAGTAGACACATGTAACTATACTATAGATACCATACATCTAACGTTCATAACATGGCGGACCATTTAACGTTATCTATACCGCTAGAAAGCCTTAAGCCTTCTCTGTATTCAGACCATTGGATTCAGACCAGAAACCGGAGTACGTTATAAACGTTATAAATGTAGTCACGTTATAAACAACTAACCAACGCTGGGGGTCCGTATGGAAACAGTGTTATCGAAATGGTTAAAAGTTAAATCAATTTGGTCATTCAGTGGCGTTTTACACCAATGTAAAGTAAGTAACGTTAGCCGATAGCATTAGCCAAAGTAGCTGACTACCCATAATGCATTACGGCGATAAGAGAGACAGGGCAAATCCGGAAACGCTCCCGGCAGCCACCCCCTCTCCAACTACTTCCGTGTAAAATTACTCTATATTCAACCAGTCAACGATGATCAGGAAGCGGGAGATTCGGGGACACCTCGGCATTCCGAAATGTCAGCACTCCGAAATACCGGCATTCCGTCAAAATTTAGATCTGTCTCGCCATTGCGAAAGAACCCTCCCCCAGACCCTAACCCTAAACCTAACCTCTCCCACCCCCCACGCCTAAGCCTAACCTCCCCCAGAACCTAACCTCTCGGCGAAACATTTTTTGGAGATAAAAAGGGCCGCCTCTCCGAAAGCATAGAAGTCAATGATCGGAATGCCGACACTTCGGAATGGCGAGGTGTCCCCGGGAGATTCAAGCCTCACTTTCTGCTGTCAAATCCCAATCAGCTTGCTTTATCCAGATTTTATTAACTATCAATGGTGACAACACTTGGCATTTGTTAAGTCCATTTAACTGCATTTCTCACTTGTCCCTGCTAATAGGGGCAATTTAGTAGTTTGCACAGAGGTGCAGAAGCTGTGTTTTGAGTTTAAAACAGAGGACTCACTCTAGTGCCAAATTCAACCGCCCTTGCTGCCGGGAGCACCCCACAGGGCGACCCGAGAGGCATTGGTGAACCATGGCCGCATGACAACGTTCATGCCTGACCGCATGACATTTTAGAGCGGCAACGATACTACTTTCTTGCCACTGACAGTACCGCGTGCGCGAACCGCGAACCGGACACGTCGAGACTGTAGTACCTAACAAACGTGTGATGAGAGGACCATGAGGCCGCGGCGCACATGTCCTCCACCGAAACACCACGCAACAACACAGAGGATGTCGCAACACCCCGCATAGAATGCGCCTTGATACCCTCCGGGGGTATCTTACCCACGGCAGAGTATGCCAAAGCGATCGCCTCCACTATCCAGTGTGATAAGCGATCCTTGGAAAGGGGCCCACCCTGGGCCTTCTGCCCAAAGCAGACCAACAACTGGTTTGTAGTGCGTAATGAACGCGTCCTGGCCACATAGGCCGAGAGCGCCCTTACGGGGCACAGCATGTGCAAGCGCCTCTCCTCGGTCCTCGCCCAAACTGAACGGCGGGGGACAGAATGCTGATAAGTCTATCACCATAGACCTAAAGCTGGCATTAATATTCTTAGGTTGGTAAGCCGGGTTAGGTCGCAACGTAACCCTGCGCCCATCATTCCCAAAAACCATACAGGCCTGCTGCACCGAGAGGGCAATCAGGTCACCAACTCTCTTTCCTGACGACAAGGCCAGCAGCAGTGCGGTCTTTAAAGACAGAACTTTGAAATCGGCGGAGTCCAAGGGCTCAAACGGATGACCCGTTAGCCCGTCCAGCACCGTAACCAGGTCCCATTTGGGAAAGAAGCACCGCGACGTCGGGCGCAGTTTACGCGCTCCCTTCATGAAGCGCGAGACCAAAGGGCACGCCCCCACAGGGCTCCCTTCAATTTCCATGTGGCAAGCAGAAATCGCGGCCATCTTTCTTTCACACTGCAGTTCACTGGATCCACGCCCTTACTTGTGCACCAACGTGAAAAGACCCGCCACTTGTACGTCTACTGAGTGCGGGTCGAAGCAGCCCTAGCACTCTGAATAGTGCATACCACATTATCGGGCAAGCCCTGGGCTAGCAACTGGTCCCGTTCAGGAGCCAGACTGCTAGCTTCCACCTGCCTGGGGAGGGGTGGAACACCTCCCCCTCCGCCTGGGACAGGAGATCCGCCCGTACCGGCAACGCCCAGGGCGGACCTTGCGCCAGGAAGACCAGGGCCCCTATCGTTGCATCGGCGTTGTTTCTAGGCCGAGCGCCTGGCGCAGCGCAAATCAGTGGGCGTGGACCAGCGCACTTGATATCTTCGTGTTGGCGCTACATGCAGTCTCAACCATTACAACCACGCCTTTTAAGCGTAAAATTATGCACCGTCAGTTCATTGGATAAGTGCAATAAACGAATCGCACGCTTGCCTTTTAAGCTCCAATTCCAGTAGTCCAGCAAAACCAGACAAAAGCCAAGGGCTCTGCCCCCCCCCCTCCCTTCATCCAGTCTGTCTGTCTCCATATATAGGATATTATTCCATATTATTATGCTTCTCAAACCAATCTAACTGCAGTTTAAATACTGCAAGCATGTAAATACGCTACACTATAGCTAGATCAAAGTGAAAAGAATGTTCTAAATGCATCAGCTAGGAAAATATAGCCTATCCCTATATGATGAGATTAATTTTATATTGGTGAAAGTTTGTCCAGAAAGATATCGTTTTCTCTCCCCTGCTGCAGGTAGAATGATGCACATAAATATACCCTACATTATGTAAAGTCATTGCATAAATGTGTTTTTATTGTAAAACTAAATGTGAAGTAGAGCCAAGTTATTGGAGCGGACATCACAGTATAGCACATGACAGTAGAAGCGCGTTCCGCAGCGCGTTCCGCTGTCACTTATCTAAATCACGTTAAATCCACAAGGGATATATATAGGCCCAGGAGGACATATATGTTTCACATAGGGTGGTGTATTCATTTCGATGTTTCATTTGGTCCAATATTGAAATGTTCGACAATTGCAGGTTGTGTTACCATTACACATTAATTTAGATCGACCTTTTATATCTATTTCGGCTCATTTGGTTGCTATTTAGTAGCGAAATGGAGAAGCACAATGCATGCTGGGACATGCCAGGCAACTTACAACTTATTTCTCCTATGGGAAGTGTGTTGTGTCTGTCTAAGCGAGGGAGTCAGAGAGAGAGAGAGAAGGGTGACAGAGAAGAGGCAGAAGAGCACTGGCGCACTGAATAGGCCTGGTTTCAGAGAGAGACAGAGAAGGGTGACAGGGGAGAGGCAGAAGAGCGCTCCTTGCAACTGGCGCACTGAATAGGCCTGGTTTTCAAAAGCGCAAAGCGCTAAATTTACGCCAGGTGGGAAGATATCATTACGGCCAGATTTAATGCTGACACGCCCATTCTGGCCCATTCTGGGACTGCGCCACGCCCATTCGGCCTAAAGCGCATTTGGCAGCGTAAAGCCATGTTGATATCTTCCAGAGGCAGGCGCAAGGCACGTTTTTTTGCGTTTAAGGCCCGTTTTAGCGCCGAAGGCCTGTGGGAGAATAGGGCCCCAGGTCCGCAAACCATGTCTGCCTGGACAAGAACGGGGCCACTAGAACGAGCCGGAGGCGCTGTTCCTTCACCCTGTCCAACACCTGACGGATCAGGGGGATCGGTGGAAACGCATCGAGCCCCTCCCGTGGCCACGCTTTCGCTAGTGCGTCGTGTCCCAATGGGGGGCTGTCCTCCTGGATCGAGAACCACAGTGGGCAGTGCGTCGCGCGCCGCGATGCGAAGAGATCGATGCGGGCGCGACCAAACCTGGCCCAAATCTGTTCCACCACCTGAGGGTGGAGGCACCACTCCGTATGACGGGGATAGCCTCGAGACAGCAGGTCGGCGCCATAATTCAGCCGTCCCGGCAGATAAACCGCCGACACTGAAAGGAGACGGGGATACGCCCATCGGTCCGGCGCATGTGTAGCCTCCCCAGTGGGAGCACATGCAGTGCTGAGGCCATCAGGCCCAACATGACTGTGCACTGATGCACTGACACTGAGGGTGAGGGCACAGACCTAACGTCCTTGCTGTCCGCACTGTGCGAGCCTGTCGCTCTGGCGAAAGGCTCGCAGGGAGCCAGTTCACCAAAAACCCTAAGGTTTGCCGGTGATCGGTCACCACCTTGGTATGTTCCGTGGCACGGACCCTCGAGTCGGCCACCATGAGAGCGTCGTCGAGATATAGGGAGATGCGGATCCCGGAGGGGAGCCCAGGCTGTCTCTACGCACACCGCGAAGGTTCGCGGGCTCAAAGACATGCCGAATGGCAAGACACAGAACTCGTAAGCCTTTCCCAGGAAGGAGAACCTCAGGCATTTCCTGTGTCTCCTGACCACGTGGACATGGAAGAACGCATCTTTCAGATCCACGGAAGTAAAGAAATCCCCCTGTCTCAACGCGTTGAACAGGCGGGGAAAAGAGAGCATTCGGAACGGGAACTTCCTCAGCGTCTTGTTGAGACGCCGAAGGTCCAATTTTGGACGCATGGAGCCGTCCTTCTTGGGCACGACAAAGTACATGTGGTAGAAACCCAAGCGCACCTCTGCTTGGGAACCGAGCGAATCGCCCCTTTGGCGAGGAGCGAATAACCTCCTTGTGGAGTATGTCCCTGGACTCCCTCTCCACGGCCGGATTGGGGGTCCCGTCGAACGTGGGTGGGGGCCTGGCAAACTGTAGAGCGTACCCTTTCTGGAGGGTGCGCTGTAATGGGGACGGGGAACATAGACGCTCCCAGGCATCGAGCCTGTTGGACAAAGATGGTCTCTTGTGGCCAAAGGAGCGGAACCCGTCATGAGTATATTGTTGGGCACCGGGACCTTTTGATCCGGTACCCTGATGGGGGGGCGGGACGTGAGAGGCTACGCCCCCCTGCCGCATGGTCAGTTCCGTAGAAGCTGTGCATGCTGGGGGAGAATTTCTTACGCAAGCTCCGCCTACTGACGCGCCCCGTGGGTGCGTTGTATTGAAGTAACCCCCCCGCCGTGCGACTTTCGCAGGCTGGGGGGACTGCGGAGGTACCGTTCTCTTTCGAGTCCGGCAGCACGTGGACTTGTCCGACAGTGCGGTCCCCAGGAGAGCTCCCGACCAGCAATGGGCCCTCGGCGCCATTGATGGTGGGCTGTCCTGGGAGCCTCTAGCCGAGGCCAGGCCGTAGCCATGGACCAAGGCGAGCCTTGATGACGGGTATGAGACCCTGGGAGAGCTCCCGACCGAACTCGGGCCTTGGGCACCGAGGACGGTGGGCCTAAAGCTACAAGCCGCAGGCTGGCAATGATCCCAGCCTTGGTGAGCCAACCGCTGAGCTTGACCTGAACGCTGCCAACCGAGGCCAGGCCGTGGCCATGGACCACGGTGCGCTGTGCCCCCTGTCAGGCTCCCTGCGCTTGCAGGGGATGCCCCAACAAAGGGAATGCGACCCATGGAGAGCTCCCAACCACCCCGGGCCCTGGGCACCAAGGGCGGTGGGCTTGTCCTTAGAGCTACAAGCCAAAGGCTGGCACTGAGCCCAGACCTTGGCGAGCTGAAACCCCTGCTGGACGCGTAGCGCCAGCAAGGGGCGGTACGTCTAATGTAGACCATTCTAACGTTACTCCAGCCGGACTAAACGTGCGCGCTCTACACAGAGGTAGCTCGTGCCCAATGTACTTAGCACACAGATACTAACTGCACGGGTGCACGCCAGCTATCTGCAACAATACTATCATTCTGTGCTAAACAGTATGCTATCTGCACGTATGCAAGCTAGCTTTCACACTTTTTTGAAAGCGGACCTTGGTCAGCTCTCAAGAGCTTAGCTGCGGCCCTGGGCATCGCCCCACAAACTGCTCCCTTGAAGGGCTCGCTCGTGAAGATAGCCCAGCAGCTGCAAGGCCGAGGGTTCAAAGCGACTGTGCAGCGTGCTCATGCCCAAGGCAGAACACGCACTTATCGTGCCGGTTCATACTCGGCCAATGTACTTTTACACACGGCCCATCCCCTCGCTGACTTTCCCTGCTCAGTAGCACAAGAGAAAGCAGGAAGCAGCAAGCTCCCGCAGGCCGCACCCTGTTAGTGGGAGTACCGTTTTAAGCAAGCTAGCAAACTAGCAAGAAGCACAGGCTAGACAGTAAGCAACCCGGAGGCTAGCGAACGTGCGCGTGCAACGGTAACGTAAGCGGCAATAGCCCAGCCCGAAGGGAAGGCAACAATACCCACAACCTGTTAACCCGATAGAACAAGAGTGAACAAGCCACTAGCTAAGCTAGCGTAAGCACTGAGAGACAAGCGTGCGCTAACACAAGCCTGCGCACAAGCCGGTGCAGCGAGTCTCTACCCTGGGCACGCCCCCACAGGGCTCCCTTCAATTTCCATGTGGCAAGCAGAAATCGCGGCCATCTTTCTTTCACACTGCAGTTCACTGGATCCACGCCCTTACTTGTGCACCAACGCGAAAAGACCCGCCACTTGTATGTCTACTGAGTGCGGGTCGAAGCAGCCCTAGCACTCTGAATAGTGCATACCACATTATCGGGCAAGCCCTGGGCTAGCAACTGGTCCCGTTCAGGAGCCAGACTGCTAGCTTCCACCTGCCTGGGGAGGGGTGGAACACCTCCATCTCCGCCTGGGACAGGAGATCCGCCCGTACCGGCAACGCCCAGGGCGGACCTTGCGCCAGGGAGACCAGGTCCGCAAACCATGTCTGCCTGGGCAAGAACGGGGCCACTAGAACGAGCCAGAGGCGCTGTTCCTTCACCCTGTCCAACACCTGACGGATCAGGGGGATCGGTGGAAACGCATCGAGCCCCTCCCGTGGCCACGCTTTCGCTAGTGCGTCGTGTCCCAACGGGGGGCTGTCCTCCTGGATCGAGAACCACAGTGGGCAGTGCGTCGCGCGCCGCGATGCGAAGAGATCGATGCGGGCGCGACCAAACCTGGCCCAAATCTGTTCCACCACCTGAGGGTGGAGGCACCACTCCGTATGATGGGGATAGCCTCGAGACAGCAGGTCGGCGCCATAATTCAGCCGTCCCGGCAGATAAACCGCCGACACTGAAAGGAGACGGGGATACGCCCATCGGTCCGGCGCATGTGTAGCCTCCCCAGTGGGAGCACATGCAGTGCTGAGGCCATCAGGCCCAACATGACTGTGCACTGATGCACTGACACTGAGGGTGAGGGCACAGACCTAACGTCCTTGCTGTCCGCACTGTGCGAGCCTGTCGCTCTGGCGAAAGGCTCGCAGGGAGCCAGTTCACCAAAAACCCTAAGGTTTGCCGGTGATCGGTCACCACCTTGGTATGTTCCGTGGCACGGACCCTCGAGTCGGCCACCATGAGAGCGTCGTCGAGATATAGGAAGACGCGGATCCCGGAGGGGAGCCAAGGCTGTCTCTACGCACACCGCGAAGGTTCGCGGGCTCAAAGACATGCCGAATGGCAAGACACAGAACTCGTAAGCCTTCCCCAGGAAGGAGAACCTCAGGCATTTCCTGTGTCTCCTGACCACGTGGACATGGAAGAACGCATCTTTCAGATCCACGGAAGTAAAGAAATCCCCCTGTCTCAACGCGTTGAACAGGCGGGGAAAAGAGAGCATTCGGAACGGGAACTTCCTCAGCGTCTTGTTGAGACGCCGAAGGTCCAATTTTGGACGCATGGAGCCGTCCTTCTTGGGCACGACAAAGTACATGTGGTAGAAACCCAAGCGCACCTCTGCTTGGGAACCGAGCGAATCGCCCCTTTGGCGAGGAGCGAATAACCTCCTTGTGGAGTATGTCCCTGGACTCCCTCTCCACGGCCGGATTGGGGGTCCCGTCGAACGTGGGTGGGGGCCTGGCAAACTGTAGAGCGTACCCTTTCTGGAGGGTGCGCTGTAATGGGGACGGGGAACATAGACGCTCCCAGGCATCGAGCCTGTTGGACAAAGATGGTCTCTTGTGGCCAAAGGAGCGGAACCCGTCATGAGTATATTGTTGGGCACCGGGACCTTTTGATCCGGTACCCTGATGGGGGGGCGGGACGTGAGAGGCTACGCCCCCCTGCCGCATGGTCAGTTCCGTAGAAGCTGTGCATGCTGGGGGAGAATTTCTTACGCAAGCTCCGCCTACTGACGCGCCCCGTGGGTGCGTTGTATTGAAGTAACCCCCCCGCCGTGCGACTTTCGCAGGCTGGGGGGACTGCGGAGGTACCGTTCTCTTTCGAGTCCGGCAGCACGTGGACTTGTCCGACAGTGCGGTCCCCAGGAGAGCTCCCGACCAGCAATGGGCCCTCGGCGCCATTGATGGTGGGCTGTCCTGGGAGCCTCTAGCCGAGGCCAGGCCGTAGCCATGGACCAAGGCGAGCCTTGATGACGGGTATGAGACCCTGGGAGAGCTCCCGACCGAACTCGGGCCTTGGGCACCGAGGACGGTGGGCCTAAAGCTACAAGCCGCAGGCTGGCAATGATCCCAGCCTTGGTGAGCCAACCGCTGAGCTTGACCTGAACGCTGCCAACCGAGGCCAGGCCGTGGCCATGGACCACGGTGCGCTGTGCCCCCTGTCAGGCTCCCTGCGCTTGCAGGGGATGCCCCAACAAAGGGAATGCGACCCATGGAGAGCTCCCAACCACCCCGGGCCCTGGGCACCAAGGGCGGTGGGCTTGTCCTTAGAGCTACAAGCCAAAGGCTGGCACTGAGCCCAGACCTTGGCGAGCTGAAACCCCTGCTGGACGCGTAGCGCCAGCAAGGGGCGGTACGTCTAATGTAGACCATTCTAACGTTACTCCAGCCGGACTAAACGTGCGCGCTCTACACAGAGGTAGCTCGTGCCCAATGTACTTAGCACACAGATACTAACTGCACGGGTGCACGCCAGCTATCTGCAACAATACTATCATTCTGTGCTAAACAGTATGCTATCTGCACGTATGCAAGCTAGCTTTCACACTTTTTTGAAAGCGGACCTTGGTCAGCTCTCAAGAGCTTAGCTGCGGCCCTGGGCATCGCCCCACAAACTGCTCCCTTGAAGGGCTCGCTCGTGAAGATAGCCCAGCAGCTGCAAGGCCGAGGGTTCAAAGCGACTGTGCAGCGTGCTCATGCCCAAGGCAGAACACGCACTTATCGTGCCGGTTCATACTCGGCCAATGTACTTTTACACACGGCCCATCCCCTCGCTGACTTTCCCTGCTCAGTAGCACAAGAGAAAGCAGGAAGCAGCAAGCTCCCGCAGGCCGCACCCTGTTAGCGGGAGTACCGTTTTAAGCAAGCTAGCAAACTAGCAAGAAGCACAGGCTAGACAGTAAGCAACCCGGAGGCTAGCGAACGTGCGCGTGCAACGGTAACGTAAGCGGCAATAGCCCAGCCCGAAGGGAAGGCAACAATACCCACAACCTGTTAACCCGATAGAACAAGAGTGAACAAGCCACTAGCTAAGCTAGCGTAAGCACTGAGAGACAAGCGTGCGCTAACACAAGCCTGCGCACAAGCCGGTGCAGCGAGTCTCTACCCTGGGCACGCCCCCACAGGGCTCCCTTCAATTTCCATGTGGCAAGCAGAAATCGCGGCCATCTTTCTTTCACACTGCAGTTCACTGGATCCACGCCCTTACTTGTGCACCAACGCGAAAAGACCCGCCACTTGTATGTCTACTGAGTGCGGGTCGAAGCAGCCCTAGCACTCTGAATAGTGCATACCACATTATCGGGCAAGCCCTGGGCTAGCAACTGGTCCCGTTCAGGAGCCAGACTGCTAGCTTCCACCTGCCTGGGGAGGGGTGGAACACCTCCATCTCCGCCTGGGACAGGAGATCCGCCCGTACCGGCAACGCCCAGGGCGGACCTTGCGCCAGGGAGACCAGGTCCGCAAACCATGTCTGCCTGGGCAAGAACGGGGCCACTAGAACGAGCCAGAGGCGCTGTTCCTTCACCCTGTCCAACACCTGACGGATCAGGGGGATCGGTGGAAACGCATCGAGCCCCTCCCGTGGCCACGCTTTCGCTAGTGCGTCGTGTCCCAACGGGGGGCTGTCCTCCTGGATCGAGAACCACAGTGGGCAGTGCGTCGCGCGCCGCGATGCGAAGAGATCGATGCGGGCGCGACCAAACCTGGCCCAAATCTGTTCCACCACCTGAGGGTGGAGGCACCACTCCGTATGACGGGGATAGCCTCGAGACAGCAGGTCGGCGCCATAATTCAGCCGTCCCGGCAGATAAACCGCCGACACTGAAAGGAGACGGGGATACGCCCATCGGTCCGGCGCATGTGTAGCCTCCCCAGTGGGAGCACATGCAGTGCTGAGGCCATCAGGCCCAACATGACTGTGCACTGATGCACTGACACTGAGGGTGAGGGCACAGACCTAACGTCCTTGCTGTCCGCACTGTGCGAGGCTGTCGCTCTGGCGAAAGGCTCGCAGGGAGCCAGTTCACCAAAAACCCTAAGGTTTGCCGGTGATCGGTCACCACCTTGGTATGTTCCGTGGCACGGACCCTCGAGTCGGCCACCATGAGAGCGTCGTCGAGATATAGGAAGACGCGGATCCCGGAGGGGAGCCAAGGCTGTCTCTACGCACACCGCAAAGGTTCGCGGGCTCAAAGACATGCCGAATGGCAAGACACAGAACTCGTAAGCCTTCCCCAGGAAGGAGAACCTCAGGCATTTCCTGTGTCTCCTGACCACGTGGACATGGAAGAACGCATCTTTCAGATCCACGGAAGTAAAGAAATCCCCCTGTCTCAACGCGTTGAACAGGCCGGGAAAAGAGAGCATTCGGAACGGGAACTTCCTCAGCGTCTTGTTGAGACGCCGAAGGTCCAATTTTGGACGCATGGAGCCGTCCTTCTTGGGCACGACAAAGTACCTGTGGTAGAAACCCAAGCGCACCTCTGCTTGGGAACCGAGCGAATCGCCCCTTTGGCGAGGAGCGAATAACCTCCTTGTGGAGTATGTCCCTGGACTCCCTCTCCACGGCCGGATCGGGGGTCCCGTCGAACGTGGGTGGGGGCCTGGCAAACTGTAGAGCGTACCCTTTCTGGAGGGTGCGCCGTAATGGGGACGGGGAACATAGACGCTCCCAGGCATCGAGCCTGTTGGACAAAGATGGTCTCTTGTGGCCAAAGGAGCGGAACCCGTCATGAGTATATTGTTGGGCACCGGGACCTTTTGATCCGGTACCCTGATGGGGGGGCGGGACGTGAGAGGCTACGCCCCCCTGCCGCATGGTCAGTTCCGTAGAAGCTGTGCATGCTGGGGGAGAATTTCTTACGCAAGCTCCGCCTACTGACGCGCCCAACTGGGTGCGTTGTATTGAAGTAACCCCCCCGCCGTGCGACTTTCGCAGGCTGGGGGGACTGCGGAGGTAACGTTCTCTTTCAAGTCCGGCAGCACGTGGACTTGTCCGACAGTGCGGTCCCCAGGAGAGCTCCCGACCAGCAATGGGCCCTCGGCGCCATTGATGGTGGGCTGTCCTGGGAGCCTCTAGCCGAGGCCAGGCCGTAGCCATGGACCAAGGCGAGCCTTGATGACGGGTATGAGACCCTGGGAGAGCTCCCGACCGAACTCAGGCCTTGGGCACCGAGGACGGTGGGCCTAAAGCTACAAGCCGCAGGCTGGCAATGAGCCCAGCCTTGGTGAGCCAACCGGTGAGCTTGACCTGAACGCTGCCAACCGAGGCCATGCAGGCCGTGGCCATGGACCACGGTGCGCTGTGCCCCCTGTCAGGCTCCCTGCGCTTGCAGGGGATGCCCCAACAAAGGGAATGCGACGCATGGAGAGCTCCCAACCACCCCGGGCCCTGGGCACCAAGGGCAGTGGGCTTGTCCTTAGAGCTACAAGCCAAAGGCTGGCACTGAGCCCAGACCTTGGCGAGCTGAAACCCCTGCTGGACGCGTAGCGCCAGCAAGGGGCGGTACGTCTATTGTAGACCATTCTAACGTTACTCCAGCCGGACTAAACGTGCGCGCTCTACACAGAGGTAGCTCGTGCCCAATGTACTTAGCACACAGATACTAACTGCACGGGTGCACGCCAGCTATCTGCAACAATACTATCGTTCTGTGCTAAACAGTACTAATGCTATCTGCACGTATGCAAGCTAGCTTTCACACTTTTTTGAAAGCGGACCTTGGTCAGCTCTCAAGAGCTTAGCTGCGGCCCTGGGCATCGCCCCACAAACTGCTCCCTTGAAGGGCTCGCTCGTGAAGATAGCCCAGCAGCTGCAAGGCCGAGGGTTCAAAGCGACTGTGCAGCGTGCTCATGCCCAAGGCAGAACACGCACTTATCGTGCCGGTTCATACTCGGCCAATGTACTTTTACACATGGCCCATCCCCTCGCTGACTTTCCCTGCTCAGTAGCACAAGAGAAAGCAGGAAGCTAATCACTAAATAGCAAGCTCCCGCAGGCCGCACCCTGTTAGCGGGAGTACCGTTTTAAGCAAGCTAGCAAACTAGCAAGAAGCACAGGCTAGACAGTAAGCAACCCGGAGGCTAGCGAACGTGCGCGTGCAACGGTAACGTAAGCAGCAATAGCCCAGCCCGAAGGGAAGGCAACAATACCCACAACCTGTTAACCAGAGAGAACAAGAGTGAACAAGCCACTAGCTAAGCTAGCATAAGCACTGAGAGACAAGCGTGCGCTAACACAAGCCTGCGCACAAGCCGGTGCAGCGAGTCTCTACCCTGAGTAACACGGGGAAGCGAGCGTGACCGCAAGCTGAAAGCCAGCGGCCCGCGAAGCTAGTCAATCTCAGAAGAAACTCCTCAGAGGAAGTTACAATCTAGTAGATGCTATTTGCACGACGGCAAGCAACACTTAGCAGACAAGCAAGCTGGCTAAGACAGCGTAAGTACTGAGAGAAGCGGCTAACACACTCGTGTGGAGCGAGCTTACCTAGCTAGCATATTCGGTCAGCTAATATCTCAGAGCGCCCCCTCCGTAGCCTGACTCCAACAGACGGGGGCGGGATTGTTCCACAAATTTACAATCCACCTCAGTCTGGCCCTGGCCTCAGAGAGGCGTTCAAACCGGCCGCCACCCAGGCGCACCAATCAGCGTGAGCTACGGGCGGGCTTTAGGCGAGACCGGGTGTGACGCGATCGAGAGGCGCCTGTGGGTTTGTAGTTCTTTCACTATTCAACATGGCGGTGGCTACCGAGGCTAGCTCCAGTGAGCTAGTCAAACATTCTATTAAAAACAATAAGCTAACATAAACGTTAAGCACTTGATCTTACAGTGAGTACGAAACCGTAACTGTATTGCTGTAACGTTATCAACTATGAACGTTAGTAAACAAAACATTGTTGTAGAATTTGGGGAGATAGGCTGGGAGAACATAGCAGCCATCAGCTAGCTGTAAGGCTAGCCGTTAGCCATTCACGCAAGTCACACAAACACAAAGCCCTACGTCATGAAGGGAAGTCGATCTGATTGGTTGGCGCTGGCAAGCCCAGACGGTGACAGACAGACGGTCCATCCAATCACCTGCCTAGTATCTTGAAAAAAGTGACCGCCCTCTTCAGCAACGTAGCTTGGCCGAATCCAGATGGATGTTGGTTGTGAAACAAATGTGAACGAACTTACATCCATCTGGCAGCGTCAGGTTACCCCCTCCGGGGACGACGCCAGTAATATAAGGTGACCAGATTTCTCAAATAAAAGTCGGGGACATTTTCTGGTCCGCTAGGGGGGCCCAGGGGGGGATGTGCCCCCCCGGCTTTTAGAAAATTGTGTACATTTTACAGTAAAATGCATAAATCTGGTGCACTTTGAGAGCAAAAGTAAGAGGCTAGATCTATGAAGAACTTTGTGATTTTGAAACAATTGAAAAAGAAGCAGTTTACAATGGTTACTAGTTATCTGACACATTTTACCACAAATTAGACCGCCTAGGTAATTCATGGGAAATAGGCTACTGGTGTATTGTGTAGAGTGGCAGGAACATAGAGAGGGACAACTTCTCTCTTTGACCTCACCAACTGGTGGATAATTTATTTCCACAAAACAAAAACATTACAGTAGTGATTTATTACCTCAGTAAACACTTTCCTTGAGTTTAGGGTGTCGCTCACCAGTTTCAAGTATTCAATGGCCACATGACCATATTAACTGCTAATTTAATATTAAATGCTGACAAAATAATTAAAAAAATCATGTTAATACTAAAAGGCAATTTTAATGATTAAAATTGTAATCTAGAGATAAATATGACCTATTGTGTTAATTTAAACCAGGGGTTATCAAAGTTTTGATGGCTGAAGGCCAATTTAGGCAACAGTAGGCTAATGACTAGATAACAATGATCCATCGCCAATCATGTTAAAAATTGTCATTTTTTTCAATGGAGTTTGGTAAAAACGTTACTGACTTCTCGGCAAAAACTTTTGAGTTAGTTACTGCACTTACTTACCAGATAGTTTTACTGTACTTTTAACTATTCAAAACAACTGGGATGGATAACCCACTGAATGGGGTCCGGTAAACAAGGACGGTAGCAAAAGCAGCAAGCAGACGCCGCCTCTCGTTCGCCACCTCTGGGGCTTCAGTTGCGGGCGGCTGGGTCCTGGGAAAACCACGGCACGGGCAGAGGGAGAACATCTACTCTGTGATCTATGTGGTGGATTTGATCGAGCACTCTGTGCTCTGTTATGTTGGGCTGTTGAAGTGATTACTCTTGCATCGATGACTCATGCCTGTAGTATGTATGTTCCACAGTAAAGCCTATGTTGCTATCAAGTCTGCCTCCGTGACATAATTATTACTAGCAGTGTCGAGAGCTAACGACCACCCGCGCTCGGAGTTATTATATCAGAATAACACTAAGTTATAAGTTACAACATGGTGTCAGAATACGGAGTCACGGAGCGTGCAAGGCGATGTAACGTGGAGAGGCTAGCTCAAGATTAGCATTGGGAGCTAACGCAGACATGGATCAATTCAAGCCGCCGTCCCCGCTGCCACTCACCGGCAATCTCGCTGAAAATTGGCGCAGATGGGAGCAACGCTTCAAGCTGTATGTGGTCGCTACAGGTGCGTGTGCTAAAGAAGAGGATGTGAAAATAGCCATTCTGCTTCACACCATCGGAGAAGAGGCACTAGAAGTGTACAATACACTGGCTGTGATCCCGACTGGTGAAGATGGCACAGACACGATGAATGACGTTCTCACAGCATTTAGAGACTATTGCAGCCCACAGAAAAATGTTGTGTTTGAGCGGCATCAATTCTGGTCACATCCGATGACAGAAGGGGCTACGGTGGATAGATTCATCACTGAATTGAAACAGAAAAGCAAGGACTGTGAGTTTGGCCCAGGCGAAAATGACATGCTCAGAGATAAGTTGGTGTTCAGCATAATAGACTCCCACTTGAAAGAAAGACTGCTACGTGAAAATGGCCTAACATTGCACAGAGCCATAGAAATATGCAGAGCAACAGAGCTAGCCAAGACGCAGATACAGGCGATGCAGAGCACACATGGTGCCCGTGATGCTCCAGTGGGAGCTATAGACAGAGCACCAGGGCAGAAGAGAGCGGGCTCTTGGAACAAGGGCAGTAAGAAGCCATCATCCGGCGGAGACTGCCGAAGATGTGGAAAGAGACATGAGCCGCGCCAGTGCCCTGCTTATGGAGCAGTGTGCCACAAATGTGGGAAAAGCAATCATTTTTCCAAAGTGTGCCGAGCAGCCACCTACAGTAACAGCAACTATAAGACAAAGACTGTGAACTGTATTGAGAGTGACGTGGATTCCTTGTACATCGGCACTGTGGAGAGTGAAGAACACGCAGCGGGCCAGGTACAGGGCGGTGCATGGTATACAACAGCCAGCATCAGAGGTGTAGCCGTGAAATTCAAGCTTGACACAGGTGCTGAAGCAAACGTGCTACCTTCATCCGTTGTCCGACAGATGCCGGGTCCCATTCAGCTGCGCCCCACAAAGACAGTGTTGATTGCGTTTGGGGGAGCTCGCCTGCACCCAGACGGCGTTGTATCTTTGAGATGTGAGACAGCCAAAGCTGCAGCTACACTGACATTTCACGTGACAAATCAGACAGACACATCGATCCTGGGCAGAGCAGCATGTGAAGACTTGCAGCTGGTAAAGAGGGTTGAGTCGCTCACCACAATGCCACCAAAGCCTCCAGCCACCAAAGAGGAGTTGGTTGGGATGTATGCATCAGTCTTCACAGGGCTCGGTGAATTCCCAGGGGTTCATCACATACATCTTAAGCCGTCTGTCATGCCTGTGATCCATGGCTGCAGGAACATCCCACTCTCAGTCATTGACAAGCTAAAGGACACACTACAAGACCTTGAGAGAAAGAATGTCATAACAGCTGTGAAAGAGCCGACAGAGTGGGTGAACAGCCTTGTCGTCACTCAAAAGAAAAATGGTGCACTAAGGGTATGCTTGGACCCTTGTGACCTAAATGAGGCTGTTATGCGCCAGCACTACAACATTCCCACCCCTGAGGATGTGTGCAGCAAGCTGGCAGGGAAATCCATCTTCACTATTCTAGACGAGAAAGATGGATATTGGCAGATCAGGCTGGACGAGCCATCTTCAAAACTGTGCACCTTCAACACACCATGGGGCCGGTTCCGCTTCCTCAGACTGCCATTTGGCATCAAATCTGCGAGTGAGGTATTTCAACAGAAGAACTGTGAGACCTTTGGTGACATACAGGGTGTACACATTATCGCAGATGACATGATCATTGCTGCATCATCAGATAAAGAGCATGATGACATCTTGCGCAAAGTGATGGAGAGAGCAGAGGCTGCCAATGTGAAGTTCAACAGAGACAAGATTCAGTTCAAAATTGACACAGTAAAATATATGGGCCACATCATCACGCCAGGGGGACAGAAACCTGACGGTGCAAAGGTGAAGGCAATCACCGACATGCCGCCCCCAGAGGACAAACAAGCCCTACAACGTCTGCTGGGGCTGACTAAGTACCTAACACAGTACATCCCGAATGAAGCCTCGTTGACGGCACCTCTCAGACAGCTACTCAGAAAGGATGCGATGTGGCAGTGGTGCCCGCATCACAGTGCAGCGCTGGAGAAGCTAAAGGCTGCCCTCACACAAGCCCCTGTACTGAGGTTCTACGAACACAAGAAGCCGTTGACATTACAGGCAGACTCATCAAAAGACGGGCTGGGGGCATGTCTCCTCCAAGAAGGTCAACCCCTGTGCTATGCATCACGAGCACTCACTGAGACTGAACAAAGATATGCTCAGATAGAGAAGGAGCTGCTTGCCATCGTCTTCGCAGCCAAAAGATTTCGCCAGTACATATACGGCAGGACAGTGACAGTGCAGACAGATCACAAGCCTCTGGAGATCATCGCGCGGAAGTCACTGAGCAAGGCACCAGCACGTTTGCAACGTATGTTCCTACAACTGCAGAGGTACGATCTGAACATCACATACACGCCAGGCAAATACATGTATATTGCCGACACACTGTCCCGTGCGACGGCTAGCGGAGAAGGAGAAGACGTCGACGAGAACACTTTTGATGAAAAAGTCGTGTATGCCATGGAGGCCACGGATGCGCTGAGTGAAGAGACACTAAGCCGGCTGAAAGAGGCAACTGCCGCAGACAACGTGTTACAAGCGGTGTGTGAGAAACACAAGAAAGGATGGCCAGCAAAACGACACAGCGTGGACAAGAGCCTGCACAGCTACTGGCCAATAAGACACAGCATCAGCCTGAGGAATGGTGTTGTGATGGTCGGAGACAAGATCATCATTCCCCAGAGCTTCAGAAAGGTAATCTTGGAGAAGCTACATCTAGCTCACCAAGGAGTGCAGCGCACAAAGGCTAAAGCTAGAAAAGTCCTCTACTGGCCTGGAATGGCACGTGACATTGAGCTAATGGTGGAGAAGTGTGCGCCGTGCCAACAGCTACAGCCACAACACCAGAAAGAGCCACTCATCACACATGAAGTTCCAGAGCTACCGTGGATGAAGGTTGGAGCAGACATCTTTGAGTTGAGAGGTCAGTCATACCTTCTGCTGGTGGATTATCTGACCAAGTACCCAGAGGTGCTGAACCTGCCTGACAAGACAGCTCACACAGTCATCCAGAAAATGAAGGCTGTCTTTGCCAGACACGGAATCCCCAAAGAGCTTGTGAGTGACAATGTTCCATTTGCTAGCTACGAGATGAAATCATTTGCTGCTTCATGGGAGTTCAAGCTCACACACTCCAGCCCAGGATACCCACAGTCAAATGGACTTGCAGAAAGGACCATAAAGACAGTGAAACATGCACTAAAGAAAGCACTGCAAACAGGCACAGACCCACATCTAGTGCTGTTGTCGCTGAGAAACACACCAGTGACGGGCCTGGATGTGTCACCCGCACAAATGTTGATGGGAAGGATCCTGCGGAGCACACTCCCATGTACCAGCACCATGCTACAGCAGTCGATCCCACAGCATGTGCACAGCAGGCTACAGGATCTGCAGTCCCGCCTACAGCGCTACTACGACCGAGACGCCAAGCCACTGCCAGCGCTGACCCCAGGTACCACTGTACACATGCAAACACGGCGTGGATGGGAGCCGGCTGTAGTGATGCACCAGAGGGACGAGCCACGATCCTACACAGTTCAGACACCTGCAGGAAAGACGTTACGGAGGAACAGGCGCCATCTGAGAAAGATACACCCGAGTCTATGCAGAGACACTGACCCTGATGAACACTCGGAGGTAATGCTTCCTCAAACACCCAGGTCAGCCGAACCGCCACGACAAGACCCTCCAGTGAGTACTAACGACTCTCCTCCTGCACGCCACACCAGAAGTGGTAGAGCGATCAGACGCCCTGCCAGATACAGAGACTAATCTCATGGACACTTGACTGAGTTGTAATTCTATGCACCTTAAGTGAGTCCCAAGAAAGAAAAAAAAAAAAAAAAAAGGGGACAGAAGGTTGTGAAATTGAAACGCATTGGAATGTTTGTTGAAATGTTTATTGAGAAACAAAAATGAAAACAAAGTGGTTTATTCAATATATATGTTACACATGATGTTATGGTAAGAGTTAAGGTAACTGGATCCATAGTCCATGTCCCAGTCTAGAAAAGGGGGATGTGGTGGATTTGATCGAGCACTCTGTGCTCTGTTATGTTGGGCTGTTGAAGTGATTACTCTTGCATCGATGACTCATGCCTGTAGTATGTATGTTCCACAGTAAAGCCTATGTTGCTATCAAGTCTGCCTCCGTGACATAATTATTACTAGCAGTGTCGAGAGCTAACGACCACCCGCGCTCGGAGTTATTATATCAGAATAACACTAAGTTATAAGTTACAACAATCTACTCTGTCACACACAGGCAGCACTTTGCACAACGTGCGCACAACGACAGGCTTTTGTGGTGCCGCAAATGCTCTGTTATCGAGTTTCTTGCCAGTATTATTATTTGACATTGTGGCCAAAATCGGGGACATTTTCGGGGACAGCTCCAGCCGGGGACAGAGCACCGAAATCGGGGACTGTCCCCGAAAATCGGGGACGTCTGGTCACCCTACAGTAGTAGCTACACTACAAGCAGTATGTAGGTCCCAGCAACGCCTGTGCAGCGTGCTCATGCCCTAGGCAGTGCACACATTCATTGTGTCGGTCGTAACCGGCCAGCGTAGCCTCACAGCTAACAGCACCTGGCTGTCCCCCCCTCTCTCTGCTAACAGGAATTAAGTAAGGGATAATGTATATTGAGGCGGTGATTACGGGGGAAATAATGACCGACAGGTGGATTGAGCCCGACGCGCCAGCGGAGGGCTTAATCGTTCACCTGAAGGTCATTATTTCCCAGTAATCACCGCCTCAATATACATTATCCCGCTTAGAACACGGCCTACAACTAAATCATTCAATAATCTGACAAAAATAATTATTCAAATAGATTTTTTAATAGCGTTTTCAACGACAAAGCGGTTTCATTTGTAATTGGCACACAAGACACCACAGCTGCAACTGGTTGGCCTAATTAGTAGTGTCTTGCTGACAAAAAGCTCTTATCAACTGATTAATCCAGGTGTGGCAGAGCAGCGGTCGGTTGTCGAGAAATAATGACCGGTGAATATTGTTGATTGACCAATCAGAATCGAGTATTCAAGAGAGCCGTGTTCTAACGGGGGTTATACCGTGTAAGCTAACTAACAGTGGCCTGTAACGGTAAGAGTGCTACACAACGCTAGATGCTGGCTGCACGGGAGCAAGCTAGCTATCTAGTAGTGTTGTGACGTTCGCGAACGACCCAAATCTATTGAACGGCTCTTTGCTATGAACGAAGGGAACCGAGTACTACTTGAGAGCCGTTCGTTTTAATGTTGTGCCCAAATTTCACTGCCTGCCGCTCCCCAGCACACACACAGGTTAAACCTCTCTCCCTCCCTCTGCTAGTCCGCTGAGCAGGGAGCATGGGGCAGGTCGGGTGCATTCGTTAGGCGCATGCTGTAGCTGGCCTGGGTGCATCTGCCGACTTTCTGGGTAGCGAAGTGTTGCATGAATTGCATCAAGGACAGCCAACTTTCAGCTTAGTCAGTAAATTCACTGACTAAATAAGCAGATGATATGGTGTCACCTTGTGTAATGTTTACAATGCAGTTTATTGACATTAGTTTCTGGAAATACTGTATGTGTAATTTCATGCTGCTGCAGTCCACTGGTGCAAAATGAAATAGTGGTGGGTCTAATCAAATCTGATCCAAATCATACCATATCATTATATTAGTGATTTCTCAGAGAAACAGTAGTGCGCGCCCCATTAAAAAAAAAGGAACAAGGAGCCGCTATTTTGAACGGCTCTCAGAAAGGAACGGAGCCATAAGATCCGGCTCCCTTCAAAGAGCCGTAATTCCCATCACTATCTAGCTAACTGGAGAGCACGGCTTCTAGCTACTACTCTCGCTTAACGTTACTCCAGCCGGAGTAAACGTGCGCGCCCTACACAGAGGTAGCTGGCGCCTACTTAGCACACAGACACTAACTGCACATGTGCACGCTAGCTATCTGCCACAAATTGGTGCCCCCCTGGGGCTGACGTGGTTCAGCCCCGGGTACGCCACTCACCGTCTCTGCCAGCCAGCTGAGGACGTGTCATGGCAAAGCTCCGTGTGTTAGCTAAAATTTGCGCTCTCAGAAGCTAAAAGAAATAAGGGCTCGTTCCGTCTCACTTGCCCACCTCGAGAGGTTTTGCGTGGATGAGATGCTGCAGGCTTCGGGGACCCGATCCTGTTCTCTTCACCAGCGGCGTCGGAACAAGTCATCTAAAAGCTAAGAGTGTCTTCTTAAAGTTAACACCTGTATAAGAGGCTACCGCCGCGTAGCGTGCTTAACGTTTTCCCCGGCTGGGGTAGCCAATATTAAGCTTGAGAGCTAACCAAGTCTGCCCTCAAAAATTGTGAAAGCTAGTTTGCATACGTGCGAATAGCGTCAGTACTGTGTACCACAGAACAATAGGCTAATTAGCAGGCTGCGTCCCCAGACAGGGTAACGCACCCAGTATTGTGAGAAGGGGTATTTCAGAAAATCTGGCAACCCATTGTCAACCTGTTGGGCAAATACAATGTATGAGACTGTGTCTTCCGTCATCTCCATATAACTTGCATCCGATATCATGTATGTAACCTTTCTTGTGTATCACCACCATTTTGTTTTGTTTTTTATTTTTTATTTGTATTATACTGTGTGTTCTGTATTGTATTTCTTTTGTGATGTCTTTATTTTCTTAAGAAAAACTAATAAACAAAGTTGTAAAAAAAAAAGAACAAGAAATCATTTTAACCTCCAAAACACATTGACAAACAAACAATTGACACAAAAATACACTACCCCAGGGCATGCTGGGAATTCCGTCCACTTTCTTCTTCCACAGGTTAAATTTCCCAGAAGGCTTTGCATAACTTTTTACATGCTGTTTTACAATTAAATCAGGCTAAAAAGTGTTAGATAGAAATAATAATATTTATTTTAACACAACATGCAATTCTGGAATAGCTGAATATTGGAAAAAATGAAATGAAATGAAATGTAAACCATAAAAGAAACCCACATACAGCGATGGGGTCTGTAAATACCCCCAGTAATGTAGATTACTACATCTTATAGTGAAGTGGGTGCAGTGCGGTATGCTCCATAATAATTGCGCAGTCTTCTACAACAACTTTTGAGGGGTGGAAATACGCACATTACTTCAAATTTGTTGCGCGGAAGGACAAGAATGTGACACTGCAAACTTTGCCCTGGACAGAAGCAGCTAGCTACCGTACGACATCAAACCTCTCAAAGCATCTGCAGTGGAAACATGCTAACACAAAGCTGGTTGCAGAGCCAAGCTGAGTCGCCTGCCTCAACCCCAAGCAAGCAGCAAAAGCTTGCTTTTCACCAGGTAACATCAAAATCAGAGATGGACAGGCTTGTTGCCTCCTCGTACATGGTAGAGGAAATGTTCCCAGTTTCAACAGTAGAATGAAATCGCCATTTTTCAGAAACATATTGAGCAAAATACAGATGGCAGGGAATGGACAGCCACCATCAGACAGGAAAAGTTTTGCAACCTACCTTATTACGATAGAGATGTGTGCTAATATATGGGCATATACTGTATGTAAGGTTTAATGTTGTATTGTTAACTGGCAAATTACGTGACAATGCATCTCAGGCGATGTTACGGAGTAACGCAAAAGTAATGTAACGAGTAGTGTAACAAATTACTTTCTCCAGGAATTAATCAAGTAAAGTAAGGCATTACTTTTTTGAAAGTAATGTGTAATGTGTAATACATTACTTTTTTGTGTAACGGACCCCAACTCTGGTTGTGACAAATGTATGGAAAAAGATTAATGATGTGAATGGATCAATACTAAATTAAATAAGTGAATGTCCAGATATAAGAGCCAAAGTTAATAGTTTATTTTAACAATTTGCCAGTTACAGAAACAACTTAGTTTTGATCACAAGATAGACAACAGCATTTGAGAAAATGTACTGGAAAACAAGATGTTCATTTCCCAGGAGGAGAGACTTAGCGGCGCGCGGTGAGGTGTCTCTCCTGAAGTATCTGTGGTCAAGGCTGGGTCCTTTATACATCTCTACAGAGTCCAACATTTTTATAATTTTGGAAAACTTGCTAAACTTCATATTGTTTGTTGCAGACTCGAACCTCTGCTCCAGCCTCCAAATCTGATCCAGATTCCACCTACCAGAGCCTCAGTCCAGCCACCATGGATCAGAACCAAACATACTCTACTGCCAGACAGGTGAAGTAAACATGCCAGATGCTACAAGCAAAACTGCAGGAGCTACTTAGATAAATAGATAGATAGATAGATAGATAGATAGATAGATAGATAGATAGATATAGATAGATAGATAGATAGATAGATAGATAGATAGATAGATAGATATAGATAGATAGATAGATAGATAGATATAGATAGATAGATAGTGATGATGATTTATCCCTTAAAGTTTAAACCATTATTTTAACATGTGGTTCTTTGATTAAAGGTGTTGTGACAAATGTATGGAAAAAGATGAATGATGTGAATGGATCAATACTAAATGAAATAAGTGAATGTCCAGATATAAGAGCCAAAGTTAACAGTTTATTTTAACAATTTACCAGTTACAGAAACAACTTAGTTTTGATCACAAGATAAACAACAGCATTTAAGCAAATCTACTGGAAAACAAGATGTTCATTTCCCAGGAGGAGAGACTTAGCTGCGCGCGGTGAGGTGTCTCTCCTGAAGCATCTGTGGTCAAGGCGGGTCCTTTATACATCTCTACAGAGTCCAAAATAACAGCATCTTCTCCCAAAGCCAATGTCCAGCACAGTTCAACTTAACTCATTCACCGCCAAAAACATCTTTGACGTGTTATCAGAAATAGCCATCCACGCCAAAGACGTGTTTGACGTGTTTTTGTTTTTATTACTGCAGGGCGTAGTTCAAACACTTCCTCAGCCTGTGACATAGTATCAGGTCCCTAGCATCTAAGACAACACGTGAACAAACACATACCGCAGCTGTTGTTTTGAAATTGAGCAAGAGGAAAAGCAGAAAACGGATAAACGCCAGGGGTGGAAGGAACGAATTACAACTACTCACGTTACTGTAATTAAGTACTTTTTTTGGGTACTTGTACTTTTAAAAGTTATTTTTTCAAGTCTGTAATTTTACTCTTACTTAAGTATGGATTGCACCATGTAATCTACTTCGTTACTTTTTAAATCATACTGAGTACTGAGTACAATTTGAATTAATTAAATCCAAACATCCAAACCTTTGATCTGCATTTTACGCAGCCAATAAACTCTATCAGCTGATCGCAAACGGGGCAATGAAAACCATGAAATGGGGGGGCGGGGAGACGCCCACAGATTAGATGTTCCCCTTTGATCTGTCCGCTGAATTTGCTGTCAAGCGCCCTGTCTCTGTCACTGACTCAAGCATGTGTGCTGCCGTGCCGTGCAGACAGTGACTGTCTAAATAACACTTTTAATTCAAATTCGATTAAGGATTGAATCACGTGCATCACGCGTGACGCGACATGCCCCCTGTTCACTGCTAATTTGGTTGCGAATTTGCGTGACAGACCAGTCGACACAGGACTCAGGAGGAAGCGACATGATGCTGAAGCCCTTCACCAAAGTGAAAGACAAACCTGAAGCCAAATGCCACCCAAGGTATGCATTGTCCACGGACGCCACGCAAGTCCCGTTCGTTGACATAATCCACTTGATAAAATAATCCCAAAATATGCGGTCTGTGACACGTCATGACATGTACCGTTGTCCGACCATATTAGGAGGGCAGGCGGCAATGTAGCCTAATAGGTGACCATGGGTATAGACAGCATTGATTGTATATATTAGGTATAGAGGCTAGTCTACCCAGTGTGGATATTCAATGTGTATTCCGTAAAAAAAAACAATAAAAATAAGCCCAAATAGTTTGCAGTGCACAATACATGTGTTTTCACAGCAATATAAAATTGAGAGAGGGAATTATGACCTGTTTAACTCCTAACAGCTTGCTATAGGCTATAAAAAAATACTAATGACAAGATTTTTGTTTCAATCAAAGCAAATATTTAAATTAAAATACAACCATTAATTTCATAATAGTTGTTTCCACTGGTTCAGTATCAGTACAGAGCACATCTTGAAAAGTCGGGAAACTAATCATAAGGATAACAGTTACTCGGTATGTGAATAACATTTATTTTCTTTATTGTTGGAAAAAGTGTTGCTGAGTGCTGATGTCTGTGCTGCTATTATTATTTTACTTGCATATCATGTGGGCCCTATTCCTTTTCAAATAAATGCACAGCAACAGCATCAGGGGTTTTTGTTTATTGGAGGCTAATCTGTTCAGAAATAAAACAGTCACAGACTCACAGTTAAGCAATACAAAAACAGTTCTGTAAAAAAAAAGGTGAAATGTTCATCCTTCTAGCAAATCTAGGTACATTTCAGACTTGAAAGCAGTGTCCTGTCTTCTCTGAGGTGACATGCAAATTAACTAGATTCATATGATCAAATGTTTCCTGTCCTCTTTAAGAGTCAAATGCTTACCAGTATTATTACAAATGAATAACATCTGGGGGAAGAGCAAAGCAGGTGTGACTGACAGACCCCTCCCACCCACCAGTTTTCAGTTATTTAGGGTTTTGCTCCCTGTTGATACTAAGAAGGGATTGATCTTTCATTCATATCATTTATTAGAGAAATATGCTTTGTTGAAAGTGTATAATGTATTTTCTACATGGATCTCCCGTTTCAAGTGAATGCCTGTGACAGCCTGCTATTAAAAATTGATGGTTAAAAAAGTAACTAATACTCAGAGTAGTTTTTTAGAAGAGTACTTTTTACTTTTACTTAAGTATATTTTTAACACCAGTACTTTTACTTGTAATTGAGTAATATTTCAGTAAGGTAACAGTACTTCTACTTGAGTACAAACTTTCAGTACTTCTTCCACCACTGATAAACGCTTCCTTGTGCACTATGTGCAGACAGGAGAAACGCCATTGAAACGCCCCTCGCGCGCTGCAGGAGCTGGTCGCTTTCCTGTGTGCCAGCCGGAGAAAACGGGAGAAAGTACTGTAATCCAGAGATGCGTTTGATCATCGGAGGAATGAGGAAATGATCGATCAGAGGGGCGGTGAGGACGTGTTGAATAGCCGAGGGGAAAACGGGAACGATCAAATAGCAGGGAGGATACTAGGACAGGGAGACATGGACGAGGACGGAGGCAGAAGCGGCAGTCACAGCAGCCCGCTGTCTGTTCTCAAGAGCTATTCAGTTGGTTCATGAAATCGCTGGGCTGCGTGCCCTCCAGTGTTGCTCCTGGCCAATCCCGGCGCTACAGGGCGTGGTTATTGCTTATCCTATGTGGGGTTAGAAATCACGCAACGAAGGGGGATCGTGTGTGTGTGTGTGTGTGTGTGTGTGACGTGTGTGTGTGTGTGTGTGTGTGTGTGTGTGTGTGTGTGTGTCTGTCTGTCGGTGTGTCTGTCTGTCTGTCTGTCTGTCTGTCTGTCTGTCTGTCTGTGTGTCTGTCTGTCTGCACACTCACTCACACTGCTGTATTGTTGAATGTAAAAAAAAAGCACTTCATGTGTATATATATATATATATATATATATATATTTTTTTTCATTTGTGTCATAACGAATAGTATTTACATGTCTGATGTCAATACAGTTCAAAATAAAAGAATTGAGAGCGAGTTCTGCTTGAGAATGTGTATTTTACAGAAATTGCATTTTCTCCTGTTTGTCATCTCAGAGAGACCTTTTGGGTGAAAACAGGGTGTATATAAATGGATATAAGTAGAGTACAGAACATGCTAAAAGCTCACTTTTTTTTTCCTGGTGAACCCAGAGACGTACATCTTCATTTTGAGGTATTGCAAATCACTCTGGTGCTAATAGATAATTTACTGTGGGTCTTGAAAGATGACCAACAATTATGAAAATCTTTGGCCTGTGCTAAATATTGGCAGTCCTAAACTGGCCATGAATGAGTTAACAGTATGCACTTTCAATCGGTCAGCAAATGAGCAGTCACCATATATTTGTCCATCTCCATTGAAGTCAGTGTATGGATACCAAAATGCATCTCAGTTCATAGGTCAACAAGTGGGTCAACATAGGATCTAAATACAGAGGACAGCTGCTGTGAGTCTGTGTATCTGAAAACTGCTTCACTAAAAAGCTTATATCAGCCAAACAACGTGTGTAAACCATTTATTTGAATTTAAATGTTTAATTGTTTATTTATTTATAAATTAATTACTTTAACCTGATCAATCCTCTTCAATAGACAGACAGACAGACAGACAGACAGACAGACAGACAGACAGACAGACAGACAGACAGGTAGATGATAGATAGATAGATAGATAGATAGATAGATAGATAGATAGATAGATAGATAGATAGATAGATAGATAGAGTAGCCTACTTTATTTATCCCTGAGGGGAAGTTCTGGGGCCCTATTCTCCCACAGGCCTTCGGCACTAAAACGGGCCTTAAACGCAAAAAAACGTGCCTTGCGCCTGTTTCGGGAAGATATCAATATGGCTTTACGCTGCCAAATGCGCTTTAGGCCGAATGGGCGTGGCGCAGTCCCAGAATGGGCCAGAATAGGCGTGTCGGCGCTAAATACCGGCCTACTGATATCTTCCGACCTGACGTAAATTTAGCGCTTTGCGCTTTTGAAAACCAGGCCTATTCAGTGCGCCTGTTGCGCGGAGCACTCCTCTGGCTCCCCTCTGTCACCCTTCTCTGTGTCACTCCCTCTCTCTTGCTCATATCAGTCTGACAGGCACAATACGACTCTCTCTCTCTGACTCCCTCGCTCAGACAGACACAACACGTCCCATAGAAAAAATAAGCTGCAAGTTCACTGCAATGTGAATGTCCCAACATGCATTGTGCTTCTCCATTTCGCTACTAAATAGCAACCAAATGAGCCGAAAACCTATCTTAAGGGAGGATCTAAATAATGTGTAATGGTAACACAACCTCCAATTGTAGAACATTTCAATATTGGACCAAATAAAACATCGAAATGAAAACACCACCCTATGTGAAACATATATGTCCTACTGGGGCTATAAATATCCCTTGTCGATTTAACGTGATTTAGATAAGTGACAGCGGAACGCGCTTCGGAAGCTTCTACTGTCATCTGCTATACTGTGATGTCCGCTCCAATAACTTGGCCCTACTTCACATTTAGTTTTACAATAAAAACACATTTATGCAATGACTTTACATAATGTAGGCTATATTTATGTGCATCATCCTTCCTGCAGCAGGCGAGAGAAAATGATATATTTCTGGACAAACTTTCACCAATCTAATAGGCTATATTTTTCTAGCTGATGCCTTTAGAACATTCTTTTCACTTTGATCTTGCTAGCGTATTTACATGCTTGCAGTATTTAAACTGCAGTTAGATGGGTTTGAGAAGCATAATAATATGGAATAATAGCCTATATGGAGACAGACAGACTGGATAAAGGGAGGGGGGGGGGGGGGGAGAGCGCTTGGCTTCTGTCTTGTTTTGCTGGACCACTGGAATTGGAGCTTAAAAGGCAAGCGTGCGATTCGTTTATTGCACTTATCCAATGAACATGACGGTGCATAATTTTACGCTTAAAAGGTGTGGTTGTAATGCTTTAGGCTGCGTCTAGCGCCAAGACCAAGATATCAAGTGCGCTGGTCCACGCCCACTGCGCCAGGCGCTCGGCGTAGAAACTAGGCCGATGCAACGATAGGGGCCCTGGTGTTACAGCAGCAACAGCAATATCAATGACAGCAATGACAACAGCAAAAACAACACCAACATAGCTTATGTCACAAACACACAGAGAGGTAGGTGAGACATTAGAAAAATAATAAATTTAAATCAAGAAACAGTATAGACGACACAGATACTAAAGCGTACCACTGTAGAGCATATTTTAGGCTACTATTACTATGACTGTACACTGTAGAGCAAATTATATTAAATACTACTATTACTGACTGTACACTGTAGAGCTAATTATATGAAATACTAATATTACTGAGTGTACAGTCAGTAATAGTCATATTTAATATAATTAGCTCTACAGTGAACAGTCAGTAATAGTAGTATTTCATATAATTAGCTCTACAGTGTACAGTCAGTAATAGTCATATTTAATATAATTAGCTCTACAGTGAACAGTCAGTAATAGTCATATTTAATATAATTAGCTCTACAGTGTACAGTCAGTAATAGTCATATTTAATATAATTAGCCTTACAGTGTACAGTCAGTAATAGTCATATTTAATATAATTAGCTCTACAGTGTACAGTCAGTAATAGTAGTATTTAATATAATTAGCTCTACAGTACAGTGTACAGTCAGTAATAGTCATATTTAATATAATTAGCTCTACAGTGTACAGTCAGTAATAGTCATATCTAATATAATTAGCTCTACAGTGTACAGTCAGTAATAGTAGTATTTAATATAATTAGCTCTACAGTGAACAGTCAGTAATAGTAGTATTTAATATAATTAGCTCTACAGTGTACAGTCAGTAATAGTAGTATTTAATATAATTTGCTCTACAGTGTACAGTCAGTAATAGTAGTATTTAATATAATTAGCTCTACAGTGTACAGTCAGTAATAGTAGTATTTAATATAATTTGCTCTACAGTGTACAGTCAGTAATAGTCATATTTAATATAATTAGCTCTACAGTGTACAGTCAGTAATAGTAGTATTTAATATAATTTTCTCTACAGTGTACAGTCAGTAATAGTCATATTTAATATAATTAGCTCTACAGTGTACAGTCAGTAATAGTAGTATTTCATATAATTAGCTCTACAGTGTACAGTCAGTAATAGTAGTATTTAATATAATTAGCTCTACAGTGTACAGTCAGTAATAGTAGTATTTAATATAATTAGCTCTACAGTGTACAGTCAGTAATAGTAGTATTTAATATAATTAGCTCTACAGTGTACAGTCAGTAATAGTAGTATTTAATATAATTAGCTCTACAGTGAACAGTCAGTAATAGTCATATTTAATATAATTAGCTCTACAGTGAACAGTCAGTAATAGTCATATTTAATATAATTAGCTCTACAGTGTACAGTCAGTAATAGTCATATTTAATATAATTTGCTCTACAGTATACAGTCAGTAATAGTAGTATTTAATATAATTAGCTCTACAGTGTACAGTCAGTAATAGTCATATTTAATATAATTTGCTCTACAGTGTACAGTCAGTAATAGTAGTATTTAATATAATTTGCTCTACAGTATACAGTCAGTAAATAGTAGTATTTAATATAATTAGCTCTACAGTGTACAGTCAGTAATAGTAGTATTTAATATAATTTGCTCTACAGTGTACAGTCAGTAATAGTAGTATTTAATATAATTAGCTCTACAGTGAACAGTCAGTAATAGTAGTATTTAATATAATTAGCTCTACAGTGTACAGTCAGTAATAGTAATATTTAATATAATTAGCTATACAGTGAACAGTCAGTAATAGTCATATTTAATATAATTAGCTCTACAGTGTACTGTCAGTAATAGTCATATTTAATACAATTAGCTCTAGTGAACAGTCAGTAATAGTCATATTTAATATAATTAGCTCTACAGTGTACAGTCAGTAATAGTAGTATTTAATATAATTAGCTCTACAGTGAACAGTCAGTAATAGTAGTATTTAATATAATTTGCTCTACAGTGTACAGTCAGTAATAGTAGTATTTAATATAATTTGCTCTACAGTGTACAGTCAGTAATAGTAGTATTTAATATAATTTGCTCTACAGTGTACAGTCAGTAATAGTAATATTTAATATAATTTGCTCTACAGTGTACAGTCAGTAATAGTAGTATTTAATATAATTTGCTCTACAGTGTACAGTCAGTAATAGTAATATTTAATATAATTTGCTCTACAGTGTACAGTGTAGAGCTAATTATATTAAATACTACTATTACTGACTGTACACTGTAGAGCTAATTATATTAAATACTACTATTACTGACTGTACACTGTAGAGCTAATTATATTAAATATGACTATTACTGACTGTTCACTGTAAGTACAAAAATGTGCAATGTGGACAAAGTATGAGTGTGCATTGTGCATGAGCAATGTGGGTTTAATAGTGTCAATATAAGAGGGGTAGGAGAGAGGGAGGGGTAGTGAGAGGATGAGTCTCCTCTCTCTGCATGTATTATGGTTATTGCTGCGGGCATGAAAGACCTCCTGTAATGGTTTTTACTGCAGGGGAGCTGACGGAGCCTCTGACTGAAAACACACTGTTGTCCAGCCAGTAGGTTGTGTAGGCCGAGGTTCTCAAATGTTCTTCAGCCAAGGACCCCTTACAAGATAAAAAATCTACCGGGGACCCCCTCATTCTGATTTGTGATTTTGGGCTAAGCTTAATTGTTTCCACGATAACGTGCTTGACTTTTAAATTGATAGGTTTGTTAGATTAGAATATAGTCCATGAACCATTTTAGATTTAAAGAATACAATAAATAGTTGAACTACGAAGCTTTTGCAAAAAAAAATGTTTTTATTTTTATTTTCCTGAAAACTTTTCGCGGACCCCCTTGCAAAGTGCCACGGACCCCTGGGGGTCCCCGGACCCCCATTTGAGAACCAATGGTGTAGGGGGTGTGTTGTGTCATCCATTATTTTGAGCAGCTTGTGCCAAAATGCGCCAAAATACATGTTGTGCTTCGGGTACTCACCACGCGATGAAATATTAATCCAAAATGGGGAGAAATTATATTTTTTTAAGGTAAATAGATCTATAGCCGGAATTACTTTCTAAACATGGCCGCCAGGCATGCGCGGCATAGAGCGCATATATATGCGCGACATAGAGCGCATATCATAGAGCGCATATGCGCTGTGTACAGCGGAAGCGCTCTTTACAGGCAAACAAGGAAGTAACTCGGTGTGGGGATTTACTCAGAATCACATAACTATGGATGAATATTTCATCTCGTGGTGAGTACCCGAAGCACAACATGTATTTTGACGCTGTTAGATGTGTGTTTTTCGTGATTTTGAACAGCTGTACCATTAGCCTCCATTCTATGGTGATACTAACTAACTTGACGACTGTAGCTCACTGTGCAGAGAGTGACGGTAAAGGCAGTGTGTCTTGGTTATGTATGGGGATATGACAAACTAGTACTGACTGATGATGATGATAAAGTAATGAGCGAAACTCCCGAAAAGTTGGCGTATCCCTTTAATGCAATAGGATACATGCAATATGTACTTTTTCCATGATTGATAAGTTGTGACATTGCTAAACTTCATTATTGTTTGTTGCAGACTCGAACCACTGCTCCAGCCTCCAAATCTGACTCAGATTCCACCTACCAGAGCCTCAGTCCAGCCACCATGGATCAGAACCAAACATACTCTACTGCCAGACAGGTGAAGTAAACATGACAGATGCTACAAGCAAACATGCAGGAGCTACTTAGGTTGGTGTTGCGAGTTCCAGGATCGTTACGAATACACAGGTGGCGGGACCGCTCTTGCAATAAAAAGAATGAAACTTTAAAGGCACTATTTGTAAGATTCAGCACTACTAGATGTCCACAAAAGACTATTAGCTAATATATCTAGAGAGGCATGCTCAGGAACATAATTAAGCAGTGGACAAGCCCACCTCCCTCCCTCTGATGATGCGGAAGTGAATTGAAACGCTGTAGTTCCTCGAAAGGCCACTAGGCATCGGGGGCAGTAGGCATAGAGAGCCGCAGGAATGAGTCCGGAAAACATCGATGCTAACACTCCCGGTTCTTCACTGTTTTCGCCTATGGGATTTTTGAATTGGTTTTTGGCGCGATGCTTCAAATACCCAGCAAGCATTTTTAGGTTGAAAAGTTTTTTCACCGACTATTTGCAGACGTTGATTAAACGTTCACATTTAGACCATATTTCACCAGGATCTTAAATTAAAAATGCAACACCTCACACAGGATTCAAACCACATTCTCCCACACTACGAACTGAGCTATACACTTAATTATAATACATAGGGCGCCGGGCACATATATATACTCTCTCTCGCACACAACTTGTAGACTACACGATTGTACGATACCACAGGCTCAACGATCGGGAGGACAGGTTATTTTATGTGATGTGTACGAGACTATTATATTATGTAACAGACTAAAATTATGTTGACTGTGTGTGTGCGTCTATAGTCTGTAGGCTGTACGGCTTAGGTTAACTTCATTTAACACCAGCAACTTAGGGGGTACACAGACAGAGCCTCGTATACAGTCTGTTACAATAACATATCGTGCCCACTGCCCAGAAAACCTCGCTCCACTTATTAAGACCGGTGCAGACTTGCTTTGGTCTAGTCAGTCAGACTACTATGTAGGCCTACTAGCGCATGCGCGTTACTGCAGGAACTCAATTCATTATTTTGTAGTATTGCGCTAAAGTATTAACCATAGTTGTGTCCTGGAAGCTTTTTGCTGGCAGCACATAGGCTATATAGTCCCATATTTATGATATTTCATGTGACATAAAATGTGTTGAAATGTAGTGTTTGTGTAGACCAGATTTCAACTCTCAGTTACTGTACACAATAAATTGGACAAATGCCAATTCACACACTATCAATATTGTCTCTATTTCAAGTTACAACAAACGTTTGAACAATATTATTAACCAAATTGTGTTTTTTGACACGTTGCCGTTGTAACCACATTTTAGCCAGTTGAAAAGAGGGTGAAATTAGGTCTTAGAGGTTCAAACCGAATATCACCCAGATTTCAACTAAAAATCAACGTTGAAAAAAACTTTTTGTGCTCGCTGGGTAAGGTCTGTGGTTAAGCTTATTCAAACGCGAACCAGTGTTCAGCAGGATAATCTTCACATATGAGGACCACTTTTATGAGTTTTTAAGCTTTTACCTGCCATTAAAAGGGCGGCTAGCTAGCAAACGGCTAAATGAGACTACACTGTTGAGTCGACGGGGATATTATATGTCAATAACGTCATCACTTCAAAGGACGAACATGGAAATTCTCTTTCCCTCACCTGGTTCAGCCCGGGGTAATCAGTGCACAGCAGCGCACACATCAACAACACTCCAGGTTGAGTGGTGACGTGACGTGGAAGCCTATGCGACACTGTGTGTAGTTCTGGATTAGCTTTGCACAAGCTTTTTACTTCTAGGGCTCGCATTTATGCTTCACAACTCATGAAAGTGGTCCTCATGTGTGAAGATTATTCCGCTGAACACTGGTTCGCGTTTGATTAAGCTTGCATTGCCCAGAGACTTTATTTGAAGCATCGCGCCAAAAACCCATTCAAAAATCCCATAGGCAGAAACAGTGAAGAACCATGAAGTCCGGGACTTCGGCGTTCCAACTACAAAAATACGTCATCCCTGCGGCTTTCTATTCCCCCCATGTTGAAATGCCCCACTTTGTAACAGGATTAAACATCTTTCCAGTTAGGGGCGAAACACGCTTTTGGTCATTATAGCTAATTTCACCTTTCTGCTGACGAAAAATCAAGATGGTGACGGCCAACATTTGAACTCCGCCAGGGAGAAGAAATTTAATGGGATAGCTACAGTATGTCCATATTATTTATGTCTATGTAACTGAGGCATAAAGTGAGCTCCCCTGTGAATCTACAGGCTCACAGGTGGGCTGAGTTAAGTAGCAATCAGTTGCATGAGTGAGTGACAGGCTCCTCCTCCTGGCCTGTCACTCACTGGTCCAATATTGACCTAAATAAAATGCAACATGACCAGGAGGGCAATGCTGTAAACAGCCAATCCCTGAGGTCAGCAGGCAGCGGAGCAAAGGGTCAACTGGAAAACATTGAGCGACATTAAGGATGATGTCATAACCACTGATGAATCATCAGTGATGATGTCATGTCATGCCCCACAATCGTCAAGTTATGTCATAACCACTGATGATGTGGATGATGTGGCATGAGTTGACATGAGTTTGGCCACAACCAAAAATGTATCCCATTTTTATCCCCCATTAGTACTAATTTTAATTTATTTATCCTGGTTACTGCTCCACCCTCTGCCGATCTGGGGAGAGCTGAAACTGGCTCCATGCTTCCTCCGAGACATGGGCAGTTAGCCAGCCGCTTCTTTTCACCTGACAGGGGAAGCTTCACCGGTAGGACATAGTACGTGGGAGGATCACGCTATTCCAACGAGTTCCCCTCCCTCCGAACAGGCGCCTCTAACGACCAGAGGAGGCACCACATCAGCAACCAGGATATTGCATGTTTTGGTGAGGGGTTCCTATATCCCAGCGAGCACAAAACGTTTTTTCAACGTTGATTTTTAGTTGAAATCTGGGTGATATTGGGTTTGAACGTCTAAGACCTAATTTTACCCTCTTTTCAACTGGCTAAAATGTGGTTACAACGTCAACGTGTCTAAAAACACAATTTGGTTAATCATATTGTTAAAACGTTCATTGTAGCTTGAAATAGAGACAATATTGATAGTGTGTGAATTGGCATTTGTCCGAGTTATTGTGTAACTGAGAGTTGAAATCTGGTCTACACAAATACTACATTTCAACGCATTTTATGTCACAATATCATAAATATGGGACTTTATAGGCTATGTGCTGCCAGCAAAAAGCTTCCAGGACACAATTAATACTTTAGCGCTATAAAATGATGAATTGAGTTCCTGCAGTAACGCGCATGTGCAAGTACTACTTAGTCGCTAGCTGCGACTGACTAGAGTCTAGTCACTAGACCAAGTCTGCACCACACATGATATAACATATACCTTTTCCTGTGGTGCCGTACAATCATGTACAACTTATGTACGAGATAGTAATAGACTATATATATGCCTGGAGCCCAGTATCTTTATAGTGAACGTATAGCTCACTTCATAAAGAGTGTTGGCCTGAATCCCCATCCCGTGTCCGCCATTGGATTTTTAATTTAAGATCCTGGTGAAATATGGTCTAAATCTGAACGTTCAATCAACGTCTGCAAATAGTGGGTGAAAAAACTTTCACTTTCAAACCTTCCTTGCACGTTTTTTCAACGTTGACCCTAAACGTTTTTTAAACGTCTTTTCAACCGAAAAATGCTCGCTGGGATGAAGGAAACCCCCAGGGGGCACAGGGAGAACATGCAAACTCCACACAGAAAGGCCATTTTGATGACCCCAACCCGGGCAGCGGGCACTCGAGGACATGCGGACGGGCACGCATTCCTTCAGCGCTCACAGCGTCCCAGGTGGGAATCGAACCCAGGACCTTCTAGCTGTGAGGCAACAGTGCTTACCACTGCACCACCATGCCCCCCTGCAGATGAGATTTATTAACATAATTCTGCTTTTTATTGAGTTTTTGGGGGTCGTTTTGTTTTTCTTTGAGTCCCGCCCTGGGGCCGCATTTTGCCCCAGGCCCCAGGGCCGTCAGAAATGACTGTCTCATGTGTAGTACACATGAGATTACTTTTAGCCTTTTAGTCATAAAGATTATTGAAAGACAGCCTATTCCATATTCCAGACTGAAATGTTATAACAGAAGTATAGAGTATAGTATAGATAATATATATAATATAGTATAGAGTAAAGAGTATTAGCCAGAATGACATGAACATTTGAATACTTATTCAGCAGGTATCTTCCATGTTGCGTTCAGGTGCACTGTATTTTTTTTTTCTTTTTCAATTCCATCGAGGGCCACACAGGGGGCACCCGCGGCCGTATTCTGCCCATGTATGCTTTAAAATGTACATTATATAAACTGTTTACAGTGTGTAGTGTTAATGCAAAGCAGAGGATACATGCAAGATGGAATACTTTTTACATGATTGCCACTCTGTAGGTTGTGACATTGCTAAACTTCATATTGTCTGTTGCAGACTCGAACCTCTGCTGCAACCTCCAAATTTGAACCAGATTCCACATACCAGAGCCTCAGTCCAGCCACCATGGATCAGAACCAAACATACTCTACTGTTAGACAGGTGAAGTAAACAGATGCTACAAGCAAAACTGCAGCAAAACTGCAGGAGCTACTTAGGATATGTTCACTAGCAAGGACCACGCCACAACAAGAGTATCGTTAAGGTTCTTTACTGAAGAGAATGAGTTGTGTATGGTGTAGTGTGGGTGCGAGATGAGCCGTCTGTTCCAGGAGGTCACGTGTTCCGGGGGAACGTCCTGATGACCGGGGCAGAGGGAGACTCAGGGTGGGGGTTCCGTCTCAGACGTGGTCTGCCCGAGCGGGTCTGGCGTGAGGCGTGTTTCAGCCCGAGCAGATTTCAGGCCCCCCCCGGATGGATCCTAGAACGAGACGTGGAGAGGCATGCACCGTGCCTAGTGAGAGGGAATGAGGATGTTAAGGGTTGAGGGGTGCGGGAAGGGTCAGGGGATTGAGGGATGAGATATACAAGGGAGGGAGGGTGGGTCGAGAGATCGAGACAAACAGGGTGAGGCAGGTTAACCAGGTGTAGTAATATTGCCACGTAATTAGAGGAGTGGTTTAGAGGGGTGGTTAGGAAGTTGGGGGAGTGGTTGAGGCGTGGCCCAGCTCCTGAACTTAAGTTAAACGTTAACTTTCTTTTCACTAGCAAGGACCACGCCACAACAAGAGTATCGTTAAGGTTCTTTAATGAAGAGAATGAGTTGTGTATGGTGTAGTGTGGGTGCGAGATGAGCCGTCTGTTCCAGGAGGTCACGTGTTCCGGGGGAACGTCCTGATGACCGGGGCAGAGGGAGACTCAGGGTGGGGGTTCCGTCTCAGACGTAGTCTGCCCGAGCGGGTCTGGCGTGAGGCGTGTTTCAGCCCGAGCAGATTTCAGGCCCCCAAAATAAGTCGGATTAAGTTGAGCTGAGTTGCACGTGAGCTCGACAGATCCTTGAGATTGTTAAGATCATTGAGATCGTTAAGATCATTGAGGATGCAGAAGCGACATGCGAGAGATTACGAAGGGTCGAGGGGCTCGATGGTTTGGTTCGATGTGCTCAGTCTGACGTCTATGGAGGAGTGGCTTGAATAGTGTTCTGGAGATAAGCCTGGAGCTGAGGCTCGGTGTAGGTACTTCTAGAACCAGAATAGTGTGGCAATTCTTCCTGTTTCCATGAAGAGAGTGGATGTTGAGGTGATGCCTGTGGCATGCCTGAAACTGTTGTATTTAGTCGCTGGCTTGTATAACTAAGATAGGAGTTGAGGTGGAAGTAGGTCGGGAGACCGATTCTCTGCTAATCTATTGCCCCGTTGGAGTGGCAAGTGCGGGTAGTTATGACCGATAGACTGGGATGAGGAGAAGACCATAGGCAGGTGAGGTCAGTAATTCGGGGGACCTCCGCAGCCTGAATCCGGCGTAAGCGTGGATTTATGAGTAGCTTAACCATTGAAAATATGTTGACCGAATGTAGAGAACTGATACAGAGGCTGAGTGGAGAGAGAATGGCGAGTAAGAGGCCTTTTAAGATGGCTTCTAGGAGCTAGTAGAATGATGTGGCTGTTCCTGAGATGAAGTGTCTGTATTCCTGTTAGGAGGAGTGAGGGTGGATGAGTTGGAACTTCCCAGACCCTATGTGCCCCCCCCCAAAAAAAGGCCTATCTGAGGCTGATGTGGCGAACTGCCTCTGCGGCAGCTGATGGGTCTGTAGCAGCTGATGAATTGAACTGCGTTCTGTGCAGTGACTGAAGGAGTGAACTGCGTCTGCAGCGGCTGATGAATTGAACTGCGTTCTGTGCAGTGACTGAAGGAGTAAACTGCGTCTGCAGCAACTGATGAATTGAACTGCGTTCTGTGCAGTGACTGAAGGAGTGAACTGCATCTGCAGCGACTGATGAATTGAACTGCATTCTGTGCAGTGACTGAAGGAGTGAACTGCGTCTGCAGCGACTGATGAATTGAACTGCGTTCTGTGCAGTGACTGAAGGAGTGAACTGCGTCTGCAGCGACTGATGAATTGAACTGCGTTCTGTGCAGTGACTGAAGGAGTGAACTGCATCTGCAGCAATGAATTGAACTGCGTTCTGTGCAGTGACTGAAGGAGTAAACTGCGTCTGCAGCGACTGATGAATTGAACTGCGTTCTTGTGCAGTGACTGAAGGAGTGAACTGCATCTGCAGCAACTGATGAATTGAACTGCGTTCTGTGCAGTGACTGAGGAGTGAACTGCGTCTGCAGCAGCTGATGAATTGAACTGCGTTCTGTGCAGTGACTGAAGGAGTAAACTGCGTCTGCAGCAGCTGATGAATTGAACTGCGTTCTGTGCAGTGACTGAAGGAGTGAACTGCGTCTGCAGCGACTGATGAATTGAACTGCGTTCTGTGCAGTGACTGAAGGAGTGAACTGCGTCTGCAGCGGCTGATGAATTGAACTGCGTTCTGTGCAGTGACTGAAGGAGTGAACTGCGTCTGCAGCGGCTGATGAATGGAACTGCACTCTGCGGTGGCAGATGGAGCTAACTGCATCTCGACAGCTGACGGCTTAACTGCTCTGCTCTGTGCCGTAACTGATGGGGCAGACTATCTGCAATAGCTGATGGAGTGAACACTACTCTGTGCGGTAGATGAGGCTAGTCTGTGCATTAGATGAGGCTGACTGCGTCTGCAGTAGCTGATGGAGTGAACTCTACTCTGTGCATTAGATCTACTCTGTGCAGTAGATGAGGCTGACTGCATCTGCAGTAGCTGATGGATTGAACTCTACTCTGTGCAGTAGATTAGGCTGACTGCGTCTGCAGTAGCTGATGGAGTGAACTCTACTCTACTCTGTGCAGTGGATGAGGCAGACTGCGTCTGCAGTAGCTGATGGAATGAACACTACTCTACTCTGCGCGGTAGATGAGGCTGACTGCGTCTGCAGTGGCTGATGGTTTGCACTCTACTCTGTGCAGTAGATGAGGCTGACTGCATCTGCAGTGGCTGATGGTTTGAACTCTACTCTGTGCAGTAGATGAGCCTGACTGCATCTGCAGTAGCTGATGGATTGAACTCTACTCTGTGCAGTAGATGAGGCTGACTGCGTCTGCAGTAGCTAATGGAGTGAACTCTACTCTACTCTGTGCAGTGGATGAGGCAGACTGAGTCTGCAGTAGCTGATGGAATGAACACTACTCTACTCTGTGCAGTAGATGAGGCTGACTGCGTCTGCAGTAGCTGATGGATTGAACTCTACTCTGTGCAGTAGATGAGGCTGACTGCGTCTGCAGTAGCTGATGGATTGAACTCTACTCTGTGCAGTAGATGAGGCTGACTGCGTCTGCAGTAGCTGATGGATTGAACTCTACTCTGTGCAGTAGATGAGGCTGACTGCGTCTGCATTAGCTGATGGATTGAACTCTACTCTGTCCAGTAGATGAGGCTGACTGCGTCTGCAGTAGCTGATGGATTGAACTCTACTCTGTGCAGTAGATGAGGCTCAGTGGCGCCGGAACGAGTTTGCAATAAGGGGGACATAATTATTTATTTATTTATTTTTTATAATTTTTTTTTTTTTTTTTTTTTATGTTTTTTCGGCGCCCGTAAGGGCGGCGACGAAAAATTTACGTTTTTATGGACGTTTGGATGATTTTTAGCCATATTTAGATGAATATCTCATTTTAAATTAACATTAGGATTATACTGTAGTAATGTAATTATTCAGTATTTTTCCTTTTCTCACTCACTTGGTGACCTGCTCTCCCTTTAGGTCATTTTATAATTACACTACAACAGACAGCAACACAGGCAGAAACACTGAACTTATTATTATTATTATTATTATCACTTCGAAACACAGTGCAAAACTTGTCATCTCAACACAAAAATAAAATAATAATAACCGTATACGATTATAGCAGCAGCCAATGACAGTGAGTGCAGTACAGAGTCCAGGTCTGTCTGTCTCTCAGGTGTAATAATCCCACAATGATCACGGCTTTAACAAGTGTCACAGGCTGTGTAAACAGTGTAAAGTGGGCTCTCTGTAACTTGATCCCTGGGTCTATCTGTCTCAGGTGTAATAATCCCACAATGATCACGGCTTTAACAAGCATCACAGGCTGTGTAAACAGTGTAAAGTGGGCTCTAAGCGTCAGGGGCAGTTGCCCCTTCAGATTAAATTAGGGGGACCAAATTTTAAGGGGGACAAAATGTCCCCATGTCCCCCTTGTTCCGGCGCCAGTGATGAGGCTGACTGCGTCTGCAGTAGCTGATGGATTGAACTCTACTCTGTGCAGTAGATGAGGCTGACTGCGTCTGCAGTAGCTGATGGAGTGAACTCTACTTTGTTCAGTAGATGAGGCTGACTGTGTCTGCAGTAGCTGATGGAGTGAACTCTACTCTGTTCAGTAGATGAGGCTGACTGCGTCTGCAGTAGCTGTTGGAGAAAACTGCGTCTGTAGCAGCTGACAGATAAACTGGTGAGGATAAACAATGTGGACCAGGCTGAAGCCATGTGGGCCGGGCTGAAGCCATGTGGGCCGGGCTGTTGCCATGTGAGGAGAGATGAAGGGGTCGAGGGGATGAAGGGATGAAGGAGTCCAGCGATTGCTGGATGTAGGTTGCGGGGGGGGGGGGGTGGCCTCCTGTAGCCAGGTGCTCCTGCCTAGATTGGCTGCTGCCAATGCTGGAACTGGATGGCGGGGCTCTGTGTCATTCCCTGAGTGAAGCGGGCTGACCACGACGACCGTCCTGTGGTATGTCGTCGTGTCTTGTTGTGTTCTGTGATTGAGCTCACTAAATTGAATTCCTGTCAACGATGATGAAAGGCAATGAAGTATTGGAACTTGAAACTTGAAACTCGTGGTAGCGGCAATATCGGTTCTGATGGGGACTGACTGTAGGTGGCACTGTAGTAATAACTGAAGCACCGGCCGTAGGTGGTGCTGTGGTGAAGGCTGGAGAACCTGTTGTAGACAGCGCTATGCTGAAGCTGGATGACCGAAGGCAGGAGCGCTGAGGTAAGGCTAGGGATCAGCTGTGGAGGTGTTATGGTTAGAGAGACAGCCAGGTGAGTTATACATTTGGGTGATGGGGAAGGGAGGGGGGGTTGGGGGGGGGGGGGGGGGGGGGGGGGCGACAAGGAAAGACCAGTTGGGAAAAGAGGAGGGTTGGGCTGATTAGCCGAAGCCGTGTTGGCTGAGACAGAGAAAGTGGGGGCAGAAGCCATGTTGCTGTTCTTGGCTGAATGAAAGTTAGAGGAATTGAGGGATGAAGGGATGAAAGGATGCATGTGTACAGGGTTTTTGTGCAGCCTGCGGGACTGGGATGAGAGGGAAGCTGAGATCAGCTGAGAGAGATGGGAGACATAGGGAGCAGGCACGGGATATGACTTGAATATCATGTTTTGAATGAATGTAAACAATAATACATGAAGAGATGAGATCAGCTGTGAATGTCTGGCAGAGGGAGCCAGGGAATATACGACCTGGCTGCAGCCGTCTGCAGCTTCAGTGGCACTGTGACATCAAACCGGACAGCGCTGACGGTGATTGGCTCATGGCTCTCGCAGGTTTGGCTCTGGATTGGCTCTGCCAAGCAGGACCCGGAAGCGCTGTCTGCTCGGAAAGTTTGTTGTGATGGACGGGATATGACTTGAATATCATGTTTTGAATGAATGTAAACAATAATACATGAAGAGATGAGATCAGCTGTGAATGTCTGGCAGAGGGAGCCAGGGAATATACGACCTGGCTGCAGCCGTCTGAAGCTTCAGTGGCACTGTGACATCAAACCGGACAGCGCTGACGGTGATTGGCTCATGGCTATCGCAGGTTTGGCTCTGGATTGCTCTGCCAAGCAGGACCCGGAAGCGCTGTCTGCTCGGAAAGTTTGTTGTGATGGATGCTGAATGGCATGAATTACTATCGCTTTTCCTCTCTCTCTTATGTTGAAAGGGGATGCATTTCCTTCTCTGGAACGTTGGGTGCAGGTGACAGTAAAGTCTGTATTCGGCTCCGTTGTGCAGGGCCGGCCCTACACATTTTGGTGGCCCAGACGAGATTGGCATTTGGGTGCCCCCCCCCCCAGGAAGGGGTGCAGATGCCCGGCCAAGGCCGCCCGCCCGAAAAATTTGACATGTTATTTTACTGGGTGATCATTAGCGGCCTGAAAACAACATACCGCACCTACTCGAACGTCGCCCGAGGGCAGAGCAACGTAATGGACCTGTCTGAGGGAGAACAACAGACGCTGGAGGAGCAGGTGATTCAGTTCTTTAGCAGAAACGACATCTCCATTCATAAGGAGAGTATCGCCGCCTGCCACACTCTTCCCAAAAGAAACGGTCAAGCGGAACGAACCATCATACTGAGATTTATAAGCCGTAAACACAAAACTGAGCTTTTGAAACAAGGAAGGAAACTGAAGGACACACAGGTGTACGTGAACGAACACCTAACGAAAAGAAACGCCGAGATAGCCAAACGTGCGAGGGCACTGAAGAAACAAAAGCACATCTATTCAACATGGACAAGACTGCAAAATCTGGATTCGCACAAATGGCTCACTCGGCGAGGAGGCGAAGGTCCTGCTAATTCGGGACCTCAAAGACCTGGAGAAATATGGAACTGCATAGCCGATTAGAACATTCTTTGGCTGCCCAGGTTTATTATTTATTGGTATCCTTCTGCCATTTGTTTTTTGGAATCACTAGAAGCACTTTTCCTCTCACCATTATTTAACTTTTTTGCTGGACTTATTATGGATTAATTGTCACATCATCTATTTGGCTGCCATTTCTAACGCTGATGTGCAAGGCGGTGAGGTGAATGTGTGTGTATGTATGGGTGTGTGTGTGTGTGGATGTAGGGCTGTGGGTGTGTATGCTGTTCAAGTTTGGATGTGTGACTGGGAAGGCGACTGTGTGCGATCACCTTGAACAATTACTATGCAGGAACAAGATACAGATATAGACCCGGAAAGTAATTTCTTTGACTATGTAACCAGTAATTGTTGTTATTACACTGAAAACCAGTTCAAGGAGAAATTCAACTTAGAGCACTGTATATCAATCATACACTTCAACAGTAGGAGTTTATACGCAAATTTTCAAAAGATCAAAGACTATCTACAGCAAAACACCATGCAATTTAATATAATCGCTATTTCAGAGAGCTGGCTCAGCCAAGACAAAGGGACTGATTTTGAATTAGAAGGATATAACTTTAACTTTGTGAATAGAGCAAACAAAAAGGGTGGAGGAGTTGCGCTGTTTGTAGACAGCAGGTTAAAGTATAAGATTGTAGAAAGTATGACGACTGTTATTGATGACATCTGTGAATGTATTACTGTTGAACTTGATATGGGTAAAATGAAGAACGTCATTGTTAGCTGTGTCTATAGAGCACCCAACTCTAGCATCGAAAACTTCAGAGATGTGTTCGAGGTAATGGTTTCAAACACTGAGCAAAAGGTAGCCTTTTTATGCGGGGACTATAATATAGACTTCTTAAATCCAAACAAATCACCAGCGATAGATGAATTTATAGATGCAATGTACACTAAGAGCCTATATCCTAGTATAACAAAACCAAGTAGAATTACCACCCACTCGGCAACAGTAATAGATAATATACTTACTAATAACATGACCAATAATTTAGAAAGTGGATTATTAATAAATGATATCACTGACCATCTGCCAGTGTTTGTTATCTATGAATGCGAACACAACAATTTAGATAGTAGCAAAATAGACATGCAGAGGAGATTAGGAACGGATGACACTTTAAACAAATTCAAAAATGATTTGTTAGCTCAAGACTGGAGGAATGTTTATGAAAAAGAGGATGTCGATTCAGCTTATAATTCTTTCCTAAATACTTTTCTGACTTTATACGACAACAACTGTCCAATACAGCATTCAAAGAAAACATCAAAACGTCCAGATAACCCCTGGTTTACAAGAGGTCTGTCGAATGCCTGCAAAAAAAATAATAATTTATATAAAGACTTTATTAAGCACAGAACTGAGGAGAAAGAAACTAAATATAAAAGATATAAAAATAAACTAACTGAAATTCTTAGAAAATGTAAGAAAGAGTATTATAGTAAATTGCTGGAAACCAATAAAAATAACATAAAGGGCACCTGGAATATCTTAAATTAAATTATTAGAAAGAAAAAAACGAGTGTTGGATTCCCAAATGAATTCTTTGACAATGGTAAGATAATAAATAATGATGAAGTGGTGGCAGGCTTCAACGGATTCTTTGTAAATGTTGGGCCCAAGCTGGCTGATGAGATAATCCCTCCACAAGGGGGAGGTGTCTCACAATATTTTGGGGAAAGAAACCCAGCTACTATTTATTTGAGAGATACAGACAAAACCGAAATAATTGACATTGTTAAAAAATTTAAGAACAAAATTTCAAGGGATTGTGATGATATTGATATATGTTTAATTAAACAAGTAATTGTAGCTATAGCAGATCCCTTAGCACATATCTGCAACCTCTCACTGAAGCTGGGCTCCTTTCCCACCAAGATGAAAACAGCTAAGGTCATACCCATCTTTAAAGCTGGTGAGCAGAACCTTTTCACCAATTACAGGCCAATCTCACTGCTTCCCCAATTTTCTAAAATCCTGGAGAAGATATTTTCAACCAGATTGGACAGTTTTGTTGATAAGTATGATATACTAACTGATAGTCAATATGGTTTTAGACCAAATCGATCTACATCTTTGGCACTAATTGACCTTGTGGAAGAACTAACAAGCAGCATTGACGATAAGAAGTTCGCTGTGGGTGTATTCATTTACCTTAAAAAGGCCTTTGACACAATTAATCATGACATTTTGCTTCAGAAATTGGAAAGGTATGGGATCAGGGGAATGGGGCTCAATTGGATAAAAAGCTATTTAGAACATAGGCAACAGTTTGTGCAGATGGGAGAGAGAAGGTCAACGCTGTCAAACATAATCTGCGGTGTACCACAAGGTTCAATTTTGGGTCCAAAATTATTTATATTATATATAAATGACATTATTAATACCTCTAATATATTTAAATTTGTAATATTTGCTGATGACACAAATGTTTTTTGTGAAGGAGAGAACCTTCAACAGCTGTTGAAGATTGTCTCTGATGAGCTAACCAAGTTGAGAATGTGGTTTGATTCTAATAAGTTATCACTCAACATAAAGAAAACCAAATTTATGTTTTTTGGGAAACGTAAGATTCCAGAACATTTAGCTATAGAAGTACTGTGTGATAACACCAAGTTAGATAGAGTTTATGAAAACTCCTTCTTGGGAGTATTAATTGACCACAATCTCAACTGGAAACCACAAGTCAAACACATCTGTTCTAAACTGGCAAAGACCGTTGGTATACTATGCAAAGTCAGACACATACTGAACCAGAAAACAATGTACACACTCTATTGCTCGCTTTTCCTTCCCTATTTGTCCTATTGTGCTGAGGTGTGGGGCAATACCTACAAAACCACCCTAAAGACAATATGCACCATGCAAAAAAAGGCAATAAGAATAGTTAACAATGTTGGCTATTATGAGCACACCAATGATTTATTTTTTAATTTACAAACATTAAAATTTATGGATTTAGTAGATTTCAAGACCACACTAATCATTTACAAAGCTAAAAACAAATTACTCCCTAACAATATACAAAAATGGTTCAAAGAAAGAGAAAGTGGTTATAATTTAAGAAGGAGAGGGAATCTCTTGCAATCCAAGGTGCGCACCACACTCAAAAGCATGTGCATATCTGTCAACGGGATGAGGCTGTGGAACAACTTACCTGAAGTGATCAAAGAAAGTTTACACATCGCTCAATTCAAAAAGCAGTTTAAAATGTTTACCCTAGAGAACTATAAAATATAAGAGGTCGTGCTGAATTCTTTTTTGCTTGTCTGTCTCATATATCCAGACATATATTTTGCTTCTTTTTCCCAGTATTTTCTTGTACTTATTTCTAGAATATATGTATATATATATATATATATATTTTTTTTCTTTTTCTTTCCAGAATTACTTCTTCTGATAAACTAAGTTTATTATTTAGAGAAATGACTGTACTTTTGATAAACAAACAGTAACCGTGGCAAAAAATAATAATTAAGATGTATAAAAGGGGTAGGACACTACAAGCATTAGCTTCTTCCTTCTCCTTTTTTGAACATGCATGTGATTTATTTTCTTGGTATAACATGTGAAACCATGCGGAAAATGCTTGATTGTTTGATCTCATGTTCAAAAATAAAATCTCATTCATTCATTCATTCATTCATACTAAAATTAAGGTTGAGATAATTGTATTATCATTATATGGTCCAAATATTTCAGTAAAGCACTTGAAACACTTGAAATATTCTTGCTTGGCTGGTATCATTCTACCTGAAATGATGGTAAAATGCATTATTTTTAGTAAAATAACATGTCAAATTTTATTTTTTATCTCAACCTTAAAAGGTTACATATAGGTGCCAAAAAGCCATAAATTCACATCAAAGAACAAAGAAAAACAACAATTATAATTCAAGTTTAAACAGTAAGTGTGCAGCATTTATTTAATAAAAAAAAAATCCATCACCATGGATTCAAGAGAAAAATACAAACATGTTTTTTTTTTTTTTTCTTGTTATTTTTGTTGTTATTGAATAAAATCACTTCTCAAACAAACAAATCACTTCTCAAATAAACCGAGAGGATATGAGAAAGTGGCAAGAAAACGCAATTTTAACACAATTGTTAACAGGTCATCATTGGAGGTAGATGCAGTAGCTGCTGTTCTTATTTCTCCCACTAGAGGGAGGTCCTTCCTCAGTCCTAGAGACCGTAACTATTTTTCCTGTATGTGTAAACATATACTGAAAGGTGCTGTTCAATAGTCTTTGGTAATACTGTACATTTTTGGTTCACATAGAGTAGCAAAGTCAGTTTTACTCCTTTAAGGAGGTAAGAGAAAATACGCTAATGCTGTAGCCTGCTACTAATTTTGAGAGGCAGGTTAGGCAAGCATGATGAGGGTTTGGGTTTTGCAACTCTGCAATTCAGGTGTAGCAGTAACCTAGTTTTGGTAATAAAACTACTAAGCCCAAACATGAGGGTTGAGCATTCATCTCAATCTGTATGAATCTAGCAGTAACTCATAGCATCATCACATTATCTAGCTAGCTTTAGCTTTATTACTTAGCTAATGCTAGCATTAGCGCCTAGCCGCCTACAATAACACAGAAACGCAAAACGGCATTTTGTTGACATAGCTTACCTCTTAATTGGGCTTTCCTTTCCTCCTCCTCTTTCCTCCATTTTCTACCCTGTGCACCTGAGGGTTTGTTGTGCCTTTTCATTTTTCAAGAATGTGACTGTCATCTGTGAATGTGGTCTGCCTGCTATGCTCCAACCAGTGTCACTATGCGTGTTTTTCTTCCGACAGCACGTCTTGGTTGGGTTGCCAGTTGTGCAGATATGCCCCACAAGCAAGCAGCAGCATCATGTCTCTGTTCAAGTGCAGCAGCCAGGCCAGATGAAACATTGTGAACAGGGGTGCAAACTGTATTTATTCTTGTGTATTTGTTCATTGTGCAGAAAAGGAGGGGGGCGCCTGGGCGCCCACCAGCGATTTATTATTATTATTATTATTATTATTATTATTATTTTGTGAGGGCTACCAGCGGCGCCCCCAAGCAGACCTGGCGCCCCAGGCAGGAAACTGCTTCGCCTGTAGGACGAGCCGGCCCTGCCGTTGTGTGAACGTGGAGTTTGGCACGTGAAGACCGGGGTGCACTGTGTTGAAGGGGATTCGGCATGACACCGGGAAACGTAGTTGAAGAAGATGCGCTGCCTCGCTGGAATGGATCGCCTTCCACGTTTGTCGAGTCGATTTGGCCCAGGAATATTGACTGATGATACCATCTGGCTGGCCGTGGAGACTCTGCTTTGGCACGGAGGCTGTGATGTGACGATAGCATGTCTGGTGGACGCTGCTAATCGGTAGCAAATCACGCAGTCGCCGTCTGAATCGGGTGGATTGCAGATCTGGATTGCGGTGAGTTTGGCTGTTTGAAATGGTAATTTCCAGCGTTTGGCAAAGTCTACTGATGTGTAAAGTGTGTGATGTATGTGTGCTGCCTGCACAGGCTGTCTGTCGAGAGATCGAGACAAACAGGGTGAGGCAGGTTAACCAGGTGTAGTAATATTGCCACGTAATTAGAGGAGTGGTTTAGAGGGGTGGTTAGGAAGTTGGGGGAGTGGTTGAGGCGTGGCCCAGCTCCTGAACTTAAGTTAAACGTTAACTTTCATGTGTTGCAAGTTCCTCCTCGTGGTGGTATTCCTCAGTTGAAGGGTGGTCAGAGCATTCACATTGTTGGGAACCTTCTGCATCTTCAGCCGGCATCTCAGGGTCACACCCTTTTACCTGTACATCTCACCCGAGTGGGGTAGCAAAGACCAAATTAGCGTTTGCCTGCAGAAGAGTTCCAACAGGCTCTCGTCAACCACAACCATCTTGGTCTCAGCTGCCATGGCTATCTCCCTAGTGGCTTCCTTCAGTTGTTTGGGTTCCAAGCCAACCTTCTGTAAGAGCGCGCTGATGTTCCTGGGAAACCACAGCAGCCGACTTCAATGGGGAATAAGGTTGCGTGCAATCCTTTGACAAGAACCTTTCTCATCAATCAAATTTTGAAAACGTGAAATCCTTTCAAATGTACATTATAAAGTGTTTAGTGTGTTGTGTTAATGCAGAACAGCTGTACTGTAGGATACATGCAAGATGGAGGGCTGTTTCCATGGCTCCTAAACTTTGAGTTTTGAGTCCTGAACAAGTCATAGTGTGCTCTTCTATTTTAACAACAATAATATTTACATTAATGCTTTTTACATTTTATATTCATTTGTTAAAACTAGTTTATAAAACGGCTCTCTCAAATCAAGCAATCTGATTGGTTCACAGCCATTGTATGATTCCAGTAACCGAGTTCAATAACCCATGGCCATGGGTTATTGGTTGCCATGGCAACTCTCTTACTAAGAGAGTAATAATAAGGCTTACCTCAAATGACAACGTAGAAAAAAAATGGCGGAGACAGCTGTCAGATCCTTGTGAATCGATCTTCGCTTATAACTTTACTAATACTTCGCAGAAAATGATGTTTTGTACAAGAATAGATGCGGGCTAATGTCTTCTTTGCAAAAGAAAGGCTGTTAACCCCGCATTTAACCCCGCATTTAACCCCGTAACGTTAGTTGGTGTCGGGCTTTGCAGAAAGCATTCAGCTTCTCAGCAAGCGCTGAGAATGCAACGCTGCGCTCGAGCTGCCTGTCGGGGTACTGTCGGGGTTTCCAGAAAGCTCTCAGCTACTCAGCAAGCGCCAGGATTGGCCAATGTCAACTTCAGTCTCCAGAACGATCCAATCAAATCACCCGCATGTTCTTGCGGTCCCGCCTTACAGTAGTTTTTCAACTGACTCTATCAGAATGACATGCCAGTCGGAGTCGGACTTATAGTATTATTATTATTATTATATTATCATACTTGGAAACCGTTTTATAAAAGCAATATAGCACTCGAGCTGCGTGTGTTGTGGAATATATCCCCCTGATCAGCTGTTATCCCACGAGGCCGCAGGCCGCAGGCCACAACACACTTGCTCTCGTGATATATTGCTTAATTATATTATTGTTTACAGTAGTATAGTATGGCTGTAGTAGGATATACTAGAGATTTTTTTCATCAGTTCCTCATACTGTACTGTATTTTTCTGTTTGTTCTTGTGTAACCCAGTTTTTAATTCTGTTCTTGTATTCTTATATCTTTGTACTTTTATTTACAATTTGTAAGGCGCTTTGTGCTATAGCTTATATAAAACAAGTGGAGAGAGCTGGAAATGAGCTGCACAGATGGAAACCTTTGAATAGGAAAAAAGCAAGGCTGATTTTGAGGCTCACACAGTTTTAGATTAGATTTTAGATTCTCAGCTTATGTGCTGCAGATGATAAGGCATGTCATGTTGTTGGAAAAACTTACATTCTCTTGGAAACGGGAGGTCAGATCGCCATCCCTATAAAGGACTATATGTATTTTTTCACCCCAAATGCAATGTCGCCATCCCTGAATCTCTATGAGTTCCGGTTGCGGGGATACGTCCGCCCTGCCTGCAGGACTACAGGAGAGAGATAGAGGACAGTCGGGGGTTGGAGGTTTCAAGTCACTGACCAAACACTCTATTTCAGTGATTGCTGTCAGAATATAGAGCCATTTAACACTTATTTTAACACAAAAACATCGCTGAATGCAGCTTTAAAGGGTGGGTGAAGATTTTCAGATTTCAAAGTGGGACCTGACATTGTTAAGTTTGGGAACCCATGTGCTAGAATGTTACCAGGCTGAATTAGAGAGGTTTTAACTGATCGGAATTGTGACTAACCACTTTCCCAAAAGAGCGATTAATCCTAAATCTCCCCCCCACAACTAATCTCTTCATGTCCAAGCCACCATTTTGCAAGTGAAGGTGGCCTCAACCCATCTCCACTCTACCCATGTACCAATAGTCTTCCCTAGACTTCCAGAGAGCCAGCCCTCTTTCTCCTCTCTCCCCCTTCTCACATGCGCATGCGCACATGCACACGCACACACACACACACACACACACACACACACACACACACACACACACACACACACACACACACACATTTGCACCAGTGACCCCCACTGGTCAAATTGTACACGTGTTTCTTGTTTATACCAATTATGTATGTGTTTAGTAGCTTGCCTTGTAGTCATGTACTGTATAATGATTGATTGTTCACCTGTGGTATTGTTTCATTGATATTGTTAGAGCTGAATAAAATGTTGTTTACCTGCGGTATTAATGTTTTATTGATGTTGTTAGAGCTGAATAAACTTTGTTAGGGTATACATATCACAAGGCCCTCTCTTTTAATTCTTCATGCATATGTCCTTGTGGTCAAGCTGTGAAGAAGCTAGTGTTTGGATTTAGCCTTCTAACTGGTATTCATTCAAATTCAAGTGTACAGTGTGCACTTATGAATGCCTACTGTAGCTATTAATTATGAGACTGAGGAATGTGGTTTGTACAGGTCCACTATTGGCCTTAAACAAGGCCAGACATGTCTGCAGACCTTATCTGCAGTGGTGCCCTGATTTTGTAATTTCCAAATTTCCTAACAAATTTAATAGTATTATGAATATTAATATTTTATGAATTCGTAATAATCATATTAATAACCAATCCAGCTCCTAGGTGCCTAACCCCAACATTTTCTCGTTAGCAATTCCAGACATTGACAGTGATTCCCTGGAAAATGAAATTCATCATGGACAGGAAAGCTAACTGTATTACAGTAAGGATTTGCTCCTCTAATGTTCAAAATGTTACGGAAAAAGAATGCACATATGAAGCTTAGCGAAAATTCTTTAAGAGAGACTGTAATGTCATTCATTCACTCACTTTTCATTCATTCACTCTCCTAGGATAAAACTCTAGCTGTCATACCCACTCCTTAATCAACCTGCATTTTCCTGTTTCTAGGAGAAACCCTTTAGTTGTCACGGGCTCTCATTCATCCCTTCTGTCCTCATTCACATCTTTCCCTGTCAGGAGAAAACCTTTAGTGTCACGCCCACTCATTCATAAAACTCAGTCATCAATCACCCCTTTCCCGCTTCTACCTAGCGTCACTGTTTGTGGGCAGTAACATTTAGATTAAGCCAATCAGAGTATGACACATCTTCCCATTCAGCCTATCATGGTCTACTGTCATAGCTAAAAACCTCCTGTTTCTCTCTCCTGCATCCCTCCTCCACCCCATTCTCCTCCAGTCCTCTCTGAGATTCAGAAGCCTTCTCCAGCAAAACCAAGTCTACTTCACCACCACCAGGTCTAGACTCCATGGGGGGATATTCAATCTACTCTGGCTGCATCCATGTACCCCTGCTCATCATGACGTCATAATCAAGCTGATGTCATGATGGAGTCTAATCGCCAAAACTATATCTTTATTTATGTGCCTACAGGCTCATGTATCTTATCATCTAATAAATCATCTGTCATTCAAGAAATGGTCTCTCTGGTTGAAATATAAATCTCCCTCACGAGAGAGCCAGGCTGGGGTGCTAAACCCATCCCGTACCGGATGCCGTCTCTCCGACCGTCAACTGTCTCTCCAGCTTGTCACCAAACTATACTTGGTTGTCACCTAGTCTACTCCTAAGTGTCACTAGCCAGGGGAGCCAGGATTCTATGTTCTAAAATACATGCTACAGCATGCGCTGGGACGCGTCATCAGTGATGTTAGCTGGGGTTGTAAGGTGTTTCGGGCCTGTCAACATCATACACCCTCACCCAGTTGACCCAGCCGAGGCCGATTAAGACCCTGACCCGTGTCCCAGAAGCAGCCGCTCACGGATCAGCCTTCCTACTCTGTCTACAACGTTGCCCACGGAAGGGTTGATCACGCCCAATCCGCTGCAATAGAGTTAGTGCTACACCACAGTATTGTAAGGCCCTTCGGTGCATGGAGGGTCTAAGGCATACATGGGCAACATACGGCCCGCGGGCCGTATGCGGCCGTATGTGGCCCGCGATGGAATTGCAATTTTTTTTTTTTTTCTACAGTGCACCTAAACGCAACATGCAAGATACCCGCTGAATAAGTGTCCAAATGTTCATGTCATTCTGGCCAATACTCTTCTGTTATAGCATTTCAGTCTGGAATATGGAATATCTTTCAATAATATTTATGACTAAAGGCTAAAAGTAATCTCATGTGTAAGAAATGACTGTTCTACATTGAAGTAGAAATTTAAATAATTAACTTGTTGGTTTTGTATTTATTTAGCTTCAAGAGTGCATTTTTATTCTTGTGTGACCCTCAACACAGGCTTTGAGAATCCCGGGCCACTTAGGCTACTGATACTTATGCTTAAATTAACCCACTCATATTCTGGTTTATTTCAAGAAAAACATTTCGGCTAGTGGACATTCTAATTGGCTGGTAACTTTAAAATATAGCAGCCATATTGGCAGGTGCATGGTGAAAAAAGTTAATTTCAAGCCCTGCAGGCAGAGCAGGTTCACATAGGAGTGAAAAAAGGATCAAATATTGGTGGTTAAGACTGAATAATGACATCACAATTGTTAATTTAAAATTAGTTATTCCTCTAAACCTGGCTTCAAATGCCCCAAATTTTTCGCGCTGGCGCCGTTCAGCCCTCAGCAAAATTTGGTAGCGAGGACATTTTTTTGTGGCCCTCTCTATCATCAAAGTTGCCCATCCATGGGTTACGGCATGACAATATTTGTTCAGCCCCCGGCAACAATCTGGGTTTCTCATGTGGCCCCCCATGAAAAATAGTTGCCCACCCCTGGTCTAAGGCCGTGTGGGTGACTCCAGGCCGGGCTCCTCCTTCGTCTCACCAGACCCTCCCGGGGTAAAGGCAATCCTACCATGGGCAGAGAAGATGCCTCAAGAAGGCCTGTGCGCTTCCTAAAAAAGAATACAAAAATTTGTGTCTGGTAGGTAGGGGTGGAGTTGAAGAGGTTAAAGAATATGTGATTTTATTGTTTTCTTCATAGCCTATTTATATGTTGAATAAATTGATATGGCAGGGATAATGACCATTTGCAAACTAAGCAAAGTGGTGCAAAAGCATGTGAACTAAGCATTCCACTATTGTGGTACAAATCATTTCACAATTTTGGCAGGTCTGCATGTACCCCTTTTTAACATTGAGCACCTGTACGGTGGTCCTGGGTTCGATTCTCACCTGGGACGCTGTGAACGCTGAAGGAATGCATGCCCGTCCGCATGTCCTCGAATGCCCACCGCCCGGGTGGGGTCGTCAAAAGGGCCTTTCTGTGTGGAGTTTGCATGTTCTCCCCGTGCCTCCCGGGGATTTCCTCCATATAGGAACCCCCTTCACCAAAACATGCAATATCCTGGTTGCTAATGTGGTTCCTCCTCTGGTCGTTAAGGGCGCCTGTTCAGAGGGAGGGGAACCGGTTGGAATAGCGTGAACCTCCCACGTGCTATGTCCTACCGGTGAAGCTTCCTCTGTCAGGTGAAAAGAAGCGGCTGGCTAACTGCCCATGTCTCGGAGGAAGCATGGAGCCAGTTTCGGCTCTCCCCAGATCGGCAGAGGGTGGAGTAGCAACCAGGATAAATAAAAGTAAATTAGCACTAAGGGGGATACAAATGGGATAAAAAATCGGGGGGAAAAAAACAAAAAAACATTGAGCACCTGCCCCTCTAAAGGTCTGTAACATGTCAGGACACTTCAACACCACCCTTGACCTTAGCTGGGATCATCCTCAGCGTGGACTCAGACCAGACCACAGTAACATTTTAAAGTGCAAGGTGGGTATTTGCTATTAATAAGAATACCAGACACTGTAATTTGATTTTTGAACTTTATTTAATGATTCTTTCCAATTAAATTCACAGTCAGTCTCACAGAAGATTGTGAAATAGTAACATTGGTCCACTGCCAAAAATGTTTCTATTTCACAATTTTGGCTCTAAAATTGCCTTTTTTGTGGAAAAACCATATCACACAAATTATAAATCAAAGTAGTCTTTATATCTTAAAACAAGTTTGGAGGGGATCTTTAAAGGCCCATTCCGTTGGTTCTGGCGAGAAATAAATGTGCACAAAGTGTTTATTATTGGCACTGAGTGAATGCGCGTTGACGTCAGTTAAAAATGGCGACCAGGGGCGTTTCTCTCCGACCAGCCGTTCAGAAGATACATGGAAAACCGCAGTTTCGAAGTGGATAGCATCTCCCGCCACAGCTAGAGGATGTGACGTCTCGCGCGTTCACGTCGAGCTTGTCTCTTGTCAGACGCTAACCGGAAATGGCTGAAGTAGCTTTTAACGTTACGCTCGTCGCTAGCTGCTAGCTAAAGGAAACAACAAACACAGACTCCAGAAAAAGTCCAGACTAAATAAATAAATATTTATCTAATGAAGCCCGTCTCGCCAGACAGCAGCAATGTGACCGACATCGGGGGGAAACTAGAGTCAGGACTGTGTTTTCGGTTCATGAAGGGAACTTGCTGCTTGTATAGTCCGGGAGCCAAAGGCTGTTTTTTTGATGAACCTTGTTTCGTCTGATAAAGTTTTTTTCTCTGCTGATTCTTGTAGTTTGGGGGTACCTATTCAAAATACAGGAGGGTGCCCGGTGAGTACCCTTGAGCATTTTTAGATATTAACCCCTTAAGTGCCAAAATCCCCTTAAAAATAGGGATTTATGAGATTTCATGCAAAATCCTCAAATCAAATGCATCAAATTAGCTTTCTCCAATGTTTATTCATAAAGGAGCAACGAGGTCATGTATAATGTATGTGTAACGCACCTCCGACCCCCAATAAAAACATGCAATTAGCAGAGGACTTTTAGTCTGATAAATCAATCCTAGGTGTTGAAGCGGTGCAGGTCAGACCCTTCTCCCCCACTCCCCTCTCTCTGGCACTGTGTGTGTGTGTGTGTGTGTGCGTGCATGTGCGCGTATGTGCATGTTTCACCGGCTTTGAGCCGTGGCACTTTCTGTCTCCACTCTCAATTCCTTGTACAGCCGAGGGGAGGGCTCTAGGTGCACTGTTGAAATCCTGTGCACACATCTTGGCAGGGGAGTCTCTAGGGAGTGGCCAGGGGTGGCACTGCCCACCCCTTAAATCTAATTTGGCCACCCCAAAATCCTGAGGGTGCTGGCCAACAATACTGTCTTTCAGAGGCTGTAGCGGGCTAATCTTTAAGCTAGAGTGACGTTAGGCTAAATTTTGGCGAGGGAAAACCTTTCTACATCCTTCCTAAATGCCAATCAGTGCCACCCTTGCTTGAGTCTGTGCCCCACCTGGGCCACCCCACTCAAAATCGTTGGGACACTGCATCTCGGCTCAGACACATCTCGCCTCAAACAGACACACATGTCACTTATAGATGTGGCTGCGCTGCTTAAAGCGTCTTGGGGGTATGCACGCATTGATGAGTTTTGTTGGGGCTTTATGTTCACTGATGGCTGATAGTGGGCTCTCTGGAGTTCCGGTAAGAAATTTCCAGAAAGCAGATGACCTGATGAGAGCCTTATGGATCAGATTGTGAGTCAGACCAGAACAGCCAAACTTTGGGTTTAGGTCTTGGTGAAACCAATGATGCTGATGCTGATGTCATACATCTGGGCTAAACGTGAGGGTGACTGGCTTCTCCATCTGACCACATTCCAGAAGATGCTTACCTACTACTTTGCAGCTGGCCATGTCAATTATGTCTGGTATGGCCTCTACTATCTTCGTTCCATGGAGAAGCTTCCTCCACAAAGGAATTTTCTCCAGGGGCAGCATGTGATGTGACACATTAGTGGAATATGGAATGGCCTGTGGATCAACCAGTTCATAACTACTTTCATGAGGTACGGCCACAGTGATGGAGGGATCATTGGAATAACCATGAAGCCAGAGGCACTGAAGATCTGGGCTCTGAGCCACCACATATGCTGCAAGATTGAATCAGACATGAAGGAGATGGAAGATGATGAGACAGATACTACAAAGGTTCATCTCTATCACAAGGAGGAGGCTAAAGCCATGGGTTAAGCAGTTGCCAAAGTCAAGGACAGGACTGGACTTTGTCAGAAACTGGAAACCTGCCTCCATCCATTGGATCCCAACGAACATCCAGGGGCAAACGCATCGTGAACATCAAGATCACCAACACCAGTGACAGTGCCGTAATGATTGGGGAGGCAATGTTAGAAGATTTTGAGAAGACCTGGCCAGAGGGATTTTACAACACCATCTCAAACAAAGTAAAGACAATGACAACAACCAAATCAATCCAAGTTGACAACTCCACAATTTATGACCTAAATGCCATTTAGGTCATATCACACTGTTGTCTAAATCCAAGTCTACACTGAAGAAGTCATTCCAAGTCAAAATCTCCAGGTGGAATGCCAGTGTCATTGATGGATCAGCCCTTCTTTGGACATCCACTGGCCAGCTGATGGCACCATAGCCGATTTCATCAAAAATGATAAGACACGGCTGAATTCATACCTATCAGACAGTGATACCTACCTCATCTTCGGCAGCTACTCTGATTACAGTACTGTATCAAGTCCATCACCCGAGAGGTCACAGAGACAAGGCTCACCTAGAAACACCATCTCTAAGCTCTTATGTGAGGAACTGACCCAGGAAGGTTCAGCTTTTCCATCTACAGAGGACAAGCAAACACAAGTTGGTGGTGACAGGGGAGGAGCCATGTGACAGGGGAGGAGCCATGCCCCATTGAGATCAGGTTGGAAGAAAGAAGGAGCCAATATAGAAAATCGACAGGAAGAAACTGACACATCATTGTCCAAAAGGCCCTGAGGTGTGCTGGAGAAGCCCATCAAATCTCAGAGGTTTCTGATGACACAGACTACTTCTGACTACTTCTTCACCATTACCATCAGGAAGGACTGGATGTACACCACACATCATGGAATCGCCCCACAAGGAAAGGGCAATAGCGGACATCAAGTCAACACTGGCCAAGCATTCACAAATTGTGAAGAACCTTTTACCAGCCCATGCCATATTGGGATGTGACACTGTAGCGTCTTACTATGGGTTGGGAAAGGGCTCTGTCATCAAAGTCCTCAAAACTGTACGAACTATCTGCCATTAGCAATGTGGGTGCACCGTTCCAGCAGGTCCCCGACCAACCACTGCCTTCATCTCAGCCTGTTCTGGTATACATGAGAGCACAGACATGTCACACACAAGGCTACTTGTCTGGGAGGAAAAGAAAGGGAAAGGACACATGTCTGCTCCAAACTTAGCTGCTCTACCGCCAGCAAATGAAGCATTCATTGAGAATGTTAAGAGGGCCCACTTTCAAACAATATATTGAAATATCAATGTAAATCTGCCACTAGCATTGAACACTGAGGAATTTTGATGGAAAAAAAGACACATGCAACAGGTCACTGAGCCCAACCACTCTACCGGAAGATTGCAAACTTGTCCCAGACTACATTTTGGAGATGATCAGGTGTGGCTGCAAAACCCTTTTAACTCCAATAAGTGCAACTGTGGAGTGCTTGGTTTGCCATGCACAATGTTCTGTGCATGTATCAGGGTAGGATGCTCAAGATCCAAATAGGCTTAACTACTATCAGACCATCAGCAGCAAAATGTGCCCTTCACACCTCCCAATGTGTATCATCTACTCTGAATCTCTACATGCGAATGAGCAAAGGCTCAATGGATGTTCTCATCCAGCACAACCCCTATAGTCATAAACAGTTGGTTTTGCTGGCACGGCCTAAAAGGGTTAATATTATTTAATGTGGAATGAGATACATTGTACATGACCTCCTTTATGAATAGACATTGGAGAAAACAAATTGGATGCATTTGATTTGAGTATTTTGCATGAAATCCCATAAATCCCTAATTTTCTGGAATTTTGGCACTTAAGGGGTTAATATCTGAAAATGCTCAAGGGTACTCACCGGGCACCCTCCTGTATTTTGAATAGATACCCCCAAACTACAAGAATCAGCAGAGAAAAAAACTTTATCCGACGAAGCGAGGTTCAACCCCACGGCTCCCGGACTAGTAGCTACTGTAATGTGGTTGACCAGATAACGTTAGCTGCTTGCTAATGGATTTTCAAGATTTTTACTGTCACTCCGTAGTACAAGTATCTGACCACCTGGTCAGAAACTCTGCTAACATTAGGCTCGTTTGAGATGACTGCCGCCTCGCCTGGAAAGCAGACGAGAGCAGGCGAGCACAGTCAGGCGAGGCGTCAACAAGTCGAACACCCCCGACGGCACACTTCCTGCTGCTTTTCTTCTTCTACAGTTTTGTTTAACAGCGGTTTGTAAACAAATTAAAACATGTATTAGCGCCACCCACACTCACTGCTCAAATAACACAGCCCTTCAGATTCCTTATTTTTATTTTAATGTAGGCATTCCAGGGGGTATTTATGTAAAATATGGAGTGACAGCTTGGAATAGATATAAAATTGAAGTTTCTACACTTCACTGTGGGTTTGTGATGCACCTGTGTTGAACCAATGGGCGCTCAGCTTGATGCGTTTCTCGTCATCCTCTGTCATCCGCAGTCGGGCGCAGTTGGTGGGGAGCAACTGCGGCGCCTCGCTCCAAATCTGCGCCCGCCTCGCTCTCGCGAGAGTCACGTGACTCACGCAGTCGGGCAGGACGGAGCAAGTCGGACAACTTTCTAACCATCATGCAACGGGGCAAGCAAGGCGCTGGTCGAATCTGCGCAGAATTTGCTCATCTCAAACGAGCCTATTACCGTCTTGTGTGAAGTAATGCAACCCTAACGTTACTACCGTTATGCTTATGGTCATGGAACATTATTGTTTGACTGCATTTAGCTGCGGTGGTGAGTCGTTAGCTTGATGCTATACGCGGCTAACTAATAGATTTAGATATTTATAGAAATTACCACCAGCCCCACTAATAACGTTACTGTCTTGTGTTGATAATGAATTTAACAGTCGGAAATATGCCTAACGTTAGCCTACTGTCTGTTATGCTTACGGTACATTGTTTGACGGTACCGTACACACAGGGGGAGCAGGCTATTTCCTGGCTTGTGCAAACATGAGTATCCACTTCCCGCAGCCAGCAGGCTCTGACTGCAGTGGGACTGCACATACTAGTAGCGTTAGCTTGATGCTAATCGCGGCTAACTAATATTAATTTACATTTATAGAAATTACCACCAGCCCCACTAATAACGTTACCGTCTTGTGTGGATAATGAATTTAACAGTCCTAAATATGCCTAACGTTACTGTTATGCTTATGAAACATTGTTTGATTGTTCAGTTTGGTCAACTCCAGGCATTACCGTACATACAGGGGGAGCAGGCTATTTCCTGGCTTTTGCTAACATGAGTATCGACTTGCCCGCAGTCAACGCAAGCCAAAACACGACCAAACATGCCACAATAACGTCCCCTAATTCATCCAGAATCCTTCCTGGGCATCTCGAGGCTGATCTGACCGATAAATTGTCCAGGTTGCCGTTTTCAAGTGACTTTTATGAGTTAACGTTACAAAGCAACAAACAGCTCTGCTGTTGCCAGGCAACTGCTTGTGCGCGTGCGAGTATTGTGCCCGCGCGTCAGCTCGTTCACACGCTGCCTGCAGTTACACTAACGGCCACCAGCGTCAGTAATAGTGAGTTTTGACGGATTGGGCCTTTAAATATGTTTTGAATTATTTTAATTTCACGCAAGTTTCACTTAGCTTTGCACAGAAACAGCTGGCAGAAATACTTTTTTACGAATTACTTCTGTACTTTATTACATTTCAGAGCCTGTACTTTTTTACTTTTACTTGAGTAAACAAGTTAAATCAGTGCTTCTACTTTTACCAGTTTTTTTACACAAATAACTGTACTTATAAACTGTACTTACTACTTGTAAAGAATGTGTCTACTTTTCCCATCTCTGATATTGACCCAAGGAATTCTCAGACGACAAAGATGTAGATACATAGATAGATATTTTATTAATACAGGTATGTCCCTCCTGAATAAACAAAGCAATAAACAGAATAACCCACAAAGAAGAGGTTGAGCACCAATCACCGAGTTACAAGACACAGGCTAAAAACTATATATTACACACACACACACACACACACACACACACACACACACACACACACACACACAGATAGAATTATGGCTATTTGATTATAAAGTGGATGACAATACTAAAAGCAAGATGATCGCTCATCCCTAGAGATTTCTTTCATTGTGCAGTTTGATAATTATGTCAATTGAAGTTAAAACAGCTCATCTGAAGTTATTGTCCATTTCAGGTCTATAAATTCTGAGGAGAGTTCAGTGCATCTAATTTAATTAGTTATTTTAGAAAAGCCTGATGGAATAACAAGCCCGGCTTAAACTGTGATCCTGTTTGATATGACAGTTTTCCTCCCATCTTGGTCTGCTTCTGAAAATCACTTCACACAGGTACTTTCTAAACGCTATCTCTTAAATTAGATTGCATAATGCTTTTCTTAAAACTTCACAATATGGACAATTCAAAAAGGCCCTGCTGCACCAAATTGAGAGAGAGAGGGAGAGAGAGAGAGAAACTGATGGTAAAACATTGGGCCAGCCACGCAGCGGGCAATCAAAGCAATTAAATAATTTCCCCCTCACTTAACAAAACAGGATCAAGAACTAAACTATAATAGAAAACTGAAAATAGTGACTATAACCTCCATGCCCACATCAGAAATGGAAAATAACTGACAAAAGAAGGCAAAAGCTACGCCTGGGTGCTGATCTGCCTTCACTCTCCAACAGGTTCTTTATATAGCTGGACTGGAACTACTAACGTGGTGCTGCAGGTGCAGTCCATTGCCAATCAGGAATTACACACTCACAGCACAGAGCAAGTTATCAGAGCAACAGTTGACAATGTACACCACAAGAGGGCGTGCAACACAAATGCATTCACACAATAACAACAGCAATGCGCATGGACATGGACAATGATCAAACTTAACTGACTGGACTGACTCTCTGTTATTTAGCTGCTAAGGAAGAACTACAGCCTGAAAAAGTGCAAAGAAGGCTGGTCTGAATCCAATTTTAAGATTGATTTTTAAATGTTCTATGTTTTAAAGATGCTGCAAACACGTCAAATCATCATTAGCCTACAGTATGTGATCAAAGATGTTCTCTGACCAACTCAGCTATGTGATGAGATGTGTGATTGTGTGTTTTCTCTTATTGACAGAATCTGGACTCAGATGAGCTGAAGTACGCAGCAGTGACTTTCCATCTGAAGCCAAAGAGAAGCAGGAGGCCTGCATCACAGAGAGAGGTGGAGCCTAATGTTGTGTATGCTGCCCCCAGATAGCACCAGGAAGACACTGGTACTGCAACTCAGGGTGGAACTGAGACTTTGTCGCACTATTCCTGTTTTACTGTCACTGGAAGAAAAAGTGTAATAAAGTGCAATGTTCATGCAAAATTATTATATCCTCTTGTTAGTGATGACTGACGCTTACTTCCTGTTTCTCTCTCCCACTTTGCCAAAACTAAAAGGTACTGTTATTTAGCCTGATACCTTCCATATCAATCTGACAGCTAAATAATATGATTGATGTGTGACAGAGGAGGGGCCAGCATCACTGTGTAAATGTCCATATCTGGAGATTAGATTTAGATGGCATCTGCAGCAGGTGGAGCAAGTCACATGACTTCTTTGACAGGAAGAGACAGCAGAGTGTGACCTGAGATCAACTGAGGGGAAAACCACAAGGGCTGTCATGTCAAAGCTTTGTAATGGGTGAAACGAGGCAGTAAATATACTGCAATAGCCGAGTTGCTTCTGTCATGTAAAGAAAACATTTGTGTAGATCTACTGTAGCATTAATCTCTTATTGAATATTGTCCATTTGAATCGTGATCTGAATCTTGAGTGACCATAAAACATTTCAGTTGGAGCAAAAACAAAAAATAGCAAGCAGGGGGGAGAATCTAATTTTCTTTTTTTGCTCCAAGTGAAATGTTTCATGGTCACTCATGATTCAGGACTTTGGAGAAAACTGTTGCGCCTTTGTTTGTCCCTTGTTCTAGTTTGGCTGCAGGTGCGGTGGTCCAGAGAATATGTAGGAAAGCTGACAGAATGGACTCGCTCACTGCATAATAATTTAAGGAAGACTCCTTAGACTGAGACTTGCAAGAATATAATTTTCTTTTATTTACCCATAAAGTGCTCGGTGCTCAAAGTGAAAATAAAAAAGCAAACGTTTCGGTCCTAGGACCTTCGTCAGTGCTTGGTATGTGGATCACAGACAGACAATGGCTCTTGTAGAGTTTTCTAGGTAGACTCAGCTCAGGTGCTGAGAATCATTAATCAAAATCATCACCATGGAGATGGGGTGTGGACTAATTACACAGAGACTGAAGCTATGCAGTTTTTGACCCAGGCTATATAAATCATGAAATAAATTGTACATGTATATGTGTTCACATTCTTAATACACAAAACACATTTCAACAGGAAGTTTTACATTGATAAGTTCATAATCTTAGTACAAGAACATAGTCATCATGAATAAGTATACAAAGGTCCTATAGGTAGCATTGGAGGGAGAGATCTTCATTCATGCCCCCTGGGTTAACAGACTGCAAATAATATATCCATCTAGATTCAGTTTGAAGGAGTTTAGTTTCTAGATCACCACCTCTTCTAGATTTTTTAACTTGTTCAATTATTATGAAAGACAGATCTGCTCTGGAGTGACCGGCTTCCATGAAATGTCTGGCAATGGGAGACTTAATGTCCTTACGTCTGATGGCACTCATATGTTCTATAATACGTGTGCGAACTGGTCTGGAAGTTTTGCCTACATACTGGAGATTACATTTACAGGAAATCATGTAGACTACATTAGATGAACTACAATTGACAAATTGTCTGATAGTGTATTGTTTGTTAGTCACTGCACTTTTGAATGTGTTCATTTTCTTTGAATATTTACATGCTACACAGTGTGTGCAAGGGTAGAAGCCGGTGACTCCATCCAGCCTCCCCGTGTGTTGCTGGGGCGGTATGTAGCAGTCTGCTTTCACCATATAGTCTCTGATGCTTTGAGATCTATAGTTGGAGAAAAGAGGAGGATCAGTGAACAATTTAGCACATTCAGGATCAGCTGACAAAACGTGCCAATGTTTCTCTATGACACTACGTACATCATTGCTCAGAGGATTAAAAGTGGTGATGCAGGCACATGAATGTTTCTTTTTGGTCTGCACAACCTGGTTCTGATTGTCCAATTTGGTTAAAGCAGTGTCAAGCCATTTTTTAGGGTAACCTCTCTCAACAAAATTTTTGTACATGATATCTCTCTCTTTTACAAAATCTGATTCACTACTGCAGATTCGTTTTAGTCTGAGGAATTGAGAATACGGTAAGCCTTTTTTCAAAGCGGGGGGGTGTGCACTGGTGGCATGTAATAGACTGTTCTTATCTGTAGGCTTGGTGTAGAGAGTAGTGGATAATTTACCTTCCTGTAATAGTACACGGGTGTCTAGAAACGGGATTTCACTTCTGCTAAACTCCATGTTGAATTTGATGGTGGGGATCAGATTATTCAAATAGGACACAAATTTATGTAGCTCTTCCTCGGTTCCCTGCCAGATAAGACAAATGTCATCAATATATCTCCTAAACAACAACATGTTGTGAATAAAAGGATTATTGTTCCATACTGAATTATGTTCTAGAAAGCCCAAGGCAATGCCTTGGGCTCATGATTCAGTACATCACGGGTTGGCTTGGTTCCAGCCTTAAAACTCCTTATATAAGATTTTTTTTCCGAAAATGTCTATGGAGAAAATGAATGGGGAACTCTCTTCCGGGGCTGGAAACGACACGGAAAGTCACGTGACTGTTGAGCTCTATAGACCAGGGGCCCTATCTTGGTACAGGCGATATCCCCTATTTACGCTTGCGCACCTGTTTGTGCGCGCCTTAAGGCACGCAAGATAACAGTCCACCTTGCGCATTTGTCCAGGTGTTATGCCGAGTTTTGCACCCCCGCCCGGCAGCAAAAAAAAAGCATCCCCACCTCACGGGAGCATAATTCAATCAGAGAGACACATTTCTAGAATGACAATGATTTATTAGATGATTAGATACATGAGCCTGCCCTGTAGGCACATAGATATATTTTTGGCGATTAGACTCCATCATGACGTCAGCTTGATTATGACGTCATGATCAGCAGGGGTAGATGGATGCAGCCAGAGTAGATTGAATATCCCCCCTGTGGAGTCTAGACCTGGTGGTGGTGAAGTAACTTGTTCTTGCTGGAGAAGGCTTCTGAATCTGAAGACCTCAGAGAGGACTGGAGGAGAATGGGGTGGAGGAGGGACGCAAGAACGTACTGAAACGCAATGAGACGACAGAGAGAAACAGGGTTTTTTTAGCTATGACAGTATAGACCATGATAGCTGAATAGGAAGATGTGTCATGCTCTGATTGGCTTAATCTAAATGATACCGCCCACAAACCGTGACGCTAGGTAGAAGTGGGAAAGGGGTGATTGGTGACTGAGTTTTATGAATGAGTGGGCGTGACATTAAAAGGTTTTCTCCTGACAGGGAAAGATGTGAATGAGGACCGGAGGGATGAATGAGAGCCAGTGACAACTAAAGGGTTTCTCCTAGAAACAGGAAAATGCAGGTTGATTAACTCATTGAGTGCCATGGACGGACATGTTCGTCATTTCAAATAGTAACGTAGAGTGCCAAGGACGGACATGTTCGTCAATTGCGTTTTTTGACGGTGGGGCGTCGATCAAAGCCTTCTGCCTCTCCTGTACAAATATTATAGCTATTGGAGGTCTATAACCTATTTTACAGAACCCTTAGGTGGCGACAGTGCTCTCCAGGTTAACAGAAAGGCAGAGAAAAACAGAGAATAAGTCGTTGGGGAAACGGAAATCGCATCGCATCCGTATGCATCGATATGCATGAAGCGTTTTAACGTTAGATGTGCCTGCAACAGGCAGCAGCCAATCTGCTCCCACAATTGAGCTCCTCCACTGCTGCGACAGCCCATTCGCATGATCATCGTTATTATTCTCAACTGGAAGCATACAGTAGTAGCCGGTGACAAACACACGCGGAAAAAGCTGGATGTCGCCGCGCACCCTTCACAGTGCAGTCAGAGCAAACTCAGCAGAGAGCCACCTCCCATACAGGGAGGAGTGTGCAGTTGAGGCGAGGCGGGGCGGGGCGGGGGGGGGGGGAGAGCAGCACACAGCCACACAACACCCAGACAGACCCAGGCAGCAGGACAAGGTTGGCAAACGCAAGCCAGAATATCCGATGCCCACCAGCAGCAAGAAGCTGCAACCAGCAGCGCACGCAGGGGCCAGCTAAAATAACCATATATATATGGTTGCAGCTAAAAATATTATTCTGCCAAACAAAATTCCCTGGCCTCACTGTTTTATTGAAGGAAATTATTTTTGAGGTGTGACTACATCAGAAAATTAGCTTCAGAGTCAGTGATGTGTTTGAAATGTTTAATTTCACAAAAGGGCCATTATCTCAGCTTCTAGAAAAAAAATGCTCTTTTTTGTTAAATCAAGCTATCTTCTCCGGCTGATAACTAAAGAACGGAAAATGATATCAATAAACCTGTTTTTGCTGATGATAGAAAAGAGTCTAATCGTTCTTTTTGCCTGTTCATTGTTTACATAGTAATATCACACAATATTCTGTGGGCCTCGAGAAATCACTGAAAAAAGCTCTGAAACTCTGGCACTGGGAGCGTCCATTCTCCAAAAGTGGCTGGCACTCAATGAGTTAAGAAGTGGGTATGAGAGTTAGAGTTATATCCTAGGAGAGTGAATGAATGGTGAGTAAATGACATTACGGTCTCTCTTAAAGAATTTTCGCTCTAGCTACATTTGTAATGATTTATACATAACTGTTTAAAAATTATATAGTTGTTTGGGTAGACGTGACCTCCCTGTTTTTAAGTTAAAACAGCCCCAAAATATTGTGAGGATGCAATACTCGCGGGGGAGCATAACTTATCACAACAACGGGCACAAGCGCAGATTAGAGGCGTGCCAAATCATTTATGCACGGTGCAAATGGGATTTGGGCGGTGTTAACCACCAGAATTATTCACAGGTGTGGCCTGGCAATGCCTGGGCGTTGCATCAATCAAACCAGATTTCCGTCTTGCAGTCCCTGTAATACAATTTGTAATTGTCCCCATGCGTAATTTGGATAGGTGTAGGCCTATTGACTGTATATATGATCCCTATCTCATAACGACACCATCACATCATATACCTGTTAAAAACATCTGAGTTTTGATGCAATTCGGGTTATTTTGTTGACTGGTGTGGGACAATAGAAATGTGGTTGCATCGGGTAAACGGCGGAGACAAAAGAAAAGATTGGAGGATTTACGGTGGACTCAACTCGGTGAAACACTGAGCTGCCGCGAGGACAGAGAGAGATGGAGAGAGAGCTTGTGACAGATCGGCTGTGATGCCAACGACCCTCCGGGTTAAAGCAGGTGAAGGTGAATAGCCTATTGGTACAAGTTTTCTCAATTAATTTACCATAACCCCTCCTTGCGATTTGATAAAAGTTTCTCAGTGAATCATAGTTGATTGCCTCACCGAATAATCTGCTGGTTAGCCAATTTTAGCAGCAGAATTTGATGTCCTGGCGTGGCACGTCCGTGCGTAATGACGTTTCTGCGCTGGTGCGATCAAGCGCAGCGAGTGTTTGAGCGCCTAAGAGGTGCTTTTCAAAGCTCTTAGCGCAAAGTAATTGCATGCTGCTGACGATAGGATAATGCCATCTATCCCCACATTTTAGCACTGAAACGCCTGCTTTGGCATGTGGCATGCCTATGCCCAGTACAATTATAACAGGCAAACGAGCGCGAACGCTAAATTACCGCTTTTGCGAAGATAGGGCCCCAGCTCTATAGAGCTCAACAGTCACGTGACGTCTCCTACCCCGGAAGAGAGTTCCCAATTCATGTAACCCTAACCCATGGACAGGCATAGAAGTACTACAGCCCGAACAAAATGCAAAGAAGTGAGGTGAATCCAATTTCAAGGTTGATTTTTGGTGCTAGAATCATGTCAAGTCATGATTACTATATGTGATAAAAGATGTTCTCTGGCAAACTTATCCCTCGTTTAGCACAAACCTCAAAGAACGGCTCAAAGCTAAGCAAATCTCTCATCATTTTAACTAGCCTGTTCACCGTGCATTCCCTCACTGCCCCGCTTGTGAGACTGCGGACCATTGAGAAACTGTTCTGTATTGTGCTGTGTTTGTGTATTTATCTTTTATTGCATTGTTTGTGTGTGGTGCTACTGTGTTGTAGCAGTGTGTTATTTTTTCTTCTTTTAACTATAGGGAGTGCGGATGTGAATTAGCAACAGTGCTATAATCCAGCATGTATCTCTGATGCTCACGTTCATTAATGTGCACTGTCCCTACTCAAATACAAACAGCTATGTGATGAGATGTGTGTGATTGTGTTTTCTCTTATTGACAGAATCTGGACTCAGATGAGCTGAAGTACACAGCAGTGACTTTCCATCAGAAGCCAAAGAGAAGCAGGAGGCCTGCATCACAGAGAGAGGTGGAGCCTAATGTTGTGTATGCTGCCCCCAGATAAGACCAGGAAGACACTGGTAATGCAACTCAGGGTGGAACTGAGACTTTGTTGCACTATTCCTGTTTTACTGTCACTGGAATAAAAAGTGTAATAAAGTTCAATGTTCACACAAACATTATATCCTCTTGTTAGTGATGACTGAGACTTACTTCCTGTTTCTCTCTCATCTCTCCCACTTTGCCAAAACTAAAAGGTACTGTTATTTAGCCTGATACCTTCCATCTCAATCTGACAGCAAAATAATATGATTGATGTGTGACAGAGGAGGAGCCAGCATCACTGTGTAAATGTCATTATCTGGAAATTAGCTTTAGATGGCATCTGCAGCAGGAGGAGCAAGTCACATGACTTCTTTGACAGGAAGAGACAGCAGAGTGTGGCCTGAGATCAACTGAGGGGAAAACCACAAGGGCTGTCATGTCAAAGCTTTGTAATGGGTGAAAGGAAGCAGTGAATATACTGCCATAGCCTACTTGCTTCTGTCATGTAAAGAAAACATTTGTGTAGATCTACTGTAGCATTTGTATATGTTATTGAATATTGTTGTCAGGGTCGGTGTTAACCTTGCTGTTGGTGTTAGACATGTGGATCTATTCGCGGGTAGTTGATGGCCAAGACACTCTCGGTAACTGAAGTCTTGATGAGTAGGGAAGTTGTGGAACTTGATAGCTAGGTCTGCACTGTTTGAGGTTGGGAACGGTTGCAGAGGTTGACGTGATCTTAGTTTATGAACCACTAAAGAGGACCTGCAGAAACGAACCTTTATAGAACCCGAATATGACATCACCTGTGTCATGACATCACCAGCCGATGACACTTATGAATCATGACATCATCACCGTCTGCGACATCATCAGTGATCGATGACATCATAGTAGGAAAGACGACATCATGGTAGGAATGAAGATACCACAGTAGGAATGATGACATCATCCTAACAGTACCCTCCCCTCTACGGACGCCACCTGGCGTCCAATGACGCCATCAAGGATGGCATCTGGAGAACAGAAAATCCGCAGGTTCTGGTGGAGGGGCTCCCAGGAGGTTGGATGCAGGTGGTTAGACCCCCAAAGGGGGTGTAGGACAGTGAGGTGCTCTTCAGCAGGTGGTTAGATGCAGGTGGTCAGACCCCAAAGGGGGTGTAGGACAGTGGAGGTGCTCCTCCCTAATACTGGATATCGAAGTCATAGATAGACCGACACGTAGACATTAATTAAGTAGACAGAAATTCTACAGGCTCCGGTGGATCCTCTGGAGTCGGCCATCCCCCGGGGCACGATCCAAACATGGGAGGCTGGAGACCATCAAAAGGGTCAATGTCACGGTCCGGTGGCCCCCACCAAGAACTGTGCCTCTGACGCAACACTTCAAACTCTGCGGGCTCCGAAGGTGGAGTCTCAGCGGACGCTCCAAACTTGGAAGGAGCCAAAGGGACTGCAGGGGGGGGTGTCGCAAGCTCAGAGAGCGGGGCTCCAGAAGGCTCCCCACAATCCAAAGGCTGAGCCCCAACCAATGCCGCCGTCTCCGAAGGCAGAGCCACAGAGGGCTCTGACTCAACGAGGCCTGCCCTCCCGACCTGTAGTTTGGGCAGGACACCCACCGTCTCCTTCTTTGGATGCCTCTTCTTTGCTCCTGACCGAGGGCTGACGACACTACGGGGACCTCCCAGCATGAAGCTGGAACCTACGTGTGGGTCAAGGACAGGAATTGGCTGCTGCTGAGGTACGGGTTCAGACTCGGCGAGGGGAAGGTCCACAGGTTGTGCCTCAGGGCCAGCAGACTCGGAGGGCCCCTGCGGGGGAACGGAGCTGATCTGCAGGCAGTGATTGAACTTCTCAATGAGACGATCGACAGTCTTCTCCAACTCCTTAACCCTCTTGGGGACACACTGCCACTCCTGGGTGCTGCAGAGAACGCTGCCCAACCGTACAGATTTCGGGGCTGGACACGTAGAGTCTTGATCCACTGAGAGTCCCACGGGCCGGCGAGCGGTGGGACCAGAGGTAATGCCCGGCTCGACCACAGTACAGGCAGCTCCGGGTGTCCAAACGGCGCTGCCTCTCCTCTGGTGTGATGCGAACCCTGCCGGTCAGATCACGGTACAGATGGTTGCTGGTGTTCAGATGTGGCAGTCTTTGCTTTGGGATGACACTAACTCCCCCCCAGAGTATGCGCTTAGGAGCTGGGGGCGGCCGAGCGGCAGGGCTAGAAGCAACGGCCGCTGTAGCTGGGGGGGTAGCAGGTCTGGAAACCTCCGGAACGACAGTGCGCTCGGAAGCCGGGGCAGGAGGAGCGGAAGACTGCGGAATGACACCCTCAGGAGGATTCAGTCCGTCGAGACGATCTAGCCGGTTAACCAGTTCCTCGGCAAGGGAAGCCAGAGCCTGGGTTGCGCTAACCAGGAGGTCGTGCCGATCATCGGCCTTGGAAGCCAGAGCCTGGATTGTGCTAACCAGGAGGTCGTGCCGATCATCGGCCTTGGAAGCCAGAGCCTGGATTGTGCTAACCAGAATAGAGGACTGGTCTCGCTGAAATGCCTGCAAGTCTCCGAACGTGATAGGATGAGTGGAGATATCAGGAAGAGTGGAGATATCCAGCTGACCGCCCGGTGGGTCAGCTGAAGCGGCCGGCCGGGTAGCTGGCCTCTCGGGACCTTCCTCCCTGATTGGGGTACCCGCTAAATCCTTTACCGAGTGGTTCATACTGTCAGGGTCGGTGTTAACCTTGCTGTTGGTGTTAGACATGTGGATCTATTCGCGGGTAGTTGATGGCCAAGACACTCTCGGTAACTGAAGTCTCGATGAGTAGGGAGGTTGTGGAACTTGATAGCTAGGTCTGCACTGTTCGAGGTTGGGAACGGTTGCAGAGGTTGACGTGATCTTAGTTTATGAACCACTAAAGAGGACCTGCGGAAACGAACCTTTATAGAACCCGAATATGACATCACCTGTGTCATGACATCACCAGCCGATGACACTTATGAATCATGACATCATCACCGTCTGCGACATCATCAGTGATCGATGACATCATAGTAGGAAAGACGACATCATGGTAGGAATGAAGATACCACAGTAGGAATGATGACATCATCCTAACAATTGTTCATTTCTGATTAGCCTTGTGTCCTTGATCTATACTGGTCAAATGTGTGGAAATACAAAAGACACAGCAGCATCTCAGGTTTCCATCCTGGTGTTTGGATGCACATGTGGTCCACATGTGCATCCAAACACCAGGATGGAAACCTGAGTGCACATCAGAGCCTCTGTGCTGTGGCTCATCAACAACATGGCTGAACAAGACAACTGAGAAAGAGATGTGCTACTTTTACTCCTTTTTAATCTCACTCTTTTTTTAATCTGGTTTAGATTTGGTACTACATGTATTTTGATACGAGGCCTTGTTTTGATGTGTTAGTTTTCGTACTGGATTAGCATTTTGCATGTCAGTCATTCATTGGATGGATCATTTGCAAATAAATGATTCAATTCAAGTCTCTTCTTGGGTAACTTCTGCTGCTCACTCGTGTTGTAGACAAAAGACATGAGTCCTAGGCTCACTTCTGGGTGGTGTTGTCACAAGACCCTCTTACCGGTCATCACATGCCAATAGCCAGCAAGTGCTTTGAGAAGCTGGTCATATCAAAGATCCGCCCCACACTCCCCCTGGACCACGACCCGCTACAATTTGCATACCGCCCCAACAGGAGCACAGCGGATGCAGTAGCACACGTGCTCCACACCGCCCTGTCCCACCTGGAGGGGAAGGACACCTATGTAAGAATGCTGTTCGTGGACTACAGCTCAGCATTCAACACCATAGTACCCTCCAGGCTGGTACGCAAGCTCAAGGATCTGGGACTAAACACAGCAATGTGCGACTGGATCCTGGATTTCCTGACAGACCACCGCCAGGTGGTGAGGGTGGGCAACCTCACCTCCTCACCACTGACCATCAGCATAGGAGCGCCCCAGGGGTGCGTCTCCAGCCCCTTCTGGTACGACCTCTACACGCACGACTGCGTGGCGACTCAAACTTCGAACACCATCGTGAAGTTCGCAGACGACACAGCGGTCGTGGGGCTGATCTCGGGGGGCGACGAGACGGCCTACAGAGAGGAGGTGGGGGCCCTGGAACAATGGTGCCAGGACAACCACCTCTCCCTGAACGTCTCCAAGACCAAGGAGATCATTGTAGACTACAGGAGGGGGGGGCACACACCCCCCAATCACCATCAAGGGCACAGTGGTGGAAAGGGTGGAGACAGCTTCAAGTACCTGGGAGTCAACATCCACCAGGACCTGACTTGGGCCGGCCACACCGCCACTGTTGTCAAAAAGGCCCAACAGCGAATACATGGACTCAGGCGCCTGAAGAAATTTGGGCTAAGGCCAGAAATCCTTACGGACTTCTACAGAGGCACCATTGAAAGCCTGCTGACTGGCTGCTTCACCACCTGGTACGGGAACTGTACCACCATGGACCGCAGGGCGCTACGGAGAGTGAGACGCGCGGCCCAGCACGTAACAGGATGTGAGTTGCCAGATCTGCATGAACTGTATAAACAGCGGTGCCTCAGGAGGTCCCTGAAGATCATCAAAGACACAAACCATCCCCACAACAGCCTGTTCTCCCTGCTACCCTCAGGGAGAAGATACAGGGTTCCAAAAGCACGCACAAATCGCTTGAGGAACAGTTTCTTCCCGCAGGCCACGAGACTCCTTAACATACATGTTACGGCCCTAGGCCGTATGTGTAGTATTTTCTGTTTCTCTTCCCTGTTTGCATGTGGATGTGTGCTTGTGTGTGGAGTGAGACTTCTTGTTGTGAGTGGATCTTTCTTCTTCTAACAGGTGATGGCAATCAGCAGTGATTGGCCAGTGGTGGCTGCGGATTGGTCGACTCCGCAGTTCACTTCCTTTATAGCTCCCTGGATTCAGCAAGATGGTGGGGAGAGGGCCGTGGCTATGCCGTGCTGTGGTCATTCTCCCCCATTTCTCCTCACTCCTCAACACCATGTTAGCGTTTAGCTATGGCTTTTACTGTTGTTGCTGGAGTCTGTGGTGTGCCTGCCTTCTGAGAAGCAGTAGGGGTTAACTGCCATTTTTGTTGTGGTTTTGTTTTCTCCTGTTTCTTTAGTTAGGGAGTTAGGCTTTAGTCAATGTCTTTTGGTTATTTACTTTCTTGTAGGGATTATTTAGTGGGGGGGAGGTGAGTAGTTTGTTTGCTTTGTTTCTTTAGTTTTGGCATTGGTTATCCCTGAAGTCAATACTTCTGACACATCCATATCTTTGTCTAAACTTTCAGTGTATGATGTAATATTTATTATGTAAAATAAATGGCCCTTTTTGCCTTTTTAAAGCCTTGCTCTTGTGTCACTTTTATGTTGCGGCCTGACCCTAGACCGGGTCGTAACAATACACAAATAGTGTAGTAGCCGTACTGTACTGTAGCTGCTACCATTACGTATGTCTAATGTTTAACTGTATGTTTAATAAGGAATATGCTATTTGCACCCGTATGTCAAATACGCCGAATTTAAAACGCCGAGTTTAATTGTATGTTTAATAAGGAATATGCTATTTGCACCTATGTCAAATACGCCGAATTTAAAATGTTTAAGCACGGCTAAAGTATGCACAGGACATGTGCACCTATGTGCAGTGAATATGCCACTGTCTCTGACTTGTCTTATCACTTTTGTGATAGCCTTATTGCTTGTTGTGTCTCTTGTTGTTTTTGCACTCATATGCCCTACATTTGTACTATGTTGTAAACGGAGTCCACAGCACAAGAATTTCACACGTGATACTTGTACCACGGAGTGACAATAAAAATCTTGAATCTTGAATCTTGAACATGCAACAAGTGTTTTTCCACTGCAGGGACAAACAGCATCTCTGAGCCAGCAAAGGTGATAACCACAGGAAGTCTTCTAAACACGCCCAACAAAGACCTCACTGTTTCCACACAACAATGATACTACTGGGCCCTGTTTCTGACCTACCTTGAAGAGCTTAGGGGCGACGGGTGATTCGCCTGGCTGGTCTCCTATGGATCCCCTTGTGTAGAACCCTATGCATCACTTTCTTTACAAGCGCATACAGTACAGTATGCACTTTATGCAGCTGGTAGCACCACATTGTAATATTGGAGTGTATGTATGCTTATTTCTTTCTTTTCTATCCTTTTCCTGTATCTCAGTTTGTTTATGTGTCGTGTTCTAAAACTTTTAAATTGCAAAATAAAACATTGGGGGGAAAACAGAACAATGATACAAAGAAACAATCATAGGTGTCATTTACTCTGAGGACATGTCCCCACCACTTTTTGAAATGGCTGATTTAGTGGTTGAACACACCATACGCCAAAGCCATGCAGAACTGAAGCTTGAAGCAGACTCAAGCTGATTTGATGCTTAACCAGTCACACCAGGAGCAGTGTCTTCTCCTCAGCACTGGGCTCAGAACTGCTGCTCTGGCCCCTCCCACCATCACAAATTGTATTGACTGCCTGCCTGGCAGCTCGGGATCAGCACGCAGCACGTTTGGAAAATAGAACAGAAGCTGAATCTATCTGTCTGTTGTGTTCATGCCTATAGGCTAAAAGGGGCGGTGGGAGTGGGGTAGAGATGCAGGGTGACAGAGGCAAAGTAAGGTGTGTTGCCCCTGCCATCCTACATTTTGGAAATTTGCATAATGTCATCACAGTTATTGCAAATGTGCGCATGTTAAATATATAATTTAATAAAAAATGTTCTGAAAAATAGTTTGGAAAATAAAATGTTAACTAACAAATGAGAACGCTTTGAAAACATACATTGCAAAGTAAACAGAAGAAACAAATGTCCATTGTCCAAAAGTCATGTTATTCCTTCAGTCGTTTCTACTAATCATATTTTAGGGCAGTGATATTGTGATCAAAGATGTTCTCTGACCAACTCAGCTATGTGATGAGATGTGTGTGATTGTGTGTTTTCTCTTAATGACAGAATCTGGACTCAGATGAGCTGAAGTACACAGCAGTGACTTTCCATCTGAAGCCAAAGAGAAGCAGGAGGCCTGCATCAGAGAGAGAGAGAGGTGGAGCCTAATGTTGTGTATGCTGCCCCCAGATAAGACCAGGAAGACACTGGTAATGCAACTCAGGGTGAAACTGATACATTGTTGCACTATTCCTGTTTTACTGTCACTGGAGAGAAAAAGTGTAATAAAGTTCAATGTTCATGGAAAATTATATCCTCTTGTTAGTGATGACTGAGGCTGACTTCCTGTTTCTCTCTCCCACTTTGCCAAAACTAAAAGGTACTGTTATTCTGCCTGATACCTTCCATCTCAATCTGACAGTAAAATAAAAGTGGGGAACAGATCAGTGAGTGAGAGGCTGCCCTATTTAAACGGACCGCCTTGTTGTGAGAATGACTGTGATTGGAGAATTGGTTAAACGGTGAACCAAACAGAGGCTGTCAGCTGGTACAGCTGGGGCGTCGACTATGACATCATGTCTTGAATGAACTAACGCAGGCTTCATTTTTCTAAATGTCTATGGAGAAAATGAAGGTCAAGTCATGATCACTGTATGTGATCAAAGATGCTCTCTGACAAACAGCTATGTGATGAGATGTGTGTGATTGTGTTTTCTCTTATTGACAGAATCTGGACTCAGATGAGCTGAAGTACACAGCAGTGACTTTCCATCTGAAGCCAAAGAGAAGCAGCAGTCTGCATCACAGAGAGAGAGGTGGAGCCTAATGTTGTATACTGCCCCCAGATAGGACCAGGAAGACACTGGTACTGCAACTCAGGGTGGAGCTGAGACTTTGTTGCACTATTCCTCTTGTATTGTCACTTGAAGAAAAAGTGTAATATTATAATAATTAATAATATAAGTTCAATGTTCACACAAACATTATATCCTCTTGTTAGTGATGACTGAGGCTTACTTCCTGTTTCTCTCTCATCTCTCCCACTTTGCCAAAACTAAAAGTTACTGTTATTTTGCCTGATAGCTTCCATCTCAACCTGACAGCAAACTAATATGATTGATGTGTGACAGAGGAGGGGCCAGCATCACTGTGCAAATGTCCTTATCTGGAGATTAGTTAGATGGCATCTGCAGCAGGGGAGGAGCAAGTCACATGACTTCTTTGACAGGAAGAGACAGCAGAGTGTGGCCTGAGATCAACTAAGGTGAAAACCACGAGGCCACGAGGGTTGAAATTTGTAATGGAGGTCACGTGTGTGAAGGTGTCTGTTGTGTTCATGTCTATAGGCTAAAAGGGGCGGTGGGGGTGGGGTCAAAATGCAGGGTGGCAGAGGCAGAGTAGGATGGGTTGCCCCTGCCATCCTGCATTTTGGAAATTAGCATATGTGTTATTGCAGATGTGCGCTTGTTAGGTTCAGTATACATGCTACAGCATGCGCTGGGACGCGTCATCAGTGATGTTGACTGGGGTCGTAAGGTGTTTCGGGTCTGTCAACATCATACACCCTCACCCAGTAGACCCAGCCGAGGCCAATAAAGACCCCGTCTCGCATCCCAGCAGCAGCCACTCACGGATCAGCCTTCCTACTCTGTCTGCAACGTTGCCCGTGGAAGGGTTGATCATGCCCAATCCGCTGCAATAGAGCTAGTGCTACACCGCAGCATTGAAAGACCCTTCGGTGCATGGAGGGTCTAGGCCCTGTGGGTGACTCCAGGCCGGGCTCCTCCTTCGTCTCACCAGACCCTCCCAGGGAAAAGCCAATTCAATGTTAAATGTATAATTATTATTATTATATTATTGACTGGAAGAAAACGTGTAATAAACCTCAATGTTCACACAAACATTATATTCTCTTGTTAGTGATGACTGAGGCGTACTTCCTGTTTCTCTCTCCCACTTTGCCAAAACTAAAAGGTATTGTTATTTAGCCTGATACCTTCCATCTCAATCTGACAGTAAAATAATATGATTGATGTGTGACAGAGGAGGGGCCAGCATCACTGTGTAAATGTCCTTATCTGGAGATTAGAGTTAGATGGCATCTGCAGCAGGGGAGGAGCAGCAGGTCACATGACCTCTTTGACAGGAAGAGACAGCAGAGTGTGGCCTGAGATCAACTGAGGGGAAAACCATGAGGTCTTACCGGTCATCACTTGCAACAAGTGTTTTTCCACTGCAGAGACAAACAGCATCTCTGAGCCAGCAAAGGTGATAACCACAGGAAGTCTTCTAAACACGCACAACAAAGACCTCACTGTTTCCACACAACAATGATACTACTGGGCCCTGTTTCTGACCTACCTTGAAGAGCTTAGGGGCAACGGGTGATTCTCCCGGCTGGTCTCCTGATACCCCTGGTCCCTTGTGTAGGACCCATATATGCATAACTTTCTTTTTACAAGCACACATATGCACTTTATGCAGCTGGTAGCACCATATTGTAAGATTGGATATGTCTTTCTTTCTTTTTCTTTCTTTTCCTGTATCTCAGTTTGTTTTTATGTGTTGGTGTTTTCTAAAAATTTAAAATTGCAAAATAAAACATTGGGGGGGGAAACAGAACAATGATACAAAGAAACAATCATAGGTGTCATTTACTCTGAGTGAGGATATGTCCCCACCACTTTTTGAAAGGGCTGATTTAGTGGTTGAACACACCATACGCCAAAGCCATGCAGAACTGAAGCTTGAAGCAGGCTCAAGCTGATCTGACGCCTAACCAGTCACACCAGGAGCAGTGTCTTCTCCTCAGCACTGGGCTCGGAGCTGTTGCTCCGGCCCCTCCCACCCCTCACAAACTGCATTGACTGCCTGCCTGGCAGCTCAGGATCAGCGCGCAGCACGTTTGGAAAATAGAACAGAAACTGAATATATCAGTTCGGCGTGGCGTTGGCATGGCGCAGCGTGGCTTCAGCATTGCGTCGCGTGCGGCCGGTGTGAACTGACTCGCCTGTTAACAAGGACACTGAAATGAAACTGCCTGACACTGGTGTGGGATTGGTGTGAGATTGGTGGGATTGGTGTGGGATTGGTGTGAGATTGGTGTGGGATTGGTGTATGGTGTAAACGTGCACTTAGTCCCTGCTCACTTTTTAGCTGCAGCAGCTCTATAAGTCATTCTGTCGGTCAGGCGGTCCACAAAACATTCACCACCCTTTAGCGGCCACAGTTTTCACCCTAGAAGGCTCAAATGTGTCATGGAGGTCAGGTGTGTGTGTGTGTGTGTGTGTGTGTGTGTGTGTGTGTGTGTGTGTGTGTGTGTGTAAATGTGTGTGTTTGTGTTCATGTCTATTGGATAAAAGGTGGCCGGTGTTTTTGTTTCCCCAAAATGCAGGATGGCGGGGGCAGTGAACTGAAATTTGGCATGGAGGTTGTGTGTGTGTGTGTGTGTGTGTGTGTGTGTGTGTGTGTGTGTGTGTGTGTGTGTGTGTGTGTGTGTGTGTGTGTGTGTGTGTGTGTGTGTGTGTGTGTGAAGGTGTCTGTTGTGTTCATGCCTATTGGCTAAAAGGGGGTGGTGGGGTTGGGGTCTAAATGCAGGGTGGCAGAGGCAGAGTAGGGTGTGTTGCCCCTGCCATCCTGCATTTTGTAAATTTGCATAATGTCATCACAGTTATTGCAAATGTGCGCTTGTTATATAATTTATTAAAAAACTTATTTAGCCTGATACCTTCAATCTCAATCTGACAGTAAAATAATATGATTGATGTGTGACAGAGGAGGGGCCAGCATCACTGTGTAAATGTCCTTATAGGGAGATTAGAGAGTAACGCTAACCCATCTGCAGCAGGTGGAGCAAGTTAGGTGACATGACTTCTTTGACAGGAAGAGACAGCAGAGTGTGGCCAGAGATCAACTGAGGTGAAAACCACGAGGCCTCTCATGTCAAAGCTTTGTAACAGGTCAAAGGCAGCAGTGAATATACTGACATAGCCTACTTGCTTCTGTCATGTAAAGAAAACATTTTGTGTAGATCTACTGTAGCATTTGTATCTGTTATTGAATATTGTCTGATTAGCCTTGTGTCCTTGGTCTATATGTGTAAGTCAAATGTGTGGAAATACAAAGACACAGCAGCATCTCAGGTTTCCATCCTGGTGTTTGGATGCACATGTGGACATCAGAGCCTCTGATGGTGTGACTGAGTGTTTTCTCTTATTGACAGAATCTGGACTCAGATGAGCTGAAGTACACAGCAGTGACTTTCCATCAGAAGCCAAAGAGAAGCAGCAGTCTGCATCACAGAGAGAGGTGGAGCCTAATCTTGTATGCTGCCCCCAGATAGGACCAGGAAGACACTGGTACTGCAACTCAGGGTGCAACTGATACATTGTTGCCCAATTCCTCTTTTATTGTCACTATACAAAAGTATAATAACGTTCAATGTTTATGCAAAATTATATCATCTTGTTAGTGATGACTGAGGCTTACTTCCTGTTTCTCTCTTGTCTCTCCCACTTTGCCAAAAGGTACTGTTATTTAGCCTGATACCTTGTTATTTAGACTGATACCTTCCATCTCAATCTGACAGCAAAGAATATGATTGATGTGTGACAGAGGAGGGGCCAGCATCACTGTGTAAATGTCCTTATCTGGAGATTTAGATGGCATCTGCAGCAGGGGAGGAGCAGCAAGTCACATGACTTCTTTGACAGGAAGAGACAGCAGAGTGTGGCCTGAGATCAACTGAAGAGAAAACCATGAGGCCACGAGGGTTAAAATTTGTCATGGTCACGTGTGTGAAGGTGTGTGTTGTGTTCATGTCTATTGGCTAAAAGGGGCGGTGGGGGTGGGGTCTAAATGCAGGGTGGCAGAGGCAGAGTAGGGTGGGTTGCCCCTGCCATCCTGCATTTTGGAAATTAGCATATGTGTTACTGCAAATGTGCGCTTGTTAAATGTAAAATTTATTAAAAAATGTTCTGAAAAATGGTTTGGACCAATAAATGTTAACTAACAAATAAGAATGCTTTGAAAACATACAATGCAAAGTGAATAAATAGAAGAAACAAATGTCCATTGTACAAAAGTCATGTTATTCCTTCAGTTGTTTCTACTTTGTCATATTTTAGGGCAGTGATATTGGATATTGTTATTGCTGTGCTGACTGACATGCTGCTGCTTTCTAGATGTGATATTGGCATTGTTCCATTCACTTGGTGTTGCAGCTGTGGATGTGATGCATATGGATGACTGTACAGTACAGTGTGTTCCATGTGGTATATTTTGTGCTGAGTATTTTCATATTGTCGACTCTGTAGTTGCCTCTATGCCCTTTTGATGTGCTGTTATGCTTTTCTCTCTCTCTCTGGCTGTAATCATCTCTGGGATACTGATCCCTCTATTGCAGTTGTTCTCAAACTTTTTCATGTCAAGGACCCCTAAACGGACAGAAGTTAGACCACGGACCCCCATTTTGTCCTAGGGTCCCCCATCTGATCAGATTTTTGATTTTAGATGTTTTATTACAGAAAGTGGATGAAACATTCTGTCATTGTGTTACTAATGGATGGAATGAAAAATACAGAAATTCTCCTTTAACCTGAGTTATTTTAGAAAACTGCATGGCCTCTGCATAATCAATGATTACATTTAAGATGAACTAGTGAACCATGATGCAAAGTGTTATTGGTCTATGGTTTAAAGATTCTAGAATCACATCAAGTCATGATTATGTGACTAAAGATGTTCTCTGACCAACTCAGCTATGTGATGAGATGTGTGTGATTGTGTTTTCTCTTATTGACAGAATCTGGACTCAGATGAGCTGAAGTACACAGCAGTGACTTTCCATCTGAAGCCAAAGAGAAGCAGGAGGCCTGTGCATCACAGAGAGAGGTGGAGCCTAATGTTGTGTATGCTGCCCCCAGATAAGACCAGGAAGACACTGGTACTGCAACTCAGGGTGAACTGAGACTTTGTTGCACTTTTCCTCTTTTATTGTCACTTGAAGAAAAAGTGAAATAAAGTTCAATGTTCACACAAACATATCATCTTGTTAGTGATGACTGAGGCTTACTTCCTGTTTCTCTCTTGTCTCTCCCACTTTGCCAAAACTAAAAGGTACTGTTATTTAGCCTGATACCTTCCATCTCAATCTGACAGCAAAATAATATGATTGATGTGTGACAGAGGAGGAGCCAGCATCACTGTGTAAATGCCCTTAACTGGAAATTAGCTTTAGATGGCATCTGCAGCAGGTCACATGACTTCTTTGACAGGAAGAGACAGCAAAGTGTGGCACGAGATCAACTGAGGTGAAAACCACAAGGCCTCTCATGTCAAAGCTTTGTAACAGGTCAAAGGCAGCAGTGAATATACTACAATAACCTACTCGCTTCTGTCATGTAAAGAAAACATTTGTGTAGATCTACTGTAGCATTTGTATCTGTTATTGAATATTGTTCATTTCTGATTAGCCTTGTGTCCTTGCTCTATACTGGTCAAATGTGTGGAAATACAAAAGACACAGCAGCATCTCAGGTTTCCATCCTGGTGTTTGGATGCACATGTGGTCCACATGTGCATCCAAACACCAGGATGGAAACCTGAGTGCACATCAGAGCCTCTGTGCTGTAGCTCATCAACAACATGGCTGAACAAGACAACTGAGAAAGAGATGTTACTTTTACTCCTTTTTAATCTCACTCTTTTTTAATCTGGTTTAGGTTTGGTACTACATATATTTTGATACGAGGCCTTGTTTTGATGTGTTATAATTTTAGTACTGGATTTGCGTTTTGCATGTCAGTCATTCATTGGATGGATCATTTGCAAATAAATGATTCAATTCAAGTCTCTTCCTGGGTAACTTCTGCTGCTCACTCCTGTTGTAGACAAAAGACATGAGTCCTAGGCTCACTTCTAGGTGGTGTTGTCACAAGACCATCTTACCGGTCATCACATGTAACAAGTGTTTTTCCACTGCAGAGACAAACAGCATCTCTGAGCCAGCAAAGATGATAACCACAGGAAGTCTTCTAAACACGCACAACAAAGACGTCACTGTTTCCACACAACAATGATACTACTGGGCCCTGTTTCTGGCCTACCTTGAAGAGCTTAGGGGCGACGGGTGATTCTCCCGGCTGGTCTCCTATGGATCCCCTTGTGTGGAACCCTATAACTTTCTTTACAAGCACATACAGTACAGTATGCACTTTATGCAGCTGGTAGCACCACATTGTAATATTGGAGTGTATGTCTTTCTTTCTTTCTTTCTTTCTTTCTTTCTTTCTTTCTTTCTTTCTTTCTTTCTTTCTTTCTTTCTTTCTTTCTTTTCCTGTATCTCAGTTTGTTTTTATGTGTTGTGTTCTAAAAATCAAAAATTGCAAAATAAAACATTGGGGGGAAAAACAATAATGATACAAAAACAATCATAGGTGTAATTTACTCTGAGTGAGGACATGTCCCCACCACTTTTTTAAATGGCTGATTTAGTGGTTGAACACACCATACGCCAAAGCCATGCAGAACTGAAGCTTGAAGCAGGCTCAAGCTGATCTGATGCCTAACCGGTCACACCAGGAGCAATGTCTTCTCCTCAGCACTGGGCTCAGAGCTGCTGCTCCGGCCCCTCCCCCCCCTCACAAACTGCATTGACTGCCTGCCTGGCAGCTCGGCATCAGCGCAGCATGCTTAGCCCTCGTTCACACAGGACACCGAAGCAACGCTCAACCGAAGCTATACCTACGCTGTACCCACAAGTTTCATTTCGGCGTCCTTGTTAACAGGCGAAGCTGTTCACGCCACCCATGCGCGTGCCACGCTGACGCCGTGCTGAAGCCACGCTCACGCGACGCCGAAGCGACCACTCAGGCCTGACGCCAAATTTCCAAGCTTGACGCTGAAGCCGTGAAGCCGTGAGGCTTGAAGTCAAATGGGAGTTGTGGGCGGGTTCAAGTCGCGAGAGTAGGCGCTGAGAGGAGCTGAGAGGAAAAGACAAGGTGTCTTGTGTGAACAACAAGGCATATGTTCAGCTTGTGCTGCTTCAAGCTTCAGTTCTGCTTACGTTCGGCGGTCTGTGTGAACGAGGGCTTCGAAAATAGAACAGAAGCTGAATCTATCGGTTTGGCGTGGCGTTGGCATGGCACAGCGTGGCTTCAGTGTGGCGTGGCGTGCGGGTGTGGGGTGGGTGGCAAAGTCCAGGATAGCAGGGGCAGAGGTTTGAAATTTGGCATGGAGGTCACATGTATGAAGGTGTCTGTTGTGTTCATGCCTATAGGCTAAAAGGGGCGGTGGGGGTGGGGTCGAGATGCAGGGTGGCAGAGGCACAGTAGGATGGGTTGCCCCTGCTATCCTGCATTTTGAACATTTGCATTATGTCATCACAGTTATTGTGAATCTGCACTTGTTAAATATATAATTTATTTAAAAAAAATCAGAAAAATAGTTTGGACCAATAAAATGTTAACTAACAAATGAGAATGCTTTGAAAACGTACAATGCAAAGTAAATAAATAGAAGAAACAAATGTCCATTGTCCAAAAGTCATGTTATTCCTTCAGTTGTTTCTACTTTGTCATATTTTAGGGCAGTGATATTGGATATTGTTATATCACAAGTACAGGAGTTGCAACAGCTGAGTTTCTGGGCAGAAAATATGTTTTTGCCGTTCTCCCGAGTGGATTTGGGTTTGACTGGCCCAGACAATGAGTTTAACAGGGCGTTCACACCATACGCCGAAGCAACGCTCAAGCACCGCTGAAGCTACAAGTTTCATTTCAGCGTCCTTGTTAACAGGCGAGGCCATTCACACCAGCCGTGCGCGTGCCACACTCAAGCCACGCTGAAGCGATTCAGTTCTATTTTACAAGTGTGAAGCGTGAAGCTGCCAGGTATGAAGTCAATGGAAGTTGTGGGCGGGGTCAAGGCACGCCAAGTGAGGCACTGAGGAAAGGAGCGTGCTTCTTGTGTGACCGGTTTAGCGTGAGCTCAGTTTCAGCGTGGCTTTAGCTTCAGCTCTGCTTCTGTTAAGTGCCTGGTGTGAACAAATGGTAACAACGAGGGAACAGACACAGACACCAACACTCAGAGAGAACAGTACTGCTGTCTATGTTCTTTCTCCTGTGTGCAAGGCGGGGGCTCTGCCGAGCTGCGTATGACGACAGATGGCAGAAATGCACGAGAAGGAGGAGGGGAAGGAGGAAGATGATGATGCACGGTTGTGCTCAATTTCTAGTATGGATAATCCGGCCATGGCGACCATGGACCCACAGGTGGGGTGATGCTCCCCAGTCTGCCCGAGATGCTGTTCCCCTACAGGCGGACAGAGCATGACGGAGCGAGACAGAAGCGCAGTGGTGTGAGGCAGACAGACGTTGCAGAACCGAGGCCATGTAGCCACCCAGGCTAACTACACACAGAATGGAAAGCTAGGGCAAGCTGTCCATCCCAGGCTGGATTGAAATTGTCATAAAAAGATGTCCTCCTATTCCTCTTCCTATTCCTGACCCCTTCTCCTTGACCATCATGGGGTCAAGGAAAGATGTGAAGGAGAATTCATAAGGGCTTAGGAAAAGAAAAATCCGTGGTGCTAAGAGAATCCAAATGCACTCACAGGCTATAGGTAGGATAAACTAGGCTTTGCCGGGCTCAAAGCGCCACTGAGTGACGGAAACGCTAGCTAGCAAGTACAAGTTACGCTGATTTCAGTGGTAAAATCTATTTAGAAATGTGTTGCTTGTAAGTAATTTCTTCATCTTCAGTTCTCCCCTCCTCATACAGTAGGATATCCTCTCTCTTTTCTTTCTCTCTCTGTTAGAGAGTTCCTTACGGGGTTGAAAGGCCCAGACTCTCTCTCAGGGGTTTGCGGATTCAGAGAACCCACCTGCTTGTCTTGTAGGTATGAACCTAACTTGTCTATTGTCGCTTGCCTTGTCACGGGTGCATGTTCGTTAGAACATTGTTGCGGCCCCGCCTTCCCTCCCACCTTAGACCGTCTGGAGCACATCTGACCATCTAGGGCACCGCTGGCACTGCCTATCTCATCTTGGCCTAGGGACCATCTAGGCCCCCATTGGCTATCTCATCTTGGCCGGGGCGCTCTAGACCATCTAGACTAGAGCACCGCTGGCTGTCTCATCGTCTCTGACATGAAACTGACATTGGCATTGGACCTCGACCCATTGGATCTGGCATTGGACCTCAAACACTGAGCTGTGTTAAAGCAGCTACGAGCAAGATTTTTGATTGTTATTAAACAGTATAATTATAATATTGATGCATCACATCTTACCTATAATAGTAGGTGAGACCAAAGCCATGTGAATCGGAGATTGCTCTGTTGATGATTATAGAGTCTATGTCTGTCTACCGGCGGGCAGGATAGACCAGGAAGTGAAACGAAACGGTTTACGGCAGCTGCCTGCCTTCAACCATTTCGCTCTGCCTAGCAACAGACCATAAACAAGGAGAACGCCATGCAGGCAGAAGTGGCTGCCGCAAACCGTTTCATTTCACTTCCTGATCTGCCCCGGTTGCAGACAGACTAATCGTCAAGACAACACTGGCCGATTCACTCAGGGTTCAAGCGAGACTACTCGGCGTTGGTCTCATCTACTATTAGAGGTAAGATGTGAAGCATTGATATTAAATTTAGACTGTTTAATAAAAATCTTGCTCGTAGCTGCTTTAAGCCTTGAAGCCTTGAACACTGTTCTATAGAAGAGGGTGTCGAACCTGGAGTGTGCGCTGCTTATAGCCTGGCTGGCATTGGGGGTATGACATCACTGGTGATGTCATAACTCACATCTCTCATTCCCGGTTGGTGATGTCACACTTGTTGGATGATGTCATATTAACAGTCTGGCATTGTCTGGCTATTTATGACATCATCGGTGATGTCTGATGTCACAGGTCCAATTGTGATGTCATAGATCCCATTGTCATGGGCGCGGTGATGATGATATCACTCTCGATAGATCCAGGAACATTTTCCAGGGACCCAGCTGGGGCCCAGCATGCCTCGAATGTCGGTCGGCGAATTGGCATTGACACGAAGCCTTTGTAACACTCTCTCTCTCTCTTTCTCTCTCTCTTATCCTCTCCGAAAATAGCCTACCTACTAACGTTACATTTTTGGAATGTTTCCCCTTTTGACTTTTTACAACATCTTCGGATATTTCAATTAAAAACGTGCTCTGCTCCTTCCACCATGTGCTACAGTGGCTCATTTTTCATCATTCCTCTGACAATAGCCTCGTGAAACTAGTGTTAATTTCGTAGACGAAAACTATGACCAAAAATGTTAGTCGACTACCTTTTTCCCCAAGACTAAGACGAGACTAAAATGTTCAGACTTTTAGTTTCATTGACTAAGACGAGACTAAAATACTCAAACTTTTAGTCGACTAAAACTTGACTAAACAAAAAGAGGATGAGGTTGACTAAATATGATAAAAACTAACAAGGACTTTTTGACACAGGACTAAGACTACGACTAAATTTAAAAATAGACGACAAAATTATCACTAATTATAGACTGTTTCCCCTCCTCAATGCAGCAGTTCAGGTTCCTGTGCTGCAACATCATAGATGTAGCTGACATTTAGCTGTCTTAAAAACATTTACAGTAGTTACAGCAGAACCCACCCAGTCTTAGCTAAGGGTCCTATCTATGTGTATGAGGCATTGTGTTCCCTTGCTTGTCCAGAGACGTCTGAGTGCTTTCCACACACAGCGCAGGCAGCCTCCCTCCATTCTCCCCTCAGCTGTGGGCTGAGCAGGGACTGTAAATACGGTCCAGTTGTCATTGCTACCGGTATACGCCGACACTGGCCCGGGTGGGCAGAGTCAGCATTAGCTACTTTCCCTGAGAAAGAGTTGCCAACACTGCTTCAAATTACCATTACTAGTGCAAGCGCATCAGCAGATTCAAGAGTTTTCATTGACTAAAACTAGACTAAAATGTGAACAGTTTCCGTTGACTAAAACTAGACTAAAATACTTATGGCTTTATTTGACTAAGATTAGACTTAAATGCTAAAATTTTTAGTCGACTAAAACTTGACTAAATAAAAACAGGATGAGGTTGACTAAATATGATGAAGACTAACAAGGACATTTATCACAGGACTAAGACTAAGACTAAATAAAAAAAATAGCCGACAAAATTAACACTACGTGAAACTCCTGTATTTGGTCTGAAAGTCCGAACTATCCCAAAAATGCTTTCACACTGCAAGCGAACCGAACCATGGTGCAGTTTGATCCGGTCCAAGACCACCTCTTTTCATCGGACCAAGGACCAGGCGTATGGTCCACACCGTGGTCCGTGAGAGGATTCACACCTGTCACTTTTGTTTGGATCAAACTGGAAAGTCCAAAAGTCCGGACCAAACAAGGTAGGTGTGAGGTAGATGTTGAATTAACAGCTCTGACCTGCAGTGACATCATTTTTAAAACTGGTTAGCTAACTCTCTTCCCTGTTGTGTTGACAATCAATTTCAGTTTTGATATGTTTTATGTACATTTTTGGGCACATGTTGGAACATAAGCAAGAAACATGGGTTGAAGAATCATACATTTGTGTGACCAGTGTGAGTAAACAAACAAGCCCCGCCTCTTTCCTTTGAAACCTCCTCACTGCAGCTCAGTTATATTAAGAGCCATTGCAACATACAGTCATACGCACAATGATGAGCTACACGTTGGTAACAGCGTTACTTCTCTGCAGCCTGAGTAAGTACTGGTATTATATTATTCTCAACACTAACTGCATCACTTCCCATCAATAAAGTAAATTGGAAAATGTATTAAAATAAATAAATAAATTAATTACTTATGTTAATTTAAAATGTTTCAGGCTGGATCCGTGTCTCGGTTTCTGCCTCTCAGACTGTGGAGGTCCAGCCTGGTGGAGAAGTCACGTTGATGTGCACCAACATTTCCACTTATCCCACTCGCTCAGAGTGGTTCAGACAGGTCAACACATCCGAGCCCTGCTGCATCTCCTCTATGCGTGAATCTGAGGAGACGCCTTGGTTCTCTGCTGATTTTCTAAATGGCAGATTTGAAATGAGATCCAATGTCTCCACTCTCTTCCTCAAAATCAAGCAAGTGGATTTATCTGACTCTGGGCTTTATTTCTGTGGGTTTGACCAGTACCGACGCACAGTCACTGTCAATGTGACTTACTTAAAGGTTCATGGTAAGATTGCCATAAATTATCATCTGCTTTTGATTCCAATTCATGACTATTATGTCTTTCTCATGATATACTTATATCTCAAATATATCTCTAAAGTAGCTGCAAAACAAGACAAAAACTATCTTTGTCATATACAGTTGTTGCTCATTTTGTTTGGCCACTTTGCTGCAGCAGCAGCAGTAAATGGCTTTTTTGTTACTTCAATGTTTTTCTTTGTTCTTTACAAAAAAAACGCCCCTTCACTGCTGCCACGGCATTAAGGCAGCACCGCAGCAAAGGGGCCAAAGGCAACGAGTAATTATAGCTGCTGCGCAGCAATGGGTCGTGGCCGGGCAAGTCTCAAGGCTTTGAGCTACAGAGGTCTTCGGGTATGCCCGACCCCCCGAATACCCGAGGTTCCGACCCGGACCCGGCCGGGTCTGGGTCCATTCAAAAGAAGTGGCAAACCCTTAGAAACGTCATAGCACACCTGTCCTCAATAAGCCGCATGTTTTGAGTTCGGGCATGTCTATGTGGCGCATAAATTGTGGGAGTTATTACGCGCCAAAAAAGTGGCTGCTGCGCAGTAATGGGTCGTGGCTGGGCAAGTCTCAAGGCTTTGAGCTATTATGACATCACAATTGCTCGAGTGACATCAGTGATGGCATCACAATTGCTTGACTGACTGATGACATCACAAATACAACCTAATTGCCATAGGTAATTAAGGTAATTAGGCTATACACGGGCCAGAATTCAACGTTTGATGCACTGTGAGCTCAATTTTTGACCGATCGAAAATCTATTTTGATACTTTTGTGTAGAACGGTCTAACGATGCAGATGCTGAAGTTTGGTGTCGTTTGAAGAAGAAATGTGGGAGGAGTAGGGTTTAATTCGTTTTTGCAGTTTTTGCAGTTTTGCAGTCTTTCGACTTCATAATTGGCCATAGGTTGCATTGTACAAAAGTTTCCCCTTATTTGGGCACACATTTCGGTGAAAGTTGCAAAGCCGTAGCACGTATGCCTGATTTTTTTATTAATTTTTTAAGTTTTAAACTTTAGACGGTCGCTGTAGTGCCACCGTTAGGACTATTGGCCCCAAATTTGTGTCAAAGACGTTTGGCATGGGACTGGACCTTTGTGCAAAGTTTGGTTAGTTTTCATCCATGGGAAGTCGAACTTCCCGGGAGGAAGAAGAATAATAATAATACAGGCAAATACAATAAGTGGCCCTGCCGCTTCGCTGGCCCGGCCACTAATAACGTCAATATGTGTTAATATCGAATGTGTGGTCTAGTTCATCATTGTTAAAATAGGATTATGTGGTATATAGACAAACTAAATCAATATGGTATACCTTTTTTTTAAGGGAATGGCAACTTTGATGACAAAGTGGATGACAACTCTAAAAGTAATATTCTCCCTCCTCATACAGATTTCTTTCATTGCACAATTGTTTCATTGTTTGAAGGTGTCTACACTCAGTTTTGTCCATGTTAGCATAGGTTGAAAATGACAAAATGAGCATTTTAATCAGTTTAATTTAATAAGTCTTAGTTCTTGCAGAAGAACGCGGTGGAATAACAGGCCTGGCTTGTGTGATCCTGGGTGGTGTGACTGTTTTCCTCGTTATGGTCATTGTTGGACTGGTTCTCAAAATCAGACAACTTCAGACAGGTACTGTCTGAGAGCTATATGTTCTATTTTAAGTTGTTTCAATCGGATGGACAATTAAAACCAAAATGCATTGAAAACACTTTTTGGACAATGATAATTAACTAACAAGACTGATTCTCTCTGTTTTAGTTGCCAAAGAAGAAGTGCAGCCACAAAGAAGCCAGGTGAATCAATTTTTAAGTTTGGTTTTTAAATGTTCTATGGTATAAAAGGCGCTAAAATTATTTAATGTCATGATTATGCGACTAAAGGTATTTGTCTCTCTGACAAACTCAGCTATGTGAGATGTGTGTGATTGTGTTTTCTCTTAATGACAGAATCTGGACTCAGATGAGCCGAACTACACAGCAGTGAGTTTCCATCCAAAGCCAAAGAGAACCAGGAGAAAGAGAGAGGTGGAACCTGATGTTGTGTATGCTGACCCCAAATAAGACCAGGAAGACACTGGAAATGCAACTCATGGTGGAACTGATGCTACTGTATTTTTGTCACATTTTTTGCTTGCTCTTTATCATTGGAATAACAGTCAATTTGTCATAAATATTCATGCAAGATTTATATCATCTTATTAGTGGTGAGGTTTGATTCTCACCTGTTTATTCATGTTTCTCTCACTCTTTGCCAAAACAAAACCTTCGCCTAATTGGGTGTCTGTCACGGGGACTGTGTGTGTGTGTGTGTGTGTGTGTGTGTGTGTGTGTGTGTGTGTGTGTGTGTGTGTGTGTGTGTGTGTGTGTGTGTGCGTGTGTGTGCGGGTGCGTGTGCGTGTGCGTGTGTGTGTGTGTGTGTGTGTGTGTGTGTGTGTGGGGGGGGGGGGGTTATGTGCTGTTCTTTGACAGGAACATTTTATTTTGGAAAAAATGCTTGTACTCATATGAACAATAAAATAAACAATCTTTGACAAAAAGAAAGAGCATGTGACATGAGAACAACTAAGGTGAAAACCACGAGGCCTGTCATGTCAAAGTTTTGTAACAAGTCAAAGGAAACAGTGAAAACTCACATACCGTAATTGCCTCTGTCATGTAAACAAAATATGATCAGCCGCTATATTTGTGTAGAAGTTGTGACATTTGTGTATTGTACAGCATTTTAGTTTTAATTTAATATGTTTTTCTAGTTACAACTGTAGAGGGGTCAATTTTTATATAACTTGCCCGTTTGGAGTCAAATAGATGATAGAAAAGGGGATGATTGACAGATCGCCTGTCCAGTGATCACGCAGCTTGCTGATCACGGACCAATAGCAGGCGGAACTGGGGCTCTGGGAAACTCCCATCTCACGTGAGGTGCGGAAGGACTCAACCCATTCCCTCCCACTCTGCTGATGAAAAATCAAGATGGTGACACCCACCATTTGAACCCCGCCAGGAAAACTAAATTGAATGGGATAGATACGTCCATATTATTTATGTCTATGCTCCTCCCCTGAACACCACCAATGTCATGACTCCCAAAGAATTCCCTATGGGGGAATTCTCTATCCTATAAATCACTGACGTCCTCCTCACGTCTCAGGAGGAGCGTCATCTTATCATACGACAAATCTAATTTGTTTATTGTATCATTAAAGTTTATTTGTACCTTGTTTCTAGTCTCTCATTATTGAAATACAAATAAGTTGGACTGTATAAACACTGCAATGTTTTTTTGTTTTCTTTTACAAATGTATTTAAAGCTAGTGTTGTGTTTGTACAGCATGAGAGACAGCAGGAGGAAGACCCAGGGCCTATCCTGCTCTGGTTTTAGGGTGGTTGTGTTCTGTTTGATGTCCTTTTCCTGTCACAACACTTGACAAATTGTGCTGCTGTATGTGTTTGCACATTGCGGTACTTCACCCAGCAGATATGCAAGTACTTTTTTTAAATCTCTCACGCCCACAGGAAGAACCAGTCCAGCGTACGTGTGTCACGTGGCTAGGGTCTTTCAGCAAGAGCTACAGTGCCTACATGATGAGCACCAAGTGTGTGTGTGTGTGTGTGTGTGTGTGTGCGTGTGCGTGTGCGTGTGTGTGCGTGCGTGCGCGTGTGCGTGCGTGTGTGCGTGTGTGTGTGTGTGTGTGTGTGGGTGGGTGGGGGGTAATCTACACATTGCCTGCATTGGTCTAACGCACATAGGCTACAGTCATACACACAATGAGGAGCTACACCTTGGTAACAGCTTTACTCCTCTGCAACCTGAGTAAGTAGCCTACTGATATTATGTTATTCTCAACACTAACTGCCTCACTTCTCATCGATACAGTAACACAGACCATTTTAAATGTATTAATGACTAATTATTATATTAATTTGAAGACATTATGTTCCTGTTGCATTATCAACAAAGGAATAAATGACTTGTTCTCTTTGGTGTTTGTTTCAGGCTGGATCTGTGTCTCGGTTTCTGCCTCTCAGACTGTGGAGGTCCAGCCTGGTGGAGAAGTCACGTTGATGTGCACCAACATTTCCATGTATCCCACTCGCTCAGAGTGGTTCAGACAGGTCAACAGATCCGAGCCCTGCTGCATCTCCGCTATGTGTGAATCTGAGGAGACGCCTTGGTTCTGTGGTGATTTTCTAAATGGCAAATATGAAATGCGATCCAATGTCTCCACTCTCTTCCTCAAAATCAAGCCAGTGGATTTATTTGACTCTGGGCTTTATTTCTGTGGGTTTGACCAGTACCAACACACAGTCATTGTCAATGCGACTTACTTAACCCTAGAACGTCGGGTGATTTTCACCCGGACAATTGAATTCACGTGATTTTCATTGTCTTGCTGCTGTCTGAGGTGGGCGGGTCCTTAGGTACCTTCAGGATGCTCACTGACGTCATTGAATGTAGGTTTGTTTCCCTGCTCCCATTCATGGTTTTTTCTACCGGCTAAGTGTTCGGGTGATTTTCACCCGACGTTAGTGATAGAGGGTAAAATATCTTCGGGTTAGTTACAATGGTATTGTGGTGACTTTTTTTTGTGACCACACAAGTCCCATGAGTGGGTGGACCGAAGGAGAAGTTGGGAGCTCCTGTTTTTTTTTGGGGGGGGGGATTTTTTTATAACGATTACCTCATTTTTCCCGAATTTGACATATTTTTTATAGTGTCCCCCATAATAAACTTTTGTGTGTTTTTTGTGATATTTCACATTTAAAAACAAAAGAAGAGTACCTCAATGTGCCATGTATTGTTGTACTTTAAGATATTTTGATGAGAAGTATGTTTTATGGGGTATATTGCATCGGGTGAAATACACCCGACGTTAGTGATGGTGTGACTTTAAATCACGTTAGTGTTCTAGGGTTAAAGGTTCAAGGTAAGATCATCATAAATTCTCATTTGTCTTACGATTCCAGTTCATGACTATTATATATCTTTCACATGATATATCGTAAGGTTACATGATGTAACCATGGTTATCTGAGTAGAGGGGTTTACCCTCCAATACAGAGATATGAATATATCTTGTATCTTGTATGGGAAGCTGATTACAAATGGAATCAGGTGACGTGAATAATTACTTTAAGACAATCCACCTGTGGACGTGGTTACACCCAAGCCTATAAAGCCCCTGTTAACCACGCCTACTTCGACTAAAGTTTCGATTGAACGAATCCCGAGCGGCCTCTGCTGGAGGGTAAACCCCTCTACTCAGATAACCATGGTTACATCATGTAACCTCACGTTCTCTATCGTTATCGGGGTTTACCCTCCAATACAGAGATATGAATATATCTTGTATGGGAAGTGCTGTAAGACACACCGCGAGGGAATAGAGCAGCACCAGCTCCCCCAGGAGGCTGAATCGTGGGAGCTTCGAATGAGACGTCACCACCACCAAGAGTGCTCTACAAAATCAACCAGTGCATCAACCACTACAGTATATACAAATGTACACTATGTACAAACCCCCCCCAAAGTCGGCCAGCTCCGCCAGACGCAGGATGCTGCCGGTTTGAGCCCTGGCGCCAGACGCTACCGAGGGCGAGTTGGCCCCGCAAGTCGCGAAGGCTCAACAAGAGGGGTCAAGAGGCCACTCAGACCAGCCCACACTGGGCTGACTGACAGGTAAACAAAACCATAAGTCACTACCGCCGGGCTCCGCCAAGCACTCGTTCCCTGAACGACGTGCCTGCAGCCACATTGAATTGGTAGAATCGAGCAAATGTGGAAGGGGCCGACCAGGTGGCCGCCTCGCAGATCTCACCGAGAGACGCACCGCGCCACGCCGCCCAGGACGTAGCCATGCCCCGGGTCGAGTGTGCCCGCACCCCCGAAGGGAAGGGCATGCCAGCCACCACATATGCCTGCTGGATAGCTTCCACAATCCAGTGGGAAAGACGGGCCTTAGACAGCGGCTGCCCCAGGCGGTCTGGCCTGAAACAGACAAACAACTGGTCCATGTGCCTATGGCCCTGTGTCCGGTCCAGATACACTCTCAGTGTCCTGACCGGTCAAACCAGCGAGTGCCTGCGCTCCCCTTCCTCTGTCGGAGCAGAGTAGAGGGACCGGAGTTCTATGGCCTGGCTCGGCTGAGGGATGGACAAGACCTTAGGAAGGAATGCAGGGTTTGGTCGCAAGACTACCCCCTGCCTCTTCAGGGAAAAATCTGCACAGGCCTTCATGCACTGAGAGAGCATGGAGCTCCCCCACCCTCTTGGCCGTGGCCAGCGCCAACAGAAGGGCAGATTTGAAGGAGAGCCACTTCAGGTCCACTGACTCCAGGGGCTCAAATGGAGGTGCCTCCAGAGCCCCTAGACCCAGCTCCAAATCCCATGGTGGGAGAGTAGGCCGACGCGTCTCCTAGCGCCCTTGAGGAACTGGGATATCAGCTTGTCTACCTCCTCAGACAACCGATACTTCCCAACCCGAGCTGCCTTAATTGCCGCCACCATACCCCTGAGGGTGGACGGCGACTTCCCGGCATCCAAAAGCCCTTGTAGGAACTGCAGAACGGCCGGGGCAGAGGATGTAAGCGGGTCAATCTGGTGCTCCCTGCACCAGGCCGCAAAGGCCCTCCATCTGAAAGCATAGAGTGCTCTCGTCGATGGTGCCCGAGCCTCTTGCAGTGTACCGACCACCGAAGGAGACAGCCCCATGGCTAATAGTTCGGTCCCTTAAGGCCACGCCCAGAGCTTGAGCCCCTGGGGAAAGGGATGAACCAGAGCACCTTGTGCCTGGGACAGCAAGTCCCGCCGCACTGGAAGCTCCCATGGGGTCCCGTCCAGCAGTGGCGGGATGTCCAGGAACCTGGTCATGTGTGGCCAACACGGGGCCACCATGACCAGCCTCATCACCTCCAACCGTACCCTCTGTAGGAGGGCCGGGAGGAGAACAAATGGGGGGAAAGCATACAGCAGGACGCGTGGCCAAGGGTGAGCCAAGGCGTCCACTCCCTTAGGGATAGCTGCCTCTCCTGCGTCAGTGACAACAGCGCAGCCTGGGAATCCACCACTAGGCCCAGGAACTGCGTCTTCTGTGAAGGCTCCAGCCTGCACTTCCCCGGATTGAGCCGCAGGCCAAGCTGCTGCACGTGCTCCAAGAGGATGGACAGATGAGCCGACACTGAACTTCTGAGCGGTGCCCAGTCGTCTAAATAGTTCAGGTTCGTATCCCCTTCCGTTGCAGAGGCGACAGAACTGCGTCCATGCACCTGGTAAAGGTGCAGGGAGCTAGGGAGATCCCAAACGGCAGGACCCGGAACTCGTACTCGATCCTTGCCGTCGAAAACGAACCTGAGGAACCGCCAATGCCCTTCCCAGATCGGAACTTGGAAGTAGGCATCCTTCAAATCTATGGTGACAAACCAGTCCCCTCTGTCGATGGACTGTCGCACCCTTGGGATTGTCAGCATCTTGCAAGGCAGACGCCTGAGATGTCTGTTGAGACCCCTTAGATCTAAAATGGGGCGTAGTCTCCCATCCTTCTTGGGGATGAGGAAATACCGGGAGTAAAATCCAGCCTGTTTGTTGCCCTGAGACACCTCCCTGATGGCTCCCTTCTCCAACAGGGTAGAAACCTCGGCCTGGAGCACTGCCTTGTGCTCCGCGCCCACCACCGTGACAACCGTTGGGGTCCTCGAGGTCGGAGGACGACGAGCAAACTGAATACGATACCCCGGGGTCATAGTCGAAACCACCCAGGGGCTCGTCTGCAGTGACCTCCAAGCCACAAGACCCACCCAGGCTTGCTGGAGACAGGCTGGACGTAAACTGGCGTCAGGAAGAAGGCGGAGGACTAGGCTTGCTGCCGCCTCTGCCTTGCTTTCCTCTGACCGCCCTCCTGACTGCGTTGCCGTGCCCACGGCACGCATCCAGAGTGGCCCTCAGGTCATTTGGGCCCCAGCCCGACCTCTGTGTCTGTGCGGGGGCTTCCTTCCTCCTGCCCCCCGACTGTCTGGACCACCTGGGGGTCAGTGCGTCGGAAACCTCCTTAGCACAACGACAGGCCTCCTGGGCCTGCTGCAACAAAGCAGTGGCACCAGGACCAAACATGGCTGATGGCGCAACCGGCAGCCTCAAGAGGGCTCTCTGGTCCTCTGATCGCAACTTGGACCGGGACAGCCACAGTTGGCGCCTAGCAACCCAGAGTGCCGACACACCCTTACCGGCAGTCGACACCTGCTCTTTCATCAGCTGTGATAAGACTGATGAAACCAGTTGTATCTCAGCAATGAGATGAGCATCGAACCCCGTGCTCAGCTCGCGGACCAGCTTCCTCTGATACAATGCTAGTATGGACCCAGTATTTGCCAACCGTGCCTGAACTGCTACCGGCCTATGCACCTTAGCCAGTGCGGCATCAAGCATTTTACAGTCCCCCGTTGGAGTAGCCGGCCCCAGCCCTGGGCTGGCTGGGAACAAAAGAGCTGATATGGCTTGGTCCAGCTGAGGCAATGGGCCACAGCCCACCTTACCCCTATCCTGCATGGCAGACAGCCGTCTGTTGGTAGAGGTAAAGGAGAGTGCAGCCATGGGTGTTACAAACCCAGCCTGCATTAGGTTCTCCACTTCCGGGAGGAGAGGCACCTCAAATGGCACCTCCGGACCTCATCGAAGCGCGAGGGAGGAGGGGCTTGGCCCGCGGCGGGCTCCAGTCCCAAAGCTTGGGAAGCCCTGACCATCAGACCCTGGAATCGCTTGCGTTCACTGGTCTGTTCGCCCTCTGCGACGGACCCCTCAGTGAGGCCCCCCTCATCTGATAACCCCTCTATGTCGACATCCTCCTCGACATCCTCCTGATCCCCAGCCTCAATCCTGATGCTGTCATCAGGTAAAAATGTCCTAAGTAAGGGAAGGGGGCGGGGATCCACTGAGGAACCACCCCCACTCCCCACCGCTTTAAGGCGCTTAACCTGCTGGGGCGGAGCAGACTGTGCTACAGCAAGCCGCCTGCGCTTAACCCCAAACACACCAAGCCGAGCCTCCAGGGATCGTGCTGGCAAAATGAAGCAATCCATACAGGAGGAGGGATTAACAACCGCTTCAGAGGCATGTTCCTCTCCCAGACAACGCACACACACATCATGCCCATCTTCAGTGGGCAGCTGCACTCCACACACCACACAGACATGGCTCATAGATGCCATAGCTTCCTTTCCTTTTAATGATTTTATTTTGAAGGAAGAGAGGAAGTGTTAAGCCAGTGTAACTGCGCTTGCTGCCAACTTGACACGCATGCACAGTCCACCAAACCTCGCGATAGGCCCCGCCCTCGCGAGACTAACAACACGGAAGAGCTCTAAAAGTTTTAGCTCCAGTCTGTGTGTTTTGGTGTGTTTTTGTGTACCGTTGTTAATGCCCGGGCTAATTGTTCGCCAGACCTAAGCCGCGGCCAGAGAGAGAGAGAGATAGAGAGAAAGCTGACAACGAACTCGCGGACCTGCTCTCGTTGTCCTGATTAGGGAGCCTCAGCCGAGAGAGGACCAAGCGCCGCAGGACACGGAAGCCTCCAGAAACCTGGAGACAATGGGCCCTATTCTCCCACAGGCCTTCGGCGCTAAAACGGGCCTTAACCGCAAAAAAACGTGCCTTGCGCCTGTTTTGGGATGATATCAATATGGCTTTACGCTGCCAAATGCGCTTTAGGCCGAATGGGCGTGGCGCAGTCCCAGAATGGGCGAGACTAGGCGTGTCGGCGCTAAATACCGGCCTAGTGATATCTTCCGACCTGGCGTAAATTTAGCGCTTTGCGCTTTTGAAAAGCAGGCCTATTCAGTGCCGGGGACAGGATAGTGAATGGAGAATAGAATATATGGAAAAAAATAGTTTAGAACACAATAGAATATAAGATTGGAAGATTACAGCATGCAGTGGCAACCCTTCTCAGGCTTTGGGTGAAGCTGCAATGCACAGTTTCATTTATTTAGTTTAGGCTATCATAATAATCCCCATTTATGTGCAGCATCCAGACAGCAGCAGAGTTATATCTGTCAGATCTTTTTCAAATGGGATAGCTGTCTAACTACACATATTTGATGTATAAAAAAATTGTTTTGGAACATTTTGATTAGCAATATTAACTTTGTATTAATATAGCTCAACGTTTTATTACCCCCCCCCCCCCCCGAAATTAGCTAGGCTTCTAATATTACTAATATTCCTAATTAATATGTATTATTATTTCATTCAGATAATTGACATTATAGGCATGTATATCGTTTAATGTGAGAGAAAGGGAGAGAGAAAGAAAGAGAGAAAGAAACTGGAGAAACTTTTGTGTAGCGCTTCTTCAAACCACTCTCATTACAGCTATTCATTACAGAATTGTCTGTTGTATTTATATTTTCTGTTTGCAAAGCAGAGTAGTTAGAATTATTTCCAAATGTTTCCCCCGTCTGTGGCAGCGGAGCTGTCCGAGGTGCCGTGTAGCCTACATTAAGTGCAAGAAAGAATGAGAAAGAGAGAGGGGGATATTTAATTAGGCTACAATTCTAAATAAAATATGAAAAACAATGACAAAGCAAAAGATTAATTTAATAGGGGCGTCCTCTACGTTCTCCTCTCCCTGCACGGGGCCGTCCTCTCCTCCTCACAGGACGCCGGGCATCACGCAGGAGATGCGGGGAGCGGACCCGCGCTGGTGCGCTATGAGGCTCTGGTGGTCGTGCAGGCGGGTCGTGCAGCAGTGGAGCTGACTGACAAACAGATTGAGTGCTCATACAATTATTTTATTTACAGCAGTGGAAACCACTGAGTCGGAGGGCGAGGGCTCTCCTCCCATCCACTCCCCCTCCCCTCCACCGGGACCTGGGGTGTGCGGCGCCCACTCCCGCAACCGGCCTGGATCGCCGACAGGCCGCTCGAGGCCCGGCCGCTCCCCTCCCAGGCACCCCCTGGCTTTTAAAGCCAGTCTGATTGATTACTGAAGATTTTATTGAGAATGAACATATTTGTCAGAGCCTGTGGGCAGTGGGTGGGGGGGGAAAGCATAGGCCAAATAAAATACAAATACTCAATAATAAAATCCAGTAGGCTAAATAAAATAGAATAAAGTAATCAGATCCAGTAAAAGTGATAGGTGTCATTCAGAGGATGTTGCATCATGCAGTGGGGGAGAAGAGAGAAAACGATATCATTCTGGCCAAATTTCATCTAATCTCATGACATCCAGCCGGCTATATTTTTTTCTATCCGATGCGTTTAGAACATTATTTTCACTTTGATCTTGCTATTTACATGCTTGCAGTATTTAAACTGCAGTTAGATTGGTTTGAGAAGCATCATAATATGGAATAATAGCCGATATATGGAGACAGACGGGATGAAGGGAGGTGGGGGGGGGGGGGGGGGGATCAGAGGCTTGGGTTTCGTCTGGTTTTGCTGGACCACTGGAATGGAGCTTAAAAGGCAAGCATGCGATTGGTTTATTGCACTTATCCAATGAACTGACGGTGCATAATTTTACGCTTAAAAGGCGTGGTTGTAATGGTTGAGGCTGCGTCTAGCGCCAAGACCAAGATATCAAGTGCGCTGGTCCACGCCCACTGATTTGCGCTGCGCCAGGCGCTCGGCCTAGAAACAACGCCGATGCAACGATAGGGGCCAATATGTCAGCGCCGAGGAAGTTGTGTTTAGCATTATATAGGAGACGGACAACACACTCGCGGACCTGCTCTCACTGTCCAGTTACGGAGCCGAGAAACAAGACCTAGCGCCAGTGTGCGAACTATACTGTGGCTTTCGGGGGAGCCACTACAGGAAATTTGAGGCAATTTGAAGGCCAATTTAGGGGTATAACTCATTTTAAATCAGCACGCTCAAAGACACGGATACAGCTCGTGTTCCACTTTTCTCTCCAAGAGAGAAAAGCGCGCTGCGCACACAGAGAGAGAGGGAGGGTGAGAGAGCACAGAAAGGCGAAACGGGCGCACTGCTCTCCATATACACTGCATCCACAAGAACATACTGGGCCCTATTCTCCCACAGGCCTTCGGCGCTAAAACGGGCCTTAAACGCAAAAAAACGTGCCTTGCGCCTGTTTTGGGACGATATCAATATGGCTTTACGCTGCCAAATGCGCTTTAGGCCGAATGGGCGTGGCGCAGTCCCAGAATGGGCCAAAGTGGGCGTGTCGGCGCTAAATACCAGCGTACTGCTATCTTCCGAGCTGGCGTACATTTAGCGCTTTGCGCCTTTGAAAAGCAGCCCTAATTAGTGCGCCAGTGTCAAGGAGTGCTCTTCTGCCTCTCCCCTGTCACCCTTCTCTGTCTCTCTCTGAAACCAGGCCTATTCAGTGCGCCAGTGCTCTTCTGCCTCTTCTCTGTCACCCTTCTCTCTCTCTCTCTGACTCCCTCGCTCAGACAGACACAACACATAGCAGCACCCAGCTTCCCATAGGAAATAGCAGTTGTAAGTTTACTGCCTGTGAATGTCCCTGTCCCAGCATGCAATTGGGTCCTCCATTTCGCTACTAAATAGCAACCAAATGAGCCGAAATAGATATAAAAGGTAGATCTAAAATAATGTGTAATGGTAAGACAACCTGCAATTGTAGAACATTTCAATATTGGACCAAATAAAACATCGAATGAAACACCACTCTATGTGAAACATATATGTCCTCTTGAGCCTATATATACCCTGTGTGGATTTAACGTGATTTAGATAAGTGACAGCGGAACGCGCTTTGGAAGCTTCTACTGTCATCTGCTATACTGTGATGTCCGCTCCAATAACTTGGCCCTACTCCACATTTAGTTTTACAATAAAAACACATTTATGCAATGACTTTACATAATGTAGGCTATATTTATGTGCATCATCCTTCCTGCAGCAGGCGAGAGAAAATGATATCTTTCTGGACAAACTTTCACCAATCTAATAGGCTATATTTTTCTAGCTGATGCATTTAGAACATTATTTTCACTTTGATCTTGCTATAGTGTAGCGTATTTACATGCTTGCAGTATTGAAACTGCAGTTAGATTGGTTTGAGAAGCATAATAATATGGAATAATAGCCTATAATGCAGACAGACAGACTGGATGAAGGGAGGGGGGGGGGGCAGAGCGTTTGGCTTTCGTCTGGTTTTGCAGGATCACTGGAATTGGAGCTAAAAAGGCAAGCGTGCGATTCGTTTATTGCAGTTATCCAATGAGCATGACGGTGCATAATTTTACGCTTAAAAGGCGTGGTTGTAATGCTTTAGGCTGCATGTAGCGCCAGCACGACGATATCAAGTGCGCTGGTCCACGCCCACTGATTTGGGCTGCGCCAGGCGCTCGGCCTAAACAGCGCCGATGCAACGATAGGGACCGATATCTCTGCCCAACACTTTTATCCACTCCATAACGCACATGTCCCACTCACTGTGAAGTTCCTGACGCATTCCATCTCACAAACAGTCCTCCATATGCGGGAGGACTCGGAGGTAGGCTATTCCAGCTTCACGTCGTCACTTTTTCCACATCTGCGTTTGAAGTAGAAGCGACTTGTTGCTGTTCAACTGACGGCTGCTTCCATTTCTTCGTGAATGTAAAGTTTGTCAAACTGCCTTGTTTTCTTTTTGACATCTTGCTGTTGTTTTAAATCTGACCTGACCGCGTGAGTGACGTTTGATTTGCACCTGCGCCGCCACGCTTCGATGTGGTGATGATAAGAATAACATGCATGTCGGTATAGGGGCTTACAGTGAATTTGACAGTGATTGAGCACACTCTGAATCATACGTGTGAGAAATCCACTACTGGACTGAGTAGGTTTAAGCCACGCCCCACTCGTTATTAAAACCCTCACGCATCTCCGTGCATATTACTCCCTGAGTGCACTCCCTTAACTACCTTGTGGTCCGCGATTTAGTTATCATTCTTCATTGTGTGACAGTGTGTGCGTCGCTTATAATGTAAGTACAAACCTGTGTAGTAGTTGCAGTATGACTGGTTACAGTTGTATAGTAGTTTGCTGTGTGGCTAGTTCCCTGTAGCTGTCGATTTGTTCCGACTATATTTCATGATGATGGTAATTGAAATTCCATGCATACACGTACTGTATGTAGACTATATACAGTCGAAATTGATGCCTTTTATGGTTAATATTTATATGAGTATTTTCATTTGATGGCATAGCAATAAGTTAGTTGAAGTAGGATAGTAGTTACAATCATTTTATTTCCTTTTCTTGACAAACATGGCTTGTAGCAATTAATAAGAATTACGGAGAGGAATGTGATCAATGCTGCCGCCATGTGGGCATAATTTGTAATTGCGATATAATTTCTTTGATGGGAAGAGGACTTGTTGTAGCTGTGTACTGTTATGTTTCTTTATGATGTTCTTGAGTCTTGTGATATTATTTAGATTTTGGATTGTTGTGCTGTACTCAGTTACATTGTTTTAATAATTACTTAATTCAAATTGTATTGTATCTTCCTACAGAAACCACATGCTCAACACATGCCATACTTACAAGTTTAATAAACCAGTGAAAAAGACCGTGGTTGCAATCTCTCTCTAACCGGAGTACATAGACAGTTGATTACAACCAGAAATTCAGCATACGCACACTGAATCGCACAAGTGGTCCTTCGAACCGGACGTACTCAACTGCACTATGGCAGCCTATAGGTCATTCGCTAATGGACAGCCACCACAGGATCCTCGTCCCATCAGGGCCCGGCGGGTTCCAGGACATCTAGAGGATTACGAGCTTGGCTATCCATTCTATCCACTGGGTTTATATGGAAACGGTAAGGAGGAATGTAGTTTGCCATCAGCAGAGATTCCTCTGCAAGAGGAGAAGAAACGGATTGACTTCTCCACCCCCGCTCATGGATTCTATCAGGATTCCCAGGATGACAGGTGGGAACGCATGGAGTCACGTTTTAGGGACGTCAACAGACAAATGGAGGAGTTAAAGTTTGTGATGGACAGCACCAAGCGTGGGCCTTACCCACACAGCTATTCCAGTAATCCCCATTACCAAGCCCCATACTGTCCACGCTACTCCAGCCTCCCTCAATTAGAGCGCTATCAATCAGAGGATAATCTGTTTCCCCTCAGAGTACCCCCTCTGTCCCGACAAATGAGGGAAGCTACTTTGGTGACCTCACAACAACAGCAATCAGTCCGCACGCTCAAGCCAGGCTCACCGACACCTGCCCAGCAGTCAGTTCCTCCGCCTGAGCAACAGCCGGTCCTGGATACTGCTTCAGTTGCTCTTCCAATAGGTCTACAGTATTACCCAGGTCAAGCCCAGGTTACTCAGCCCCTTTCACTGCCTGGGACACAACCTCAGAGCCAGTCTCGGCTGGTACAGCAAACAGTACAGTCTGGACTTTCACCCGCTTTCCTTCAGCCGCAGCGCGGCCAGAATGCACCAGCTGTTCCCATGCCTGTTCAGCCGCCACTGCAGCCTCAACCCCTTCAACATGCTGCAGTTCAACCCAGGGCACTCCCTGCACAGTATCCTATGCCTCAGCCACTGCCCTACCAACCATATCCTTCTTATCCACCATACCCGCCTGGTATGTATCCTTATCCACCATACCCGCCTGGTATGTATTACTATCCCCCAGTTCAGCCGACACCAACACATCCTCCAACCGACTCATTCACGCCTGGTATAATGGAAATGGCCATTGCCTCCTCCTTTGGCATACCTAAACCAAAGCTCACCTCATTCGCTTCAGGGAAGGAGAGCGACTTCATCATGCTCAAGAAAGGATTAGAAAGCATACTTGGGCCCCACAGGCACCTGTCAGAAGACTACAAGTATCAGATACTGTTGGATCATCTCAAACTGCCCAGCGCATACCAAGTGGCCAAAAGGTATATAAATGACCCTACCCCCTACACCAGTGCCATGCATGCTCTGCAGCAGAGATACGGCCAGCCGAGGCAACTGATACAGGGGGAACTTCGGTCCATACTCAACTCCCCTCCTATAAGGCAAGGGGACGCTCAAGCCTTTGAGGATTTTTCAGCGGCTGTGAACACTCTGGTGGGAATGTTAAGAAGCATGGATGGCCCCTCAAAATCGGAGCTGAGCTGTGGTTCACATGTGGACACTCTACTCTCAAAACTGCCCCTCAACTACAGAGACAGCTTCGCCGAGCACTGTCTATCACGGGGGATCATCTGTAGTGGGTCCGACCAGACCTATACTCTTCCAGACTTCGCTGCCTGGCTAGATAGGAAGTCACAAGCCATCCAGGTCTCTCGGCGCGCCACTAATACAAGTCTGTATGAGCCTAAATATGCTGAGCAGAGGGAAACCAAATCAGCCAAGTCGCAGAAGACTGCTATAGTCTATCTCAGCAACGAGCAGAGAGTTCAGAAACACTGTGATGGCTCCGCCTCCCCCTCAATCAAACCCGGCACGGCAGCAACTGCTTCCTCCCCCAAAAAGCGCGATCGCTTCAAGCCATACTGCCCATACTGCTCCAGTCAGGAACATTACCTAAATGCCTGTGAGGGTTTTGCTAAGCTCAGCACCCCCGAAAGAGCCGCCTGGATAAAGGATAATAAAAGGTGCTGGAGGTGTGGCCGTGGCCACCAGCAAGAGAACTGTACACTCAAGAAGCCATGCAGCACCTGTAATGAGCAGCATTTACCAGTCCTCCATGAAGTGGCTCTAGTAGTCATCCAGAATGCCCCCACCATGGGTACATCCTCCAGCACGGTGTATATGGGCCAGTCAGGCCACTCTGACCGTGTTATGCTGAAAGTGATCCCGGTTCAGCTGCGCAGTGGGAAGCGGACCTTGAATACACATGCTGTACTGGACGATGGGTCCGAAAGAACTATCCTCCTCCCAGCAGCTGCCAAGCACCTAGGACTACAGGGGGAAGAAGAGCTCCTGCCTCTGAGAACTATCAGGCAAGATGTAGTTAAACTCAGAGGCTCTACTGTGTCATTTGAAGTATCAGCCACCGCAACTCCCCACTCAAGATACCCCATACAACGAGCCTTCACAGCTGACGAGGTGAGCCTGGCAGAACAGTCATGCCCTATGGAGTCACTGAAGCGGAAATACAGTCACCTCAGAGGAGTTCCAATCCAGCCCTTCAGTAGAGTGCAACCAATGCTCCTCATCGGATCTGACCACCCACACTTGGTGACTCCCATTCAACCTGTCCGTATGGGACCTCCTGGTGGCCCTGTTGCTGTATGCACGCAGCTGGGCTGGGCTATACAAGGGCCAAGCAACTTCCTCCAGTGCCAATCGGATGAGACCACCTGCCTGCACACATCATTCATCTCCCCCAGCAGTGAACTGGTTCAGCATGTGGAGAGACTATGGCAACTTGATATCTTGCCATACAGACCAGAGAAAGAAGTGACACGATCCAAACAGGACCAGGTAGCCCTGCAAACACTGGAAGAGAAAACCGTTACTGTCACAGTAGACGGGGTGACCCGTTACGCTACTCCACTAATCCATAAGAAATCTGCTCCTCGACTACAGGCCCCTCTTACAGCTGTGATGCCACTCTTGAGAGCTACTGAGCGGCGACTGGCTAACAACCCAACATTAGCTGAAGTGTACACGCAGGAGATTCACAGATTGGAGAAAGCTGGCTACGTGGTCAAGATCGACAGTGAGGAGGCCAACCAAACGCATGAGTCATGGTACATCCCTCATCATATCGTACACCATAATGGCAAGGCCAGAGTAGTGTTTAACTGCTCTTTCAGTTATCAGCAGATAGCCCTCAATGACACTCTACTTCCTGGACCGACCCTTGGTTCACCATTGCTGGGCGTACTCCTCCGCTTCAGGGAGCATGCAGTTGCCATCAGCGGAGACATTCGTGGCATGTTCCACCAAGTGAGACTGCTGCCCGAGGACCGACCACTCCTCCGCTTTCTGTGGCGAGATATGGAGAAGACCCGCAACCCTGACATCTATGAGTGGCAAGTCTTACCATTCGGTACAGTCTGCAGCCCCTGCTGTGCTGTATATGCACTCCAACGCCACGTCATGGATCACCGCAGCGACCACGAAGATGTCCTGGAGTCTGTCCTCACAGCCTTCTATGTGGACAATTGTCTGCAGTCACTCCGCTGTCCTCTTCAAGCTAAACAGCTCATCGATAAAATGAGAGCTCTCCTCGCCGCCGGTGGTTTCGACCTCAGACAGTGGGCCTGCAACATCCCCGCCGTGATCTCTCATCTTCCTAGAGAGGCAAGGTCTGCAGAGTGTGAGCTGTGGCTGACGGTGGATAAAACTGACCCCCAGGAATCTACACTGGGTCTCCGTTGGCACTGCTCCACGGACACACTGGGCTATAAACATCGTACGGTGCCCTTCACCGAGCCCACTATGAGGAATGTGTACCGAGTATTGGCTAGCCAATACGACCCACTCGGTTATATAATCCCATATACTACTCGAGCGAAGATCTTGGTCCAAGCCCTGTGGAGGAGTGAGAGAGGATGGGATGAGCCCATTGCCGACAGTCTTCTCCCAGCCTGGCAGCTATGGGAGAGTGAGCTACCACACCTTCAGCAGATTGGATTCCCTTGATGCTACACTCCAGATTGTGCAGACTCCGACACCTCAACGGTAGACCTTCATATATTCTGCGACGCGTCAGAAAAGGCCTATGGATCCGTGGCCTACCTACGTGTAGAAGACGCTGATGGACACATACACGTGTCATTCGTCCTGGCAAGGTCACGTGTGGCTCCCCGCAAACAGATCTCCATGCCTCGGTTGGAGCTCTGTGCTGCTCTAACAGGAGCCCAGCTGGCTAAGGTGATCCACACTGAGCTCACACTACCGATCAGAGATACCGCCATGTGGTCAGATTCAACTACAGTCCTCAGTTGGATCCAATCCGAATCATACCAATACAAGGTATTTGTGGGGACTAGGGTTACTGAGATACAAGAGCTCACATCTGCTGCCAGCTGGAGATATGTGGAAACAGGACGAAATCCTGCCGATGACATAACCAGAGGGAAAACCCTGCTAGAGCTGTCTCAACCTAGTCACTGGAATAAAGGGCCCGACTTCCTGTATGGTTCCCCTGCCCATTGGCCAATAAATCCGATACTAAGAGTCGAAGAGACAGAAGAGCTTCGGACATCTACCTTCTGTGGTAACATCACCACGGCAGATGTATCAGCACCTGATCCATCTCAGTACACCACTTGGTCAGACTTGACCCAAGCCATATACGAGTCCCAACACGGGACGGCCGGTTCCCCCATCTCTGCTTCAGCCCGGCTGGAAACTGAAGTCACCCTCCTGAGGCAATGCCAAACTGAAAGCTTCCCTGAAGAAATCAAGGCTTTGCAGCACTCAAAACCCATCCGCTCATGTAGCCGTCTGATCTCTCTCTCTCCAGTATATGACCAGACTCTGGGCCTTATCAGAGTGGGTGGCCGCCTTAGGAAGACAGAAGACTTGCAGGAAGACACCATTCACCCTATCGTGCTGGGACCAGACCATCCGATCACTAAACTCTTGATCAAAGACTACGATGACCGCCTACTCCATTCGGGTCCCGAACGTGTCTTTGCCGAAATCCGTAGGACGTACTGGCTACTTCGAGGCCGCCAAGCCGTTAAGAAGCATCAACGGCAGTGCTTGGAGTGTCGGAAGTGGCGGAGCAAGCCAGTGATCCCCATCATGGCCGATCTACCGGCAGCACGGCTCAGAATAAAACAGCCCCCCTTCTGGTCTACCGGAGTTGACTGTTTCGGCCCATACACAGTCAAAGTCGGGCGGCGGCGGGAGAAACGGTGGGGCATTCTCTTTAAGTGTCTCACCACCAGGTGTATTCACCTTGATCTACTTCCCAGTATGGACACTGATTCGTTCCTGCTAGCCCTTCGCCGCTTTGTGGCTCGGAGAGGAAAGCCGTATGAGCTACTGTGTGACCGGGGCACCAACTTCCGCGGTGGGGACAGAGAGCTCCGGGAGGCTCTTGAGTCATTGGAACCATCCCTCAAGGAACAACTAGCCAAGCAGAGTATCACATTCAAATTCAATCCTCCACTTGCCCCTCACTTTGGAGGTGTGTGGGAAAGGGAGATTAAATGTGTGAAGACATCCCTGCAAGTCGTGCTCCGAGACCAGCCTGTTCCAGATGAGGTACTGATGACCGTGCTCATTGAGGTGGAGGGAATTCTGAATTCCAAGCCATTAGGTTATGTATCATCAGACCTCGCCGACCCTGACCCGATCACACCCAACCTCCTGCTAATGGGCAGAAGAGACGCTTCCCTTCCACAGGCCGTGTATGGCTCCAGTGACCTACTGGGACGTAGACGCTGGAAACATAGCCAGGTACTCGCCGACCATTTCTGGGGTCAGTTCACGCGCAACTACCTTCCTAGTCTCCAGCCCCGCCAGAAGTGGAGGACCTCCACACCGGACCTTGCTGTGGGAAAAGTAGTAATTGTAGTGGACTCCCAGCTTCCAAGGGCACTCTGGCCCATCGGTCGCATCATCAGAGTCATCCCTAGTGACGACGGCAGAGTACGGACTGCGGATGTGGACATTGAAGGCCGCACCTACACCCGTCCAGTGGCAAAGTTGATAGAACTTCCTCGGACGCCCGATGAGTGAATTGTTAGTTCTCAAATAGCAGCAGTGACTTTACTTTATTTTTACTTATTCGTTACGAATTCGGGGGCGGCTGTGAGAAATCCAGTACTGGACTGAGTAGGTTTAAGCCACGCCCCACTCGTTATTAAAACCCTCACGCATCTCCGTGCATATTACTCCCTGAGTGCACTCCCTTAACTACCTCGTGGTCCGCGATTTAGTTATCATTCTTCATTGTGTGACAGTGTGTGCGTCGCTTATAATGTAAGTACAAACCTGTGTAGTAGTTGCAGTATGACTGGTTACAGTTGTATAGTAGTTTGCTGTGTGGCTAGTTCCCTGTAGCTGTCGATTTGTTCCGACTATATTTCATGATGATGGTAATTGAAATTCCATGCATACACGTACTGTATGTAGACTATATACAGTCGAAATTGATGCCTGTTATGGTTAATATTTATATGAGTATTTTCATTTGATGGCATAGCAATAACTTAGTTGAAGTAGGATAGTAGTTACAATCATTTTATTTCCTTTTCTTGACAAACATGGCTTGTAGCAATTAATAAGAATTACGGAGAGGAATGTGATCAATGCTGCCGCCATGTGGGCATAATTTGTAATTGCGATATAATTTCTTTGATGGGAAGAGGACTTGTTGTAGCTGTGTACTGTCATGTTTCTTTATGATGTTCTTGAGTCTTGTGATATTATTTAGATTTTGGATTGTTGTGCTGTACTCAGTTACATTGTTTTAATAATTACTTAATTCAAATTGTATTGTATCTTCCTACAGAAACCACATGCTCAACACATGCCATACTTACAAGTTTAATAAACCAGTGAAAAAGACCGTGGTTGCAATCTCTCTCTAACCGGAGTACATAGACAGTTGATTACAACCAGAAATTCAGCATACGCACACTGAATCGCACAATACGATTAAAATAGCTTAATTTTACGCATTATTCACTATGAAGGTACAGAAAAAGAAATAGAAAATACATGGGGTAATATATATTAGTCAATAATTTAGAGACCCCCCCAAATTTCACAAGTCATGCTTTCAGGGGGTCTACTATTTCTTTAAGGGGAGCCAAAGCCCCCCCAGCTCCCCCGTAGTTCGCACCCTGCCTAGCGCCCCAAGACATGGAAGCCCTAAAGAGACCTGGAGACCATGGGGCCCTATTCTCCCACAAGCCTTCGGCGCTAAAACGGGCCTTAAACGCAAAAAAACGTGCCTTGCGCCTGTTTTGGGACGATATCAATATGGCTTTACGCTGCCAAATGCGCTTTAGGCCGAATGGGCGTGGCGCAGTCCCAGAATGGGCCAAAGTGGGCGTGTCGGCGCTAAATACCGGCGTACTGCTATCTTCCGACCTGGCATTAATTTAGCGCCTTGCGCCTTTGAAAAGCAGGCCTATTCAGTGGGCCAGTTGCGCGGAGCGCTCCCCTCTGGCTCTCTCCCTCCCCTCTGGCTCTCTCCTCTGTCACCCTTCTCTGTGTCACTCTCTCCCTCTCTCCTCACAGTCTGACAGGCACAATACCGACTGTCTCTGACTCCCTCGCTCAGAGTCCCATAGAAAAAATAAGCTGTAAATTCACTGCAATGTGAATGTCCCAACATGCATTGTGCTTGTCCATTTCGCTACTAAATAGCAACCAAATGAGCCGAAAACCTATATTAAGGGAGGATCTAAATAATGTGTAATGGTAAGACAACCTCCAATTGTAGAACATTTCAATATTGGACCAAATAAAACATCGAAATGAAAACACCACCCTATGTGAAACATATATGTCCTACTGGGGCTATAAATATCCCTTGTCGATTTAACGTGATTTAGATAAGTGACAGCGGAACGCGCTTCGGAAGCTTCTACTGTCATCTGCTATACTGTGATGTCCGCTCCAATAACTTGGCCCTACTCCACATTTAGTTTTACAATAAAAACACATTTATGCAATGACTTTACATAATGTAGGCTATATTTATGTGCATCATCCTTCCTGCAGCAGGCGAGAGAAAATGATATCTTTCTGGACAAACTTTCACCAATCTAATAGGCTATATTTTTCTAGCTGATGCGTTTAGAACATTATTTTCACTTTGATCTTGCTATAGTGTAGCGTTTTTACATGCTTGCAGTATTTAAACTGCAGTTATATTGGTTTGAGAAGCATCATAATATGGAATAATAGCCGACAGACGGGATGAAGGGAGGTGGGGGGGGGGGGGGATCAGAGGCTTGGGTTTCGTCTGGTTTTGCTGGACCACTGGAATGGAGCTTAAAAGGCAAGCATGCGATTCGTTTATTGCACTTATCCAATGAACTGACGGTGCATAATTTTACGCTTAAAAGGCGTGGTTGTAATGGTTGAGGCTGCGTCTAGCGCCAAGACCAAGATATCAAGTGCGCTGGTCCACGCCCACCGATTTGCGCTGCGCCAGGCGCTCGGCCTAGAAACAGCGCCGATGCAACGATAGGGGGCCATATGTCAGCGCTGAGAAAGTTTGTGCTCACCCCGACAACAGCCGCCACGAGAGGCAATCGTCCTCTCTCCCACCACTGAAGGTAAGAGGCAAGGCTGTTTACGAGAGAGTCAGAATAGAAGTTAGATTAGATTTTTGATTGTCTCAGACAGAGCGACCACACGTCACACTAGCCTAGGTAAACCCAGCCCCCACGTGACCTGCTCTCTCAGTTCCCAGTCACTAGTGACTGAGAACAGGTCTGAGAGCAGGTCACGTGGGGGATGGGTTTACCCAGGCTAACGTCACACTGCTCCAGTGAAATCGAAAAAGTCGAAGTAGGCGTGGTTAACAGGGGCTTTATAGGCTTGGGTGTAACCACGTCCACAGGTGGATTGTCTTAAAGTAATTATTCACGTCACCTGATTCCATTTGTAATCAGCTTCCCATACAAGATATATTCATATCTCTGTATTGGAGGGTAAACCCCAATAACGATAGAGAACTCAAATGTATCCTCAAAGTAGTCTCGGCTCCCAGACGTTTGGTGAGCTGCGCCACCAAACGTCTGGGAATTCCACTGTCAGAAACTGTCTGTCAGAGCCCGGCGAGAACGGCCAGCAGCAGACACGCCTACATTTATTATTAGAATTTTATTTGGTAGCGGCAATGCCATTTATCATAGTTCCAATATAGAGCAAGACACCGATGTGCTGCAAAGAGAGTTTATACCTGTTGTTTATTTTACAATAATTTTTCCTACCCGGAAGTGGTCCGCTTGCTACTGTGAGTCATCAGCAGGCTCTGTAACGTTAGCCTCGGGAGTTGGGCTTATCGCTGCATGGGGAAAAGACCTCTAGCCGCCGGGGCCGGATGAAACACGTCCTATTAACAGGTTGGGCCCTATTCTCCCACAGGCCTTCGGCGCTAAAACGGGCCTTAACCGCAAAAAAACGTGCCTTGCGCCTAAAGAACGGAAAATGATATCAATAAACTTTTTTTTGCTGATGATAGAAGAGACTCTCATCGTTCTTTGGGCGTGTTCGGTGTTTACATAGTAATATCACACAATATTCTGTGGGCCTCGAGAAATCACTGAAAACGCTCTGAAACTCTGGCACTGGGAGCATCCGTTTTCCAAAAGTGGCTGGCACTCAATGAGTTAACGGTTGCCCCGGGCAACCAAAAAATAAATAGGGCAACCATTTCTTGGCCTTTGGTTGCCCCAGGGGCAACCACGTTTTAACATCCAAAAAAATATGTACAGCAGCAAACAGCAAAATATACACCAAATAAATATGTTTTAATACTTGTTGTGAGTGACATATATGTGACATTTTATTGCTGTTACAATCGGAACGATGTTACTAATTACCAGTCAGAACCTACGTGATGCATGCTGCACGTGCGGTGTGTTTAACGAGTACTGACTCGGACAGGTGGGGCTGCTCGCACACAATCACAGCGGCTGCAAGACGCACCGTGAATATATCAAAAGCCCCGATTAATAACGCTGCGTCAGCATCCACATCACAAATCGAGCTGCAAGATGATAATTAAAATAACAAGAACGAAGAACCGCGTCCGCTCGCAGCCCCGCACAGAAACAAAGGACGAGGAAATTGTCATCGAGGTGAAATACCCGTGCGTCTTTGAACGGGACGGAAAACTAATGCTATACTGCAAAGCATGTAGCCTACAACAAGCGCTTAGGTCTCATTTGCTTCCCGCATCGGCGAGGACCGCGAGTGTCCGCACGGAAAAGTGAGTCAAATCAGCAGACGCGCCCCTCCACAAGGCTGCTGTGCAGACGGTTTTCGCCTGGCCGTGCACACCCCGAATTGTGTAATTACGTGGACGCGGCTGGGCGGACAAAGTGGAGTTTTCAACTTCCGCTCATTTCCGCGAGCAGAAACCCACACAGTGTAAAAGCTCCACACGTTTCCTCGTCAAGATTCAGTGTCTCTCATTTCCGTGCGACAGTCCAAACTTCAAGCATAATTCCAGCATAACGCTATATACTGCAAAGCATGTAGCCTACAACAAGCCTACAACATACACCTCGACCAGGACATCCTTCAAAAACATTTTACCACCTTCGGCATATGTGCTGAGGAATGATTTGCATCCCTGGCCTGTCAGCCTGTCATACGGGGTGAGAGAGAGAGGGATTGCAGGGCCTTTTGGGGCCCTATGCAACATCAGAGTGGGGGCCCCAAACCACTGTCATCATAGTATCCCTGAATGAACATGAGGAGGCATAGGCTACTTCATTATCAATAACGCTTTTAATTAATAAATAAAATATTAGTTAAACAAATCCTTTCAGTGCAAATGCATTATAAAAACAAAAAATAAGATTTATTATTATTATTATTATTAGGGATGTTCGATATTGGCTTTTTTACCGATATCCGATATCCGATAATGTCCAACTCTTAATTTCCGATACCGATATCAACCGATACCGATATAACCGACTGGCTTTTTTTTCCACCAAAATTTCACATAACAAGTTACATAATGTAGCTTAATGTAGCTGAAGAGTTTAATATATAATATGCATGTTGTGTTAAAGTTGTAAGTGTTAGAGAAGCGAGCTTGTGACCAGAAGGTTGTCGGTTCAATCCCCGGGACCTGGCAGGATAAATCTGGGTGGGGAAAGTGAAAAGGCAGCGCTTGCCCCTCCCTCATTACCACCACTGAGGTGCCCTTGAGCAAGGCCCTTAACCCCAACCGCTCCAGTGGAGCTGCTCAGTGGCCAACAGATCAGACTGTGGTTGTACTGGTCAGCTTCCAGGTATGAATGTATGTGTGAATGTGAACAGGGCACTCCTGAAAAAGAGAGCATTGCTCTCAGTGAGACTCCCCCTGTATTAAAAAAAAAATATATATATATATATATCGGCATGAAAACCGATACCGATATTTTCCGATATCGATTTTTTTTATGCTAATATCGGCCGATAATATCGGACATCCCTAATTATTATTATTATCATTATTACTACTACTACACCCTATTAGGGTAGGCCTATTATACTATACCGTATAGACTATTATACTTACTTTTCTGTCACATCGTCATTATTAAGCTGGCTTATGACTGCATAGTATCTTAATTACTCAAAATATAAGGCGACTAAAATTGGCCAACCATATTTTTATTCGGGCAACCAAAAGCTCTTGCCAGGTTGCCCCTCCGGCAACCACTTTTAAAAGTTAACGTCGAGCCCTGCTTCCAAGGTGAATCTTCGGCATAATCTTCTAGTGTGTGGGGTTGCGTTTGAACAGACTCGATTGTGTGTGTGTCCCAAGATTGAAATGTTAAAAAATCGGCTCTCTCTGTCCTGTAGTGTGTGGGCTCTCAAGATTTTTATAATCTTCAAGGATTTGAAAATCCTCTAGTCTGGGTTAGGCATTAATCAGCAAGCACTTAGAAGACCCTAAGGCTTATGTTCGTATTTTATTTGCCGATTCTAGTTCAGCTTTTGACACACTGCAACCTCTCCTGCTCATCCAGAAACTTAATGAAATGAATGTAAACCCTTTTATTATAAACTGGTTTTATTCTCTTAATGTAACTCAAAGGTCTCAACAGGTTAAGGTGAACTCTGCTCTTTCCTGCACCAAATCTTGCAGCACTGGTGTGCCGCAAGGCAGTGTGAGCTCACCTTTCCTCTTTACAGCGTACACTAATGACTGTAGAAGCAGCCACCCAAGCAACTCTGTAATCAAATTCTCTGATGACACCGCCATCATCAGCCTGCTGCGTGGCGATGAATGCCCTCTGGTGTACCATAGGGAGATATCTAAATTCAAAACATGGTGCTCGAGCAACCACCTTATTTTAAACACAAAGAAAACTAAAGAAATGATATTTGATCCCAGGGCGGTGAGAGCTCACGACCCAGTGGTAATTGGTGACAGTGAAATTGAGCAGGTCAGCTCATATAAGTATCTGGGGATCCAGATGGACAACATGCTTAAATGGAACGCGGATGTCGACTACCTGTGTGCGAAGCTGGCTCAATGTCTTCACTTTCTGCACAGACTTAGGCTGTTCGGCGTGAGCTCCAGCATCATGTCCACTTTCTATAACGCCGTACTAGAAAGCTTGATTAGATATGGCATGGCCGCATGGTTTGGGACTCTCACTGTACAGCTCAAATCGAGAGTCATGAGGATGGTAAAAACTGCCATGAAGGTGATCGGCAGAAAGGATTATCCGACACTTCAGTCCATCTTCGAAAACAAAGTTATTAACCTGGCAAATAGAGTTCTGATTGATCCAAGCCACATCCTCTACTCGGAGTACGAGATGCTACCCTCGGGCAGACGGTTCAGAGCCAGCCACTGTAAAAGCAATAGATAGTCTATCCTTCCTTCCTACTTCTATTGCACTGCTGAATAGACAGCGAGCCCCTTCCTCACGGGTGTAACACCTGCACTGATGGGAGGTGGCAGTAGGTAAGCGCGCTTGTTTCTTTTCTTTTCAGTCCTTCTTGTGGTTTCTCCTTGTTTTCATCTCGCCATGGTTTTATGCTTCTATGATTTTATGCTTCTATGATTTTATGTTTTTTATGGTTATATGCTTTTATTTATATTATTTTATTTTATTTTATTATCTTATTTTCACATGATAGTGCAATAAGGTCAGTGTAATATGAGGGGTGCAATTTTTTCTTGCCTAAACAGGCACCGCCTGTTCAACCCGGGTTCTGTGCAATGTCTTGTTAAAATGCTACTGTTGTCTTGCTGTCATGTTGTTGTTGTTTTTTTCTTTCTCTTGTTGGTATATGTTTTGCCGATCGACATGCTGTAACGCACTTTGTAGCCCAAGACAAATTTCCCCTCCGGGACAATAAAGAGGCAGAGGCAACAAAAAACAGAGACACTACCAAGAGTTGAAATAACAATAATAATTTTAAATTATTTATTATGAGAGAGAGAGAAACTGATGGGAAAACATTGGGCCATCCACGCAGCGGGCAATCGAAGCAAATTATTTCCCCCGCACTTAGCAAAGCAGGATCAAGAACTAAAATATAATAGAAAACTGAAAATAGTGACTATACGCAAACCTCCATGCACACATCAGAAATGAAAAATAACTGACAAAAGAAGGCAAAAGCTACGCCTGGGTGCTGATCTGCCTTCACTCTCCAACAGGTTCTTTATATAGCTGGACTGGACCTACTAACGTGGTGCTGCAGGTGCAGTCCATTGCCAATCAGGAATTACACACTCACAGCACAGAGCAAGTTACCAGAGCAACAGTTGACAATGTCCACCACAAGAGGGCGTGCAACACAAATACATTGACAACAGCCATGCTCATGGACATGGACAATGATCAAACTTAACTGACTGGACTGACTCTCTATTATTTAGCTGCTAAGGAAGAACTACAGCCTGAAAAAGTGCAAAGAAGGCTGGTCTGAATCCAATTTTAAGATTGATTTTTAAATGTTCTATGTTTTAAAGGTGCTGCAAACACGTCAAGTCATCATTAGCCTACTGTATGTGATCAAAGATGTTCTCTGACCAACTCAGCTATGTGATGAGATGTGTGTGATTGTGTTTTCTCTTAATGACAGAATCTGGACTCAGATGAGCTGAAGTACACAGCAGTGACTTTCCATCTGAAGCCAAAGAGAAGCAGGAGGCCTGCATCACAGAGAGAGGTGGAGCCTAATGTTGTGTATGCTGCCCCCAGATAAGACCAGGAAGACACTGGTACTGCAACTCAGGGAGGGTTGCACTATTCCTGTTTTACTGTCACTGGAATAAAAAGTGTAATAAAGTTCAATGTTCACACAAACATTATATCATCTTGTTAGTGATGACTGAGACTTACTTCCTGTTTCTCTCTCCCACTTTGCCAAAACTAAAAGGTACTGTTATTTAGCCTGATACCTTCCATCTCAATCTGACAGCAAAATAATATGATTGATGTGTGACAGAGGAGGGGCCAGCATCACTGTGTAAATGTCCTTATCTGGAGATTAGAGTTAGATGGCATCTGCAGCAGGGGAGGAGCAAGTTAAGTCACATGACTTCTTTGACAGGAAGAGACAGCAGAGTGTGGCCTGAGATCAACTGAGGGGAAAACCACAAGGCCTCTCATGTCAAAGCTTTGTAACAGGTGAAAGGAAGCAGTGAATATACTGACATAGCCTACTTGCTTCTGTCATGTAAAGAAAACATTTGTGTAGATCTAATGTATTTGTATTTGTATCTGTTATTGAATATTGTCTGATTAGCCTTGTGTCTTGATCTATACTAGTAAAATGTGTGGAAATACAAAGACACAGCAGCATCTCAGGTTTCCATGCTGGTGTTTGGATGTAGAGCCTCTGTGCTGTGTTTCATCAACAACATGGCTGAACAAGACAACTGAGAAAGAGATGTGTTACTTTTACTCCTTTTTAATCTCCTTTCACTTTTTTTATCTTTCTTTTTAATCTGGTTTAGGTTTGTACTACATGTATTTTGATACAAGGCCTTGTTTTGATGTGTTATAGTTTTAGTACTGGATTAGCATTTTGCATGTCAGTCATTCATTGGATGGATCATTTTGAAATAAATGATTCAATTCAAGTCTCTTCTTGGGTAACTTCTGCTGCTCACTCCTGTTGTAGACAAAAGACATGAGTTCTAGGCTCACTTCTGGGTGGTGTTGTCACAAGACCCTCTTACCGGTCATCACATGCAACAAGTGTTTTTCCACTGCAGAGACAAACAGCATCTCTGAGCCAGCAAAGGTGATAACCACAGGAAGTCTTCTAAACACGCCCAACAAAGACCTCACTGTTTCCACACAACAATGATACTACTGGGCCCTGTTTCTGGCCTACCTTGAAGAGCTTAGGGGCGATGGGTGATTCACCCGGCTGGTCTCCTATGGATCCACTTGTGTTGGACCCTATGCATAACTTTCTTTTTTTACAAGCACATATATGCAGACTCAGCTTCTTCCCCTCAGCAGCACGTCTCGTAAACCAGTCAGGTATCCCCCTGCCCCCCCCCCCCTAAGGGGAGCTGCCTCGGGCCTGAACCCTTATCCAAATATTTGCACTGCCCATCACCAAATATTGCACTTTCTTGTCCTGTTGTTCCACTATTTGCCTTGTTTTGCACTGTCCCTTTTATGTGAAAAAAGTTTAAGCACTTTAATGCCAAGACAAGTTCCTATATGTTACATAACATAATGGTGAATAAATGATATCTGATTCTGATGCACTTTATATGGAGTTAGCTTGATAACTGAGGTTCAGGAACACAAGATCACACCATGTCCGCACAATATCTCACCACCACCTACTCTAATCCATTCACCCATTCACCTGCGCTCCTCCAATCCAATCATCGAGTCACACCGGCTTTCTATCAGCTCAATCACCTGTAGCCATGGCCGTAACTAGCTATGAGGACGGGGAGGTCCGGACCTCCCCTAATATTTCAGAGAATTTTTTTCTTTTTTTTTTATAAAACAATCTGCATGGAAAAGCATGAAAAACACGGGATCGCTTTTATTTTGAAACGAAAGGCAGGTCAGGCAGGAAGTCATCTGACGCCGCGTCCGCGGTAACTTGATTCCGAGAGAGCAGCAGCATGGTGGTGAGTGATGACTGTCTGTCTGCCTGGCGAGATAATTGAAGGTGAGCGAGCTGCGAGACAGTGAGCGAAGTGAACGACAGACAGTGAGTGACACTGACAGATTTTTTAGCAACAACCAAGAAAGTAAGTGTCTAGTCTGTCTCTTAAGTAATGTTACCTGTGTGACACGTTGGGATGCTACTGGCTAATCATGCATGATGCCAATTGCCAAGCTCTCGAAGTCAGGTATGCAGGTGGCTATATGCATGGTTTCAGTTTCATGACCCAATAAGTAACAAAAAGAGGTGGTGTAAAGTTAAAAACAACATAATATATTTTATTTTATTTTTCAATCGTTCCTATCAGGAAGAAATAAATGTCCCTCTGTATGTTTTTTTTATTATCGATGATGACTTTGTGTGTTGTGTACGGCTTGGGTTGTGTACCTGTGTTTGTAGGTGTCATTTTGATATGAATTTGGCTAAAACAGTTTGTGTTTGTTAGTTACAATTATGTTGACAGGAGAGCTGAGCAGGTGGTGACATGAAAGAGAATATACTGAATAATGACATCACAACAGTATAATCCTAATGTTGATTTAAAATGATATATTACTCTAAATATGGCTAAAAAAGGGGGGAAAAAAAACTCAAATTTGCCCGTCACGTGAACTCACATTTCATTTGGAAATGAAATGTGAGTTCACGTGACGGGCTGGTTTACAAGGCTAGCTCGGACAAGGAGGAGCGTGGCTAGCGCATCCCGTCTTCGTGCAACTGAGGAAACTCGATCGATTTCCCGGTTGCAGGCGACTGGAAGTTGATAGTGGTAATTAACACATGAATTACGGTATTATTGAACACAGTGTGTTGATGTATGTGTTGATGAGGAATTAACTATGATGATATAGGCATAGCCTACTTAATTAATAGTAATTCATATATGACTCGGTGTGTTCATCAAACATACCTTTCATTAGTTGATGATGCGGTAAGCATCAATTAATGGCTTAATTCATCATGAGTTAAGCATGCATTCATGCACATGTTTGCACCAGTATTGTAAAGTGTTACCCCTAATCTTGCCTCTCTGTCCTCTGAACACAGGAACCACGGGGGTAGGTGGAGATCGTCCGTTATCCTGGGACACCGAGCCCAGCGGGCTCCCTCCCAGGATGCGGTCTTCATCCCGGGCGCAGGACCTAGCAGGTTCCGCCCAGAGACGTAACCCCCACTCAGAGTCTCAACCCCCGGGTTCCTGGTTCCTGACACGGCCGTGCCGCGTACTAGAAGAGTCTCCAAGCAATCACACCACACTCACTCATCAATAAACATATATTCATTCTAACCATGGTGTGATCTGTGTTAGTGAAGCAGCTGGTAGCACCACATTGTAATATTGGAGTGTATGTATGCTTTTTTCTTTCTTTTCAATGCTTTTCCTGTATCTCAGTTTGTTTTTATGTGTTGGTGTTTCCTGAAAATTGAAAAATAAAATATTGGGGGGAAAACAGAACAATGATACAAAGAAACAATCATAGGTGTTATTTACTCTGAGGACATGTCCCCACCACTTTTTGAAATGGCCCATTTAGTCCCCAACTATTCATCACTTTTTAGCTGTGAGCAGCAGTTATATAACTCATTCTGTCGGTCCACAACAAATTCGCCACCCTTTAGCGGGCACAGTTTTCGCCCTAGAAGGCTCCGACTTGTCATGGAGGTCAGGTGTGTGTTTGTGTCCATGCCTATTGGATAAAAGGGGGCTGGTGGGGAAGAGGGGGTTGAAATGCATGATGGCGGGGGCAGTGAAGTGAAATTTGGCATGGGGGTTGTGTGTGTGTGTGTGAAGGTGTGTTTTTGTGTCCATGCCAATTGGCTAAAAAGGGGTGGAGTTGGGGGGAAATTTCAAAATCCAGGATAGCAGGGGCAGAGGGTTGAAATTTGTCATGGAGGTCACATGTATGAAGGCGTCTGTTGTGTTCATGTCTATTGGCTAAAAGGGGCGGTGGGGGTGGGGTCAAAATGCAGGGTGGCAGAGGCAGAGTAGGATGGGTTGCCCCTGCCATCCTGCATTTTGGAAATTTGCATAATGTGTTATTGCAGATGTGTGCTTGTTAAATGTATAATTTATTAAAAAATGCTCTGAAAAATAGTTTGGACCAATAAATGTTAACTAACAAATAAGTATTTGAAAAGTATTTGAAAACATACAATGCAAAGTAAATAAATAGAAGAAACAAAATGTCCATTGTCCAAAAGTCATGTTATTCCTTCAGTTGTTTCTACTTTGTCATATTTTAGGGCAGTGATATTGGATATTGTTATTGCTGTGCTGACTGACATGCTGCTGCTTTCTAGATGTAATATTGGCATTGTTCCATTGACTTGGTGTTGCAGCTGTGGATATGATGCATATGGATGACTGTACAGTACAGTGTGTTCCATGTGGTATATTTTGTGCTGAGTATTTTCGTAATGTCGACTCTGTAGTCGCCTCTATGCCCTTTTGATGTGCTGTTATGGTTTTCTCTCTCTGGCTGTAATCATCTCTGGGATACTGATCGCTCTATTCCAGCAACTTTTTCATGTCAAGGACCCCTAAACTGACAGAAGTTAGACCACGGTCCCCCATTTTGTCCCAGGGTCCCCCATCTGGTCAGATTTTTGCTTTTAGATGTTTTATTACAGAAAGTGGATGAAACATTCTGTCATTGTGTTACTAATGGATGGAATGAAAAATACAGAAATTCTCCTTTAACCCTAGAATATGGGCTGATATATGTGCCACCTCAAATTGAATTCGAATTGCTCAACTTGAATTCGAAATTTTTCATTTTGAATTTGAATTGCTCTTTTTGAATTCGAAATTTTTCATTTTGAAATTGAATTGCTCTATTTGAATTCGAATTTTTTTATTTTGAAATTGAATTGCTCTATTTGAATTTGAATTGCTCTATTTGAATTCGAATTTTTTCATTTTGAAATTGAATTGCTTTTATATTTTGAAATTTTTATTTTTTAATGTGAGTTGAAAAACTGAATCTGAATAGCATAATTTTAAACTGAATTTATTTGCTTTGAAATTATTCAGTTTCCACATTCCTATTTCAAAATTCAATTCAAAATTTTCAGAATCTTGTGTTCAAAAATTTCAACATGTGTGTGCGACATCCGGGTCCTCAAAGAGGATGAGGAGGAAGGAGGAAGAGCAATCGAGCGCAGATTGACCGAACTCCTTTTTGGCCGAGGCACCACACACCCACTCCCGCTAGAACTATTTGGTCTTGTTGTATTCAGGTTCGCTACAATCATAGAAGACCACTTTGAGTTGAACAAGGATGTTTATACAGTATATATCATTGAACAGTACATGACAGCCTGATGACAGCGAATCTCGTGAACCCGGAACTGATCCTCCCCCGACCCCGTGACATCATCAACAGGTCAACATCATGCACTGAGATTACACCACAGGTCTTTGCTCCCGTGGATGTATTAAATTAGCCGCCCGCCAGTCTTTCCATTGTCTGCTCATCATCATGGACGAGAGGACACCAACCACGGTAAATACCAACTGGTTACCATGTATTTTCACCGGCATAACGTAACGTAGCTACACCAGCTGAGCTTGTTTCTGTGGCGCTTAGCCTAGTTGGCTACCAGGGGTCACCAACCTTTTTGAGGTCGAGGGCTACCTGAAGGGTAGAGAGTCATGTCGGGGGCTACCTGTTGAAATTTGCTCGATTTACCTTTAAATAATGAGTATTATGCATTTAATCGAGACATACACTCTTTTCTTTCACTGTTGTGAAGAAGAACTCTTCCTCCCACTCCTCTTGAAATTGGTAATGTTTTTTCTTTCACTTTTCTGCCATTGTTCTTGCGTTCCATCATTTAGCTTAGCCGACTGATATAATCATTGGCAGCTGGCAGTCGCACTGTCGCAGAGTGAATGACGTAGTGACGTAACGTAAAACTAAACTTTGACCCCAGCCCAGGCGGATCAAAATAGTTAATCAATAATTAATTATACACAGACAATAAATTATACACAGACAATAAACGTTTTTAAAACGTATGCATTGTTAAACAAATTATTTTCTACATTTGTGTGTTATTGTGGGAAGGGAGGAGAAAAACAAATAAAAAATTAATTTATCTGATTATATTTTTTTTGTTTCGTTTTTTTGTTTTTTCTTTCTTTCCCCTGTGGCTGAGCCTGTTTGTCTGTTTTGTCTTGTTTGTGTAAAAAAAAAAAAAAAAAAAAAAAAAAAAATTACATTTTTCTGAACGTGGCTTGCGGGCGCCACAGCGCCACCCCGCGGGCGACTGGTCGCCCGCGGGCGACTGGTTGGCTACCACTGAACTAGGCTAACTGCCACAGAAACAAGCTACGGATCGATGTGTGATTTCCAGGTAAGAATAAACGCACAATGTTGAGCATTTACATTACATGTTATTCACAGGTATATGCCACACTATATATTATCTCAGAAACTAGCGTAATTGTGTTTGGTAAGATAAAGACATTTGATAAATGAATGAATTTTCCTTGTAGGCTGTAGCTAGAACAGTATGTTGCTATAGCTAGCGAGGTGGAGGTAACGTTAACTAGATTACGCTACGGTAGCATTATCGATCTAATGAATTCTAGCCGTAAACATTTCAGAAGCTAGGTTAGCAACGTTGGCCACACATGTAACATACGTTTTCTATTATTAGAGATTCCAAGAAGAGAGAACATTGCCTCTGGCGATGACTGTGACGGTGGGATGGGGAACAGGACAACTGCTAGCTGTGTCTATCACGGACCCAAACCTGCAGACTGCAGCAGATACCCGCAGATTTGGAGAGATGTTCTGCAACCACCATACTCTTGTGTCTCCATGCTACTACACATCATTTTGCTCCTTGTATGGGATGAAGACCCGTCGTTGACGTTGGGGAAGACAGCTTTTATGTTGTAGCCACTTTGAGTCCAGTTTTTGTTGATGTGAGTAATGTTCAGATAGAGGGATGCTATTTACTCTCTAGCTGCTGTCACTATGCATTATCAAATACCTACATAAATCAAATCCAGTCAAGAACATAGGGTCTGCATGGGAAAATATGTAATTTAAAAATGGAAAGCATGTAGGAACCCTGCCAATCATCTTGCATATTGATATTTGTGGCTGTGAAGAACAGTCTTAATCTATACAGTGATATGCAGGCTATCATTAAATTTTATAAAACATGTACAGTACTTGTTAGTAGTTTCATGTTTGGTTTTACCTGTAATAAATAAGGACATTTATATATGTGCCTTTTATTTACCATCACAGCATAAATGACAATGCATAACCCCACCTAATGTGATGTCAGAAAATCTAAGTAATTATGCATGACATTACATTTCAGGGCATAGAATATTTTTTTATTCCAAAATAACAGATGTGGGACACAATCAATTAACTATTCATACTGTTTGCAACAGTAACATTTACAGTGCTGAATAATGGAGTTGCATGAATATGAGTGTGCACTGATGATGTGGCCTGCAAAGATGGGTTAGTGTTAGTGACCGGCAGCATTTCATTTAGAAATGTTATAGTGGAACCTACATAGAAAGAAGTTTTACCTGGGCACTTCACAGACTGCCTGGAGTATGGAGCACTCTTTTCTGTCTGCACGTTTATTAATAGGGGCTGAGTGACATTTTGACAGGTAATCTTCTTCTAGTCTTCTTCAGAGTCAAAATACTTCAATGTTAGACTTTTTTAAATGTTAGTTGTACAAAATCCCCCCACCAGTTCAGCCCCACCTAACCAGCCACACCTGGGGCCCTGATTGAGCTGCACATGGGCTCAATAAAGGGTGGTTGATTGGGTGAAGCTCAGTAGGCCATGTATGCTGTTGAGAGGAGGCTGCTCTGCTCTGTTCTTCCCAATTGATTGTCCATGTGCAGATGCATCGTTTGAAGTGTTTGAGTATTGATTGAGTATTTGATTTGAATTAGATTTATTATATTACTTTACAGTTGAATTTGTTTTCCCTTGTTTGATCAAATCCTTTGTTAATACCTTGTTTGTCTTTTAGGCCAAATCATCTGTCCACATGATTTTCCATCATTAATCAAGGGATTTGGTTTGTAAATAAAAACCCTTGGCATTAGTTCCTCTGAATACTCCTCATTCCACCTGGATGTCTCACTTGCTGAGGCTACACCTGTAACCTCCACCTTTACAGTTTAACACAGTGTTAGTGTCAGAGGTATGCACCTTGCTGCTACAAACTGAACATTTTCTAGTTGGAAAAAATAAGATTACTATATACTATAATTAATTGGGCTATATTTCATATGCTACATTTCAAAAGACAATCTGTGACGACATGTTTCCTGTCACACCTAGCCCTCATTCGCAGCTTGACAGAAAACGTTGTTCAGGCTCTGGAGATCTGGGATGTACTGGTAGTCCTTTATCAATGCTCTCCAAAACACATCCTACAGGAGAACATAACTGTTATTCTTTGCAATTCTTTTAAAAATCAATGCTAAAACATTTTAGGTTAAAATATTGACACGAGTAGGGGAGAGTGGGGTGAGTTGTGCCAGCGGGGAAGTTGTGCCACCCCTTGTATCTAGAAAACCATAGAAGAAATTGGTCATGTGACCACACATTTTTGAAGAGGCATCCATTTTACTCACTCTGCAAAGAAGGGAGGCAGATGGCACAAGAGCTAAGCACATTTAAGTTCAAAAAACTGTTTTTTGCCTCTCAAAGTAAATTTTTTATGATCAAGGTTTATCGATTGTTGTGTCTGAACAATTATAGACAAGCTTGAAAACATTTCACACATGTGTTAGTGTTTTAGTAAGCTACAATATGAGGCTATACTGTTAGCATGATGTTAGCTCCAAACCAGCTATATGATACAAGTTTGTTAAAATGGTGGGGATGGGGTGATTTGTGCCAAAAGGCCTGGGTTAAGTTGTGCCAGTGCAGTTGCAGTTGATTTAGTGAAATTTTATTTCATTTTGTTCTTAAATGTTTAAATAGACCTTGTTGAAGAATATTGCAGTATTGGCAAGTGTAGCCTGGCTCTGTGATAGTTGATTTTGTTCATTTTGAACATAATTTTTATTTCTGAAAATGTTAAATATGTAGGTCAACTGCTGCTACCGTTTAGCCTTGTTTAACCCTGTTATAGTACACTGGACTTTAGTGTTATCTTTATTTTGTCTTGCTTTGATATAGCATTACAGTATATGAGATGAAAATGTTCCGTTTACTTCAGTAATCAATGGCACAATTTACCCCAACGTATTCTCTCCAAAGGCACAACTTACCCCGCACCGGGGGCAAGTTGTGCCAAGAGACCACTTTTTTAAGAATAGCCATATTTTTTTATCAGTTTATTTAAGATCCAAAGGGAGTGTTCCCAGTGGTGCACAACATCCTGAAATATATTTACATATTGTAGTTGGAGGCATTACTGTCATGCCCTCACTTTAAAGACACCTCAAGTAAAAAGTGGCACAACTCACCCCACTCTCCCCTAACTGGTGAGCTGCAGATGATGTAAACGTTTGTAATAAATGTTATCTCTTCTACTTCAACCTCTGTCTAGTCTGGTCAATTATAGGACAAGATACACTTAGCCTACTGTAACACAGTCTTGGGGTTTGTCTTCCTTGTCTAGAATGGACACAAGGCCACTACTGCAACAGCAGCCTTATGTGCAGGGTGAGAATCTAGCACTGCAGCTAAATGCTGGTGAAATACTAAAGTGGCTGGTAGATTTAAGACGCAAAATAATTAATTTCCCACTCTGGTAACGTCCAACATGGTGTTAGCTGTAGCCTAACACCAGCAAAGAGACAACTTGTGTGATGACAATTCATTTAACACTAGCCGGTTGCCAATATTGACTGCATCAAAGATGTAGCAAAGTAGTATTACTATTACTATTAAAACGATTATGAATTATATTCGCTAAACATTATCTTAACAGACTTACCAGCGGCTTTGTTCTGTGATGCGTTTGTTATGGTTTGTTCACACTTCCTATACGCCCTTTTTGCGGGAATATCATTGGCTGATTCAAGTCATGTGACGCTAAAACGAGCATTTGATTGGTTTTTGCGATAGCACTGCCATAACGTTTCCCTGATCTAATAAGTTACGTTTTCATTAAACTGCGTTCGATTTGAGGCTGCCAACAAACGGAATCGCGTGTTCAGAAGAATTTTATTTAGTTCATATGAAAAAAGCATCTAACCTCAAAATGGGGATCGATCATCTCAAAAACGAAAGCAGATAGCAGCCTTCGGCCCCTCACCTAAAAAGGAGTTCGGTCAATCTGCGCTCGATTGCTCTTCCTCCTTCCTCCTCATCCTCTTTGAGGACCCGGATGTCGCACACACATGTTGAAATTTTTGAACACAAGATTCTGAAAATTTTGAATTGAATTTTGAAATAGGAATGTGGAAACTGAATAATTTCAAAGCAAATAAATTCAGTTTAAAATTATGCTATTCAGATTCAGTTTTTCAACTCACATTAAAAAATAAAAATTTCAAAATATAAAAGCAATTCAATTTCAAAATGAAAAAATTCGAATTCAAATAGAGCAATTCAAATTCAAATAGAGCAATTCAATTTCAAAATAAAAAAATTCGAATTCAAATAGAGCAATTCAATTTCAAAATGAAAAATTTCGAATTCAAAAAGAGCAATTCAAATTCAAAATGAAAAATTTCGAATTCAAGTTGAGCAATTCGAATTCAATTTGAGGTGGCACATATATCAGCCCATACTAGAACACTAACGTCGGGTGATTTTCACCCGGACAAATGAATTCACGTGATTTTCATTGTCTTGCTGCTGTCTGAGGTGGGCAGGTCCTTAGGTACCTTCAGGATGCTCACTGACGTCATTGGATGTAGGTTTGTTTCCCTGCTCCCATTCATGGTTTTTTCTACCAGCTACGTGTTCGGGTGATTTTCACCCGACGTTAGTGATAGAGGGTAAAATATCTTCAGGTTAGTTACAATGGTATTGTGGTGACTTTTTTTTTTTTTCACCACACAAGTCCCATGAATGGGTGGACCGAAGGAGAAGTTGGGAGCTCCTGTTTTTTTGGGGGGGGGATTTTTTTTATAACGATTACCTCATTTTTCCCGAATTTGACATATTTTTTATAGTGTCCCCCATAATAAACATAATTGTGTTTTTTGTGATATTTCACATTTAAAAACAAAAGAAGAGTACCTCAATTTGCCATGTATTGTTGTACTTTAAGATATTTTGATGAGAAGTATGTTTTATGGGGTATATTGCATCGGGTGAAAAACACCCAACGTTAGTGATGGTGTGACTTTAAATCACGTTAGTGTTCTAGGGTTAACCTGAGTTACTTTAGAAAACTGCATGGCCTCTGCATAATCAATGATTACATTTAAGATGAACTAGTGAACCATGATGCAAAGTGTTATTGGTCTATGGTTTAAAGATGCTGGAATCACATCAAGTCATGATTATGTGACTAAAGATGTTCTCTGACCAACTCAGCTATGTGATGCGATGTGTGTGATTGTGTTTTCTCTTATTGACAGAATCTGGACTCAGATGAGCTGAAGTACACAGCAGTGACTTTCCATCTGAAGCCAAAGAGAAGCAGGAGGCCTGCATCACAGAGAGAGGTGGAGCCTAATATTGTATATGCTGCCCCCAGATAAGAAGAGGAAGACACTGGTACTGCAACTCAGGGTGGAACTGATACATTGTTGCACTATTCCTCTTTTATTGTCACTGGAAGAAAACGTGTAATAAAGTTCAATGTTCACACAAACATTATATCATCTTGTTAGTGATGACTGAGACTTACTTCCTGTTTCTCTCTCCCACTTTGACAAAACTAAAAGGTACTGTTATTTAGCCTGATAGCTTCCATCTCAACCTGACAGCAAAATAATATGATTGATGTGTGACAGAGGAGGAGCCAGCATCACTGTGTAAATGCCCTTATCTGGAGATTAGCTTTAGATGGCATCTGCAGCAGGGGAGGAGCAGCAAGTCACATGACTTCTTCGACAGGAAGAGACAGCAGAGTGTGGCCTGAGATCAACTGAGGGGAAAACCACAAGGCCACGAGGGTTAAAATTTGTCATGGAGGTCACATGTGTGAAGGTGTCTGTTGTGTTCATGCATCAATTGGCTAAAAGGGGGCGGTGGGGGTGGGGTCAAAATGCAGGGTGGCAGAGGCAGAGTAGGATGGGTTGCCCCTGCCATCCTGCATTTTGGAAATTTGCATATGTGTTAGTGCAAATGTGCGCTTGTTAGGTTCAGAATACATGCTACAGCATGCGCTGGGACGCGTCATCAGTGATGTTAACTGGGGTCGTAAGGTGTTTTGGGTCTCTCAACATCATACACCCTCGCCCAGTAGACCCAGCCGAGGCCAATTAAGACCCCGACTCGCGTCCCAGTAGCAGCCGCTCACGGATCAGCCTTCCTACTCTGTCTGCAATGTTGAGGGGTTGATCATGCCCAATCCGCTGCAATAGAGTTAGTGCTACACCGCAGTATTGTAATGCCTTCGGTGCATGGAGGGTCTAAGGCCCTGTGGGTGACTCCAGGGCAGGCTCCTCCTTCGTCTCACCAGACCCTCCCGGGGAAAAGGCAATTAAATGTTAAATGTATAATTTATTAAAAAATGTTCTGAAAAATAGTTTGGACCAATAAATGTTGACTAACAAATAAGAACGCTTTGAAAACGTACAATGCAAAGTAAATAAATAGAAGAAACAAAATGTCCATTGTCCAAAAGTAATGTTATTCCTTCAGTTGTTTCTACTTTGTCATATTTTAGGGCAGTGATATTGGATATTGTTATTGCTGTGCTGACTGACATGCTGCTGCTTTCTAGATGTGATATTGGCATTGTTCCATTGACTTGGTGTTGCAGCTGTGGATGTGATGCATATGGATGACTGTACAGTACAGTGTGTTCCATCTGGTATATTTTGTGCTGCGTATTTTCGTATTGTCGACTCTGTAGTCGCCTCTATGCCCTTTTGATGTGCTGTTATGCTTTTCTCTCTCTCTCTGGCTGTAATCATCTCTGGGATACTGATCCCTCTATTGCAGTTGTTCTCAAAGTTTTCATGTCAAGGACCCTTAAACTGACAAGTTAAACCACGGTCCCCCATTTTGTCCCAGGGTCCCCCATCTGATCAGATTTTTGCTTTTAGATGTTTTATTACAGAAAGTGGATGAAACATTCTGTCATTGTGTTACTAATGGATGGAATGAAAAATACAGAAATTCTCCTTTAACCTGAGTTATTTTAGAAAACGGCATGGCCTCTGCATAATCAATGATTAAATTTAAGATGAACTAGTGAACCATGATGCAAAGTGTTATTGGTCTATGGTTTAAAGATGCTGGAATCACATCGTCATGATTATGTGATCAAAGACGTTTGTTTCTCTAACAACTGTGAGATGTGTGTGATTGTGTTATCTCTTATTGACAGAATCTGGACTCAGATGAGCTGATGTACACAGCAGTGACTTTCCATCTGAAGCCAAAGAGAAGCAGGAGGCCTGCATCACAGAGAGAGGTGGAGCCTAATGTTGTGTATGCTGCCCCCACCAGGAAGACACTGGTAATGCAACTCAGGGTGGAACTGAGACTTTGTTGCACTATTCCTGTTTTATTGACACTGGAATAAAAAGTGTAATAAAGTTCAATGTTCACACAAACATATCATCTTGTTAGTGATGAAATACTTCCTGTTTCTCTCTCCCACTTTGCCAAAACTAAAAGGTATTGTTATTTAGCCTGATAGCTTCCATCTCAATCTGACAGTAAAATAATATGATTGATGTGTGACAGAGGAGGGGCCAGCATCACTGTGTAAATGTCCTTATCTGGAAATTAGCTTTAGATGGCATCTGCAGCAGGTGGAGCAGCAAGTCACATGACTTCTTTGACAGGAAGAGACAGCAGAGTGTGGCCTGAGATCAACTGAGGTGAAAACCACAAGGCCTGCCATGTCAAAGCTTTGTAACGGGTAAAAGGAAGCAGTGAATATACTGCAATAGCCTACTTGCTTCTGTCATGTAAAGACAATATTTGTGTAGATCTACTGTAGCATTTGTATCTGTTATTGAATATTGTTCATTTCTGATTAACCTTGTGTCCTTGATCTATACTGGTCAAATGTGTGGAAATACAAAAGACACAGCAGCATCTCAGGTTTCCATCCTGGTGTTTGGATGCACATGTGCATCCAAACACCAGAATGGAAACCTGAGTGCATATCAGAGCCTCTGTGCTGTGGCTCATCAACAACATGGCTGAACAAGACAACTGAGAAAGATGTGCTACTTTTACTCCTGTTTAATCTCACTCTTTTTTAATCTGGTTTAGGTTTGGTACGACATGTATTTTGATACGAGGCCTTGTTTTGATGTTTATAGTTTTAGTACTGGATTAGCATTTTGCATGTCAGTCATTCATTGGATGGATCATTTGCAAATAAATGATTCAATTCAAGTCTCTTCTTGGGTAACTTCTGCTGCTCACTCCTGTTGTAGACAAAAGACATGAGTTCTAGGCTCACTTCTGGGTGGTGTTGTCACAAGACCCTCTTACCGGTCATCACTTGCAACAAGTGTTTTTCCACTGCAGAGACAAACAGCATCTCTGAGCCAGCAAAGGTGATAACCACAGGAAGTCTTCTAAACACTGACAAGAAAAGCAACGTCACCCGTCTCATTCATTCGCCTGTCTTTACAGGAATCCTTATCTGCCGACAGGTTTTCATTCTGAGACCTGTAACACCGGCAAAGATGATAACCACAGGAAGTCTTCTAAACACGCCCAACAAAGACCTCACTGTTTCCACACAACAATGATACTACTGGGCCCTGTTTCTGGCCTACCTTGAAGAGCTTATAGGGGCGACGGGTGATTCGCCCGGCTGGTCTCCCATGGACCCCCTTGTGTAGGACCCTATAACTTTTTTTTTACAAGCACTATATGCACTTTATGCAGCTGGTAGCACCACATTGTAATATTGGAGTGTATGTCTTTCTTTCTTTCTTTCTTTTCCTGTATCTCAGTTTGTTTATGTGTTGTGTTCTAAAAATCGAAAATTGCAAAATAAAACATTGGGGGGAAAAACAACAATGATACAAAAACAAACATAGGTGTAATTTACTCTGAGTGAGGACATGTCCCCACCACTTTTTGAAATGGCTGATTTAGTGGTTGAACACACCATACGCCAAAGCCATGCAGAGCTGAAGCTTGAAGCAGGCTCAAGCTGATATGATGCTTAACCGGTCACACCAGGAGCAGTGTCTTTTCCTCAGCGCTGGGCTCGGAGCTGCTGCTCCGGCCCCTCCCACCCTCACAAATTGCATTGACTGCCTGCCTGGCAGCTCGGCATCAGCGCAGCACGCTTAGCCCTCGTTCACACAGGACACCGAAGCAACGCTCAACCGAAGCTATACCTACGCTGTATCCACAAGTTTCATTTCGGTGTCCTTGTTAACAGGCGAAGCTGTTCACACCATCCATGCGCGTGCCACGCTGACGCCGTGCTGAAGCCACGCTCATGCCACGCCGAAGCGACCACTCAGGCATGACGCCGAATTTCCAAGCTTGACGCTGAAGCCGTGAAGCCGTGAGGCTTGAAGTCAAATGGGAGTTGTGGGCGGGTTCAAGGCGCGAGAGTAGGCGCTGAGAGGAGCTGAGAGGAAAAGACAAGGCGTCTCAAGGGTTCAAGGGTAATTTATTTGTCACATACAATGTCATACAAGGTAAAACATGCAGTGAAATGAAATAGGATTAGGTCTCTGCCTCTACACTGTGTCAGAGAAGAAAGAAAACAGCAATAATAACAATAAAAGACACAGGACATAAGAGTCATAAAGTGCTGATCATAAAGTGCTAACCATTTTAAGTGCTGTACAGTAGGCTATTGTACAGTATCCTAAGTAAAAAGACCAAATAATTTAAAAAGCAGTAGCTTTTAAAAAATACCAAAATGTAACCAATAAATAATTGTTAGAAAAAATAAAAAGTGTGGCAACGTCCTACAGATACTACTGTCTTGCATTTATCATGCGGACAGCCTGGGGAAAGAAACAATTTTTCAGCCTATCAGTCTTTGCTTTCAGGCTGCAAAGGCGTCTCCCGGACCTCAGCAGGGTGAACAAGCGAGAATCGGGATGTGTGAAATCCTTCAGGATTTTTTGAGCCCTAGCTCTCACCCGCTTTGAATATGTGTCCTGGAGGGTGGGCAGAGACACTCTGGTGATGCGCTCCGCTGAGCGCACCACCCTCTGCAGGGCTGCCTGATCCCGCTTTGTACTATTTCCGTACCAGGCTGAGATGCACCCAGTGAGGACGCTCTCGACGGCTGAGGAGTAGAAGGTCTTCAGGATGGATGGTGCGACCTTGAACTTCCTCAGCCGCCGGAGGAAGTACAGGCGCTGCCTGGACTTCTTAAGCGTGTGCTCAGTGTGTAGGCTCCAAGTGAGGTCCTCACTGAGGTGCATACCTAGATATTTAAAGCTGGAGACCCTCTCCACAGGCTCCCCCCCAATGGTCAGTGGGGTGTACCCGCTACTCTTCTTCCTCCTAAAGTCCACCACCATTTATTTTGTTTTACCAACATTCAAGGACAGGTTGTTGGACTGACCACAGCGCTAGGTCCGCTACCTGGCTGAGGTAAGCCTGCTCGTTATTGTCGGAGATCAGACCCAGCACCACGGTGTCGTCAGCGAACTTGATGATGGTAGTAGAGCTGTTCGAGGCCACACAGTCATGTGTGTAGATATTATAGAGCAGCGGGCTCAGGACTCTCCCCTGGGGGGCGCCTGTGTTGAGGTCCGTGAGCTCGAGGTGACGCCACCGCCCACCCTCACAACCTGGGGGCAACCGGTGAGGAAATCCAGGACCCAATTACATAGTTGAGTATTGAGCCCCAGTGATCTCATCTTTGCTGCCAGGTGGAGGGGGACTATGGTATTGAATGCTGAACTGTAATCAATGAACAGCATCCTCACATAGTTCCCCCTCCCCTTGTCCAGGTGGGTTAGACAGGTGTGCAGGAGGTTGGTGATGGCGTCATCCCTAGACCTGTTGGGTTTATACGCAAATTGGAGGGGGTCAAATGAGCTGGGCAGGGAGGAGCAAATGTGCGGTTTTACTAACCTCTCGAAACATTTCATGGCCACTGAGGTCAGTGCCACTGGACGATAATCGTTCAGACATGATGGTTTATTGTTTTTGGGCACTGGGACAATGATAGACCACTTAAAGCAAAGTGGGACTGTGGCTAGGGCTAGAGATGTATTGAAGATGTCTGTGTAAACAGGGGCTAGCTGGTTGGCACAGGATTTCAGGACCCTCCCAGGAATACGGTCAGGCCCTGCAGCTTTCCTCCCGTTTACCCCTTTAAACACCCTCCTCACATCACTCTCACTGATTGTAAATGGGGGGACCCCACTAGACCCACCACCATCAGCTAGAACCGTTAAGTTATTATCACCATTTGTCTCAAACCTCGCGTAAAAAACGTTCAATTCTTCAGCAAGGGAGGGGTCATCACACACCATACGGGACTTATTTTTAATGTCAGTAATAGTCCGAAGACCGTTCCACACTCAGGCAGAGTCACCAGCATTAAAGTCTGCTTCCACCTTGTCCTTATAGCGGCGCTTTGCCTCCTTGACAGACCTCCTCAGGCCATAAGCTGCTGCTTTATATCCTGTCATGTCTCCCGATATAAGACCTGCATTATAGGAGGCAGTGCGTGCCGTTAGTGCTGCCCGCACAGATCTATCGACCCATGGTTTTTGGTTTGGGAAGACTTTTATTTTAACAGTCTGAATAATCTCATCGGTAAGTAGGGAGATATAACTCCCAACTACTTCCGTAAACTCACTGACGTCAGCGGAGATCACGCGGAACATCTCCCAATCCGCGTTCTCGAGAGCCTCCTGCAGCGTGGCTTCCGATTGGTCGGTCCAGCGCTTGACGTCTTTCGTCTCTCTGAATCCTCTGTTTATATTTTGGAAGTAGGAAGATGGCGACGTGGTCCGATTTACCGAAAGCTGGCATGGAAATAGCTTTATAGCTGTCCTTAAACGGCGTGTAGCAGCGATCCAAGATATTACCTCCTCGCGTGGGAAAGCGGATATGCTGTCTAAATTCCGGCAAGCCCCGGGAGAGGCTACTCCCGGGTCTTGTGTGAACAACAAGGCGTATGTTCAGCTTGTGCCTGCTTCAAGCTTCAGTTCTGCTTACGTTCGGCGGTCTGTGTGAACGAGGGCTTCGAAAATAGAACTGAAGCTGAATCTATCGGTTTGGCGTGGCGTTGGCATGGCACAGCGTGGCTTCAGTGTGGCGTGGCGTGCGGGTGTGGGGTGGGTGGCAAATTTCTAAGTCCAGGATAGCAGGGGCAGAGGTTTGAAATTTGGCATGGCGGTCACATGTGTGAAGGTGTCTGTTGTGTTCATCCATCAATTAAAAGGGGGCAGTGGGGGTGGCGTCAAAATACAGGGTGGCAGAGGCAGAGTAGGATGGGTTGCCCCTGCCATCCTGCATTTTGAACATTTGCATTATGTCATCGCAGTTATTGTGAATGTGTGCTTGTTAAATGTATAATTTATTTTTAAAAAATCAGAAAAATAGTTTGGACCAATAAAATGTTAACTAACAAATGAGAATGCTTTAAAAACGTACAATGCAAAGTAAATAAATAGAAGAAACACATGTCCATTCTCCAAAAGTCATGTTATTCCTTCAGTTGTTTCTACTTTCTCATATTTTAGGGCAGTGATATTGGATATTGTTATTGCTGTGCTGACTGACATGCTGCTGCTTTCTACAGTAGATGATATTGGCATTGTTCCATTGACATGGTGTTGCAGCTGTGGATGTGATTCATGGTGCCCCGTCTATGTGCCGACAGCCTGCAGTGCCGATAACAAGCAGAACCAGCTGAGCGAGGCACCATGTCGGTGGATCGCCTAAACCTAATCTCCCACCCCCATACCTAAACCTAACCTCTCCCACCCCCCATGCCTAAACCTAACCTCTCCCACCCCCCATGCCTAAACCTAACCTCTCCCACCCCCCATGCCTAAACCTAACCTAACCTCTCCCACCCCCCATGCCTAAACCTAACCTCTCCCACCCCCCATGCCTAAACCTAACCTCTCCCACCCCCCATGCCTAAACCTAACCTCTCCCACCCCCCATGCCTAAACCTAACCTCTCCCACCCCCCATGCCTAAACCTAACCTCTCCCACCCCCCATGCCTAAACCTAACCTCTCCCACCTCCCATGCCTAAACCTAACCTAACCTCTCCCACCCCCCATGCCTAAACCTAACTTCTCCCAGACCCCACGCCTAAACCTAACTTCTCCCAGACCACAACCCTAAACCTAACCTCTCCCAGCCCCCACACCTAAAACTAACCTCTCCCACCCCCACACCTAACCCTAACCTCTCTCACCCCCACACCTAACCCTAACCTCTCCCACCCCCACACCTAACCCTAACCTCTCCCAGCCCCCACACCTAACCCTAAACCTAACCTCTCCCACCCCCACACCTAACTCTAAACCTAACCTCTCCCACCCCCCACACCGAAACCTAACCTCTCCCACCCCCACACCTAACCCTAACCTCTCCCACCCCCACACCTAACCCTAACCTCTCCCACCCCCACACCTAACCCTAACCTCTCCCACCCCCCACACCTAACCCTAAACCTAACCTCTCCCACCCCCCACACCTAACTCTAAACCTAACCTCTCCCACCCCCCACACCGAAACCTAACCTCTCCCACCCCCACACCTAACCCCAACCTCTCCCACCCCCCACACCTAACCCTAAACCTAACCTCCCCCAGAGACCCTAAACATAACGTCGGGCGCTTGGCGAGTTGGAAGTGAGAAATGTGTTGGGCTGTAGGCATTGTGGGCTGTCGGCACTGCAGGTGGTCGGCATAGCGAGCGGACCCCGTGATGCATATGTTTGTACTTGTGCGTTTGATGTTGTGCATTTTGTGCTGAGTATTTTTATATTGTCAACTCTAGTAGCCTAGATGCCCTTTTGATGTGATGTTATGCAAATAAAAACTGGAAGAAATTATATCTGATTTGCCATTTTGACATTGCCTAAAATCGCCTATGAAGAGGAACGTTATAATCTTCCATCCGAACTAAATGAAGCCTGTCATCTGCTTCTGCTGCACGGCAGAGAGAGGTGTGAGATTCATGTCACACTGTGCACACGTGTTAAAGGAAGGGTGCAGGCAGTAATCTGTCACAAAAGTGTTGACTCATTCTAAGTGACAACTCAAATTCCCACGATGTTGTTTGACCTTGATATGCTGAAGATCATTTAATTATTATAATTTTCGTCTGAGCCCCGGTGTCCCCACCTCTTTTCAACACAAAGTGATGCCCTATATACAGTACAGTGGTTTAATTAAAAGAACAAAAGATAAGCTTCAAAAAGCTCAGAACAAACTAATGAGGGTCATCCTCAATCTCAGTCCAAGAACGCACATTAACCCAAACCATTTTCAAGAGTTGAATTGGCTACCTGTTGAAGGTAGATAGTTCAACAGTTCAAATGTATTATGGTCTTCTATACTGTTAAGAAAAAATTGTGAGTAAAAAAAATACAAAGATACAGCCAAATTTCTATCCTGGTGTTTGATGCACATGTGGACATGTGTGAGGCTGTGGCCTGTTACTGTATTGCCAGTTAGCCTTTCACTAACTACAACCACGCCACAATGGATTGATGGTTTATGAGAAGGGGTCGAAGGGATGAAGGGATGAGGGGAAGGGATGAGGGAGGAGGGATGAAGGGATGGGATGAAGAGATGACTTGAATGGAAGTATGAGCAGGTGTCTCAAGGAACCGGGGAATGAGACTCTGGATGGGGGAACTGCCTCGACGATGGATGCTCTTCATGGTCTTCATGGCTCCATTTTATCCCCAGTGGTTCCTAAGCTGAGATGGAAGATTAAGGGGTTTGGGTGGAAGGGATGAGTTTGGCCTCAGACGAGAGCGAGAAAGGATCTTGGTTTGGGGCGTATATGTGGAGCGAATGATTGAATCCAGGTGGGACGAGGGATTGAATGATTGAATGAGTGTTTGGTTGTGGCGTTTGCCTTGTTCCCGAACTTTAGTTACGTATATCATAACTTCATATATTTCTGTTTGCTGTGTTTGATGCACAGAGGATATAATGGCTGGCCAGAAACACAAGAATGGAGAGAAGAGCATCACACGCGTCAGGAGGAGGAGCGGCAGAGCTGAGGAGTATAGCTGGTAGTCCTCTCATGTGGTTCAGGTAAGGTGTGGACAACCAAGTCATGGGCATCTCTCTCTCTCTATAGGCGCATCATGACAGACCCACGATGAGGGAGGGAAGGCCTAGAACTTACCCGGATTAACACAGTGCACCTGGGTGACTTGAAGTGCCCCCCCATCCCTAGCCTGGTAAACCAGCCGGTCACGTGAACTCACATTTCATTTAGTTCTACCAGACCGTCTGGCCTCAAATCTGGGAGGGCTTCTGCAGAAACTGCAACGCGGGCGAGCCAATCAGCGACTCGCCTCATAGTTGACATCGTAACTACCCGGCCAATCAGAACCTCACTAGCAAAACAATAATGGCTGCCTGCCTCCTTGCCTGTCTGCCTCGAGGAGTAATGTCAATGTTCATCTAGTTTAAACACCCATAAAGTGCAGTTATTGCAGAAATTGACTCAATAATTGAAAATCAATTAGACAAGTACAGGAGTTGCAACAGCTGAGTTTCTGGGCAGAAAATATGTTTTTGTCGTTCTCCCGAGTGGATTTGGGTTTGACTGGCCCAGACAATGAGTTTAACAGGGCGTTCACACCATACGCCGAAGCAACGCTCAAGCACCGCTGAAGCTACAAGTTTCATTTCAGCGTCCTTGTTAACAGGCGAGGCCGTTCACACCAGCCGCGTGCGTGCCACACTCAAGCCACACTGAAGCGATTTAGTTCTATTTTACAAGTGTGAAGCGTGAAGCTGCCAGGCATGAAGTCAATGGAAGTTGTGGGCGGGGTCAAGGCGCGCCAAGTGAGGCGCTGAGGAAAGGAGCGTGCAATTTGTGTGACCGGTTTAGACACAGACACCAACACTCAGAGAGAACAGTACTGCTGTCTATGTTCTTTCTCCTGTGGGCAAGGCGGGGGCTCTGCCGAGCTGCGTATGACGACAGATGGCAAAAATGCACGAGAAGGAGGAGGGGAAGGAGGAAGATGATGATGCACGGTCGTGCTCAATTTCTAGTATGGATAATCCGGCCATAGAGACAGTCCGCATGTCTGGGAACGCCCACAAAATGTTAAACGGTGAGTGGGGTAAAACCGCCGATATACCTCATGGGCTGACTCACCAAAAGACGGTGCTGCGGCTCTAAACTACATGTTTGGGGGTTCTAGAGCAGAACACAAGACGTCTGCTCAGATGTGCGTTCACTGCGGTGGTTAAATCCCCGATCGTGTTTGCCTGGGCTGGGCTATCAGCTAAATTCTAACTTTGCTGAATGGATAGAACGGGGGAATTTACCCCACCCTGACCACGCCCCCAGCAAGGCTGAGCCAGCGAACCCAACGTCTATTGTGGGCGTTCCTAGAGCCTGTATGGGCGTTCCCAGACATGCGGACTGTCTCTATGGCGACCATGGACCCACAGGTGGGGTGATGCTCCCCAGTCTGCCCAAGATGCTGTTCCCCTACAGGCGGACAGAGGATGACGGAGCGAGACAGAACCGCAGTGGTGTGAGGCAGACAGACGTTGCAGAACCGAGGCCAAGTAGCCACCCAGGCTAACTACACATAGAATGGAAAGCTAGGGCAAGGTTCAGGTTCAAGGTTCAAAAACTTTAATGTCCCCGAGGGGCAATTTGCTTTGCAGACAGTAGACACGACACATAGGCAACAAATTAATACATCATACATACGTCATACATACAGTAACACAGCACAGAATAGATCTAAATCACCTGCACTGTCATCATAAATCATGGAAAGAAAAGTCTCTCTACCTGCAAGAGACACGATGACATCTACGACTATCGGTTGTTTAAAAACCTAATGGCAGAGGGAACAAAGGACAGCCTGAATCTGTTGGTCTTAGTCTTTGGGTGACTAAACCGCCGACCAGATGGAAGCATCTGGAACTCAGCATGTAAGGGGTGCTGAGGGTCCGAAACCACAAATTGTGCCTTTGATGTGACCCTCCTTTCATATAGGCGCTGAATGTCATTGAGGGTGGCTCCGGAAATCTTACAGCAAAGTTTGACAATTTTTCCCAGTCAGGGCAAGCTGTCCATCCCAGGCTGGATTGAAATTGTCAAAAAAAGATGTCCTCCTATTCCTCTTCCTATTCCTGACCCCTTCTCCTTGACCATCATGGGGTCAAGGAAAGATGTGAAGGAGAATTCATAAGGGCTTAGGAAAAGAAAAATCCGTGGTGCTAAGAGAATCCAAATGCACTCACAGGCTATATAGGTAGGATAAACTAGGCTTTGCCGGGCTCAAAGCGCCACTGAGTGACGGAAACGCTAGCTAGCAAGTACAAGTTACGCTGATTTCAGTGGTAAAATCTATTTAGAAATGTGTTGCTTGTAAGTAATTTCTTTATCTTCAGTTCTCCCCTCCTCATACAGTAGGATATCCTCTCTCTTTTCTTTCTCTGTTAGAGTTCCTTACGGGGTTGAAAGGCCCAGACTCTCTCTCAGGGGTTTGCGGATTCAGAGAACCCACCTGCTTGTCTTGTAGATATGAACCTAGCTTGCCTTGTCACGGGTGCATGTTCGTTAGAACATTGTTGCGGCCCCGCCTTCCCTCCCGCCTTAGACCATCTGGAGCACATCTGGCTATCTCATCTTGGCCCAGGGACCATCTAGGCCCCCGCTGGCTATCTCATCTTGGCCGAGGCGCTCTAGACCATCTAGACTAGAGCACCGCTGGCTGTGTCATCGTCTCTGGCATGAAACTGACATTGGCATTGGACCTCGACTCATTGGATCTGGCATTGGACCTCAAACACTGAGCTGTGTTAAGCCTTGAAGCCTTGAACACTGTTCTATAGAAGAGGGTGTCGAACCTGGAGTGTGTGCTGCTTATAGCCTGGCTGGCATTGGGGGTATGACATCACATCACTGGTGATGTCATAACTCACATCTCTCATTCATGGTGATTTCACACTTGTTCGATGATGTCATATTAACTAGTCTGGCATTGTCTGGCTAGTTATGACATCATCGGTGATGTCTGATGTCACAGGTCCAATTGTGATGTCATAGATCCCATTGTCATGGGTGCGGTGATGATGATATCACTCTCGATAGATCCAGGAACATCTTCCAGGGACCCAGCTGCTGGGGCCCAGCATGCCTCGAATGTCGCCCGGCAAATTGGCATTGACACGAAGCCTTTGTAACACTCTCTCTCTCTCTCTCATCCTCTCCGAAAATAGCCTACCTACTAATGTTACATTTTTGGAATGTTTCCCCTTTTGACTTTTTACAACATCTTCGGATATTTCAATTAAAAACGTGCTCTGCTCCTTCCACCATGTGCTACAGTGGCTCATTTTTCATCATTCCTCTGACAATAGCCTCGTGAAACTCCTGTATTTCGTCTGAAAGTCCGAACTATCCCAAAAATGCTTTCACACTGCAAGCGAACCGAACGATGGTGCAGTTTGATCTGGACCAAGACCACCTCTTTTCATCGGACCAAGGGCCAGGCGTATGGTCCACACCGTGGTCCGTCAGAGGATTCACAACTGTCACTTTTGTTTGGATCAAACTGGAAAGTCCAAAAGTCTGGACCAAACAAGGTAGGTGTGAGGTAGATGTTGAATTAACAGCTCTGACCTGCAGTAACGTCATTTTTAAAACTGGTTAGCTAACTCTTCCCTGTTGTGTTGACAATCAATTTCAGTTTTGATGTTTTATGTACATTTTTGGGCACATGTTGGAACATGAGCAAGAAACATGGGTTGAAGAATAATACATTTGTGTGGCCAGTGTGAGTAACCAAATGAACAACAAGCCCCGCCTCTTTCCTTTGAAACCCCCTCACCACAGCTCAGTTACTGTATATTAAGAGCCATTGCAACATACAGTCATACGCACAATGATGAACTACACCTTGGTAACAGCGTTACTTCTCTGCAGCCTGAGTAAGTACTGGTATTATATTATTCTCAACACTAACTACATCACTTCCCATCAATAAAGTAAATTGGGAAATTTATTAAAATTAATGAATGAATTAATTACTTATGTTAATTTAAAATGTTTCAGGCTGGATCCGTGTCTCGGTTTCTGACTCTCAGACTGTGGAGGTCCAGCCTGGTGGAGAAGTCACGTTGATGTGCACCAACATTTCCACTCATCCCACTCGCTCAGAGTGGTTCAGACAGGTCAACAGATCCGAGCCCTGCTGCATCTCCTCTATGCGTGAATCTGAGGAGAAGCCTTGGTTCTCTGCTGATTTTCTAAATGGCAGATTTGAAATGAGATCCAATGTCTCCACTCTCTTCCTCAAAATCAAGCAAGTGGATTTATCTGACTCTGGGCTTTATTTCTGTGGGTTTGACCAGTACCAACGCACAGTCACTGCCAATGTGACTTACTTAAAGGTTCATGGTAAGATTGCCATAAATTATCAACTGTCTTTTGATTCCAATTCATGACTATTATGTCTTTCTCATGATATACTTTTATCTCAAATGTATCTCCAAAGTAGCTGCAAGACAATAGACAAAAACTGTAATGTTGCAAGTCGGTCCAGTCAAATCTTCTATTGCTCGTATTTTAGCGTGTCTAGGGGCTGACTGGCATCAGTGACTCGCAACATAATGAACAGGAACAATGAATAAGGCTGATTTGTCTAAGAGGGTATGGGTTCTCACTCGTTAGCTTTCTGTTGTAGCCTGGAAGCCTCTGGGTGGTTACAAACCCGGCCAGTTCCACTCTGTTATATGCAGGAGGCGAGGAGGTTTATCACATCCACGATAAACCTCTCGTGCTCAGTTGGTCTCAAAAGTGTGACAAAAACAAAAAGTAATGGAATAGTGCATAACGGAACTATGACCTAACATAATGTGACAACAAGCTGTCCTCCGGGCTGTGCATGGCCTGAGTCTTCTGTATGGGCCGACTGAGAGAGACAGCATGCAAGTGCGGTGGCAATTTTAAGCATAATTACGGCAGCCCAAAAGACGAAAGGGTGCCACCTCTCGTTACAATTGTACACCACACACAACCAAGACAAACTAACAACGTAACGTCATAACGCATAGAAGTGAATATTATAATAGCTACGCAGGGAAAAGGGGACGATTGTAACAATAATGTGTGGTCTATTTCATCATTGCATCTTTTTTAAAGGAAACGGCAACTTTGATGACGAATGGGATGACAAGTCTAAAAGTAAGATTATCCCACCTTCTCATAAAGATTTCTTTATGATTTCTTTCTTTCTTTTGAACATTGATTGAAGATACACTCAGTTTTGTAAATTTTAGCATTAGGCAGGTCTAAAATGACAACAGGGACAGCTTTAATTAGTCAGATTTAATAATCTTATTCAGGGCCGTAACCAGGGTTCCGAAATAGGGGAGGTCCAGCAAGGGGAAAACCTCAAAAAAAAATTGAGGTTTTTCCCCCCCCCTTTTTTAGCCATATTTAGAGTAATATATCATTTTAAATCAACATTAGGATTATACTGTTGTGATGTCATTATTCAGTATATTCTCTTTCATGTCACCACCCTCTCCTGTCAACATAATTGTAACTAACAAACACAAACTGTTTTAGCCAAATTCATATCAAAATGACACCTACAAACACAGGTACACAACCTAAGCCGTACACAACACACAAAGTCATCATCAATAATAAAAAAACATACAGAGGGACATTTATTTATTCCTGATAGGAACGATTGAAAAATAAAATAAAAAATATTATGTTGTTTTTAACTTTACACCACCTTTTGTTACTTATTGGGTCATGAAACTGAAACCATGCATATAGCCAACTGCATACCTGACTTCGGGAGCTTGGCAATTGGCATCATGCATGATTAGCCAGTAGGATCCCAACGTGTCACACAGGTAACATTACTTAAGAGACAGACTAGACACTTACTTTCTTGGTTGTTGCTAAAAAATCTGTCAGTGTCACTCACTGTCTGTCGTTCACTCGCTCACTGTCTCGCAGCTCGCTCACCTTCAATTATCTCGCCAGGCAGACAGACAGTCATCACTCACCACCATGCTGCTGCTCTCTCGGAATCAAGTTACCACGGACGCGGCGTCAGATGACTTCCTGCCTGACCTGCCTTTCGTTTCAAAATAAAAGCGATCCCGTGTTTTTCATGCTTTTCCATGCAGATTGTTTTATTTTTTTCTCTGAAATATTAGGGGAGGTCCGGACCTCCCCGTCCTCATAGCTACGGCCATGATCTTATTCTTGCAGAACCTGATGGAATAACAAGCCTGTCTTCTCTGATCCTGGGTGGTGTGACTATTTTCCTCATTATGGTCATCATCGGCCAGTTTCTCAAAATCAGACAACTCCAGACAGGTACTTTCTGAAAAATATCTGTCATATTTTTGTTGCATTCAATTCTAAGTTGTGTCAATCGGATGGACAAATCCGAAACCAAAATGCATTGTAAACAGTCATCATATCATTTTTAGATAATAATAATTAACTGACTATACTGATTCTCTGTTATTTAGTTGCTAAAGAAGAACTGCAGCCACAAAGATGCAAGGTAAATCCAATTTTATGATTTATTCTTAAATGTTCGCTTTAAATAATGCTGGAATCACTTCGTCATGATTATCCAACTAAAGATGTTTGTTTCTCTGACAAACTCAGCTATGTGAGATGAGTGATTTTGGAGCCATTGTGCTCATTTGAAGTATTCTCTTTATATCTTTATTCTCTAGTGTAATATTGAGATGTGCTTTGCAGAATATTCAAATGACATGTGTATCTATCTGTTTTCTGAGTACCCCACCTTGCTTTAGACCTGAGAATTGCATGGCGAGGGGTGGGGCTATGTTCAGGCAGACCTGTCTTGGGTAAGATAAAGAGGAAATGGGTTTGGGTGAAAAATGTTTGGTGAGATAGTAGGAAAGGGAGGGCAGACATTTTCTTTGAACCACATTAGTTGAATCCTGATTTATCCTTTTTCATAATTTTTTATTTTTTCCTGGAATTGACAAGAAAAATATATGTGTATCTTTTGAACTGCCCTAATTATTTTTGGGTGATTAGCTGATTGGGCCATCCCAGACACAGAGCAGAGGGAAGGGGGGGAGGGGGGGAGGGGGGGGTAAGTGGGCTTAGTAAAAGATGTGATTGGCCGGCCCAGTATCACTCAAATATAAAAATTAACCAATGGGCCACTTCCCCTGCTGTTCCTTATATGGGCTGTTCGCTGGACGCTTGAGCGGCCGCGTGGTCCTGCAAGTGCCTGCAACATTTGATTTTTTTTAATATAACGTAACATAATAATAATCCAAAACTAGAATATGCTAAATTTCTAATGAAAATGTAATTGTGCTTGCTGTCCTCACGACGCCCCGCCCCCTTGCAACGCCCCTGCTCATGCAGCCCCAATCAGCAAACTAGTAGCTAGGGAGGGCTGTTATAGCGCCACCATCAGATATTTATATATTTTTTAGGTCACAGCAATGAGTAAAAGTGGGGCGAGCCAAGGAAACCTGGGGAAAAAATAATTTTGATTGTAGAAGCTACGGTTCCAAACTTATGGACCAAAACGTAAAGGTGGCTGGTATAGCGCCACCATCAGTTCTATTGGTGTAATTTTTTCAGTCATAGTAAAAGGCCCCTCTGTGAATGTCGCTACCAAGTTTGGTAGCTCTAGCTGTTATGGTTTCTAAGATACAGCTAATTTAATGCAAGATTTTTCGAGCCCCCAACACAGAAGGGATGTTTCCCATTGCATTTGAAGGCAGCATTTGTGTGACAACACATGGCGGTTTAAAGTCCATTCATTGCATTTCTCACTTGTCCCTGCTAATAGGGGCAATTTAGTAGTTTGCACAGAGGTGCAGAAGCTGTGTTTTGAGTTTAAAACAGCCTAAGAGGACTCAGGCCCACCCACAGAACTTTGGAAGTAGATTATATCACAATGGTGCAGTCTTTCCAAAAAAAAAAACGCAAAATGGCTTTTGTGTATGACAGTTCACACATGATGTGTTTTGATTTGGTGAAGTTTGGACAACATTTTAACACATTGACTGCCAGCCCTTTTTTCAATGCTGTATGTTCTGCCAGTTTTTTTTTTTTAGGATTCTGGCTCATTTTACAAGAGCCGAGGATTATTTTCTGTTAAGACTTCGTGAACACCAATCATCTAAAAAGAACTAATAGAATGTGTGCTTTCTCTGTCTAAAAGAGTTAGTTTGCAGAGTTAGTAGTTATGTAGATATTAGCCGTTGAGTACAGCATGGTTTCAGAGATTTTCAGAGAGTTTTGAGATAAATGGATTTTTAGAACCACCTCACGTGCCTGTGATTATGGGTGCCCTTGGGCAAGTCTGTATACTGTAGTGTGTGTGTGTGTGTGTGTGTGTGTGTGTGTGTGTGTGTGTGTGTGTGTGTGTGTCTCCAAACTCCTCCCTCCGTCTGTGCTGCGGAGGGAGGAGGCTCCGCGGCCGCTCTCGGGCAGTCTGGATTACTGTAAAACGGGCTCGTTCGTTTCTTGAGGTGTCGGCTGAGAGCTTTGAAGAAGCTTTTGCGATTCTGGTCTTATTTATGCTCAAAGGTACTCGAGTGTGTGTGTGTGCGCGCGCGCGCGCGTGTGTGTGTGTGTGTGTGTGTGTGTGTGTGTGTGTGTGTGTGTGTGAAATCGAAAGCGTTTTCGCCCAGCTATTTCCTTGAAAATTAGAATGGCTTTCTCCCGCGGACCCGCGGCTGTTTTTTGGTCGGCTTTCTCTCTGTCTGGAGTGCACTGTCCCCACTTAGCTGGTCGGTAAAATAGATTATACACATTCTCTTCCTCCAATTCTGGTATAGGAGACGTAAAAGGGGTTGATCGATGTCCCACCGTCAAAAAAAAAAATGTTTATGTAAGCCGAGATATCTCGTCCTTGGCACTCAACGGTTGGATCATGTAAGCCGAGATATCTCGTCATTGGCACTCAACGTGTTAACACATTCACTGCCAGCCGTTTTTTCAATACTGTAGGTTCTGCCAAGTTTTTTTTTTGAGGATTCTGGCTCATCTTTCAAGAGCCGAGGATTCTTTTCTGCTAAGATTTTGTGAACACAAATGATCTAAAAAGAACTAATAGAATGTGTGCTTTCTCTGTCTAAAAGAGTTAGTTTGTAGAGTTAGTAGTTATGTAGGCATTAGCAGTAGAATACAGCATGGTTTCAGCGTCTGAAAATTTATTCTGAGATAAATGGCTTTTTGTGAAATTCGATAGAACAGACACTTTAACCATTTATTTTTGGCGTAAGACGTCAGACATCTAAACAATAGTTTTGAACAGTAATTTCCTCCATAGCAGCAGGAAACCCCCCTCTCCTACAAACTCCTCCCTCCATGGGTGTGTCTCTAGTGGCTTTGCAGCGTTTGTCACAAGCGAGGCTCTGCCTGTCTGTGCTGCCTGGCTGCTGGCGGCTGCTCTTTGGGCGAGTCTGCATGAGTCGTTTCGATTGTGAGCTCAGCTGCAATGAAGCTGCGTGCGATTGTGGGCTTTCTGCGGGTGTTTCAAAGTGTGTTGCACGCATAATCTATTATGCAAATTTGCAATCCCCCACCGCCAGCTCCCAGCGCGATAATGCGCGAAAGCGAAAGCGTATTCGCCAATCCATTTTACAGTATGAGAGAATGGTTTCCTCGCGCGTTCCCCTGCAGTTTTGGCTCTGCTTTTTCTAGTCTGGAGAGCACTGTCGCCACTTAGTGGGTCGGTGGAATGGGTTGTACACGTTCGGTGGCTCCAATTTTTTTATAGGAGACGTGGGGGGCGTTGATCCACGTCCCACCGTCAATTTTTTTTTTTTTTTTTTTAAGACGAGATATCTCGTCATTGGCAGTCAACCGTTGGATTTTGTAAGACGAGATATCTCGTCAATGGCAGTGAACGTGTTAAGGAGGAATCGCAAATTTTTTGCCTTTGCCTAATTTAAAAATGGCGGAAAATCTGGTTATGCTAAAATGGGCGGGGCCTATATCATTAGATGCATAAGGAACCAAAGTATCCAGGAAAAAAGAAACTTCGTCGACCTACGGTTCAAAAGTTATGGGCCAAAACATAAAGAGTGCTGTTATAGTGCCACTATCAAGTCAATTGGTGTAATTTTTTCACCCATACTAAAAGGCCCCTCTGTGAACCTGCATACCAAGTTTGGTAGCTGGCGGCCTGCGAGCACCCCTTGTGTGACAACACATGGCGGTTTAAAGTCCATTCATTGCATTTCTCACTTGTCCCTGCTAATAGGGGCAATTTAGTAGTTTGCACAGAGGTGCAGAAGCTGTGTTTTGAGTTTAAAACAGCCTAAGAGGACTCAGGCCCACCCACAGAACTTTGGAAGTAGATTATATCACAATGGTGCAGTCTTTCCAAAAAAAAAAACGCAAAATGGCTTTTGTGTATGACAGTTCACACATGATGTGTTTTGATTTGGTGAAGTTTGGACAACATTTTAACACATTGACTGCCAGCCCTTTTTTCAATGCTGTATGTTCTGCCAGTTTTTTTTTTTTAGGATTCTGGCTCATTTTACAAGAGCCGAGGATTCTTTTCTGTTAAGACTTCGTGAACACCAATCATCTAAAAAGAACTAATAGAATGTGTGCTTTCTCTGTCTAAAAGAGTTAGTTTGCAGAGTTAGTAGTTATGTAGATATTAGCCGTTGAGTACAGCATGGTTTCAGAGATTTTCAGAGAGTTTTGAGATAAATGGATTTTTAGAACCACCTCACGTGCCTGTGATTATGGGTGCCCTTGGGCAAGTCTGTATACTGTAGTGTGTGTGTGTGTGTGTGTGTGTGTGTGTGTGTGTGTGTGTGTGTGTGTGTGTGTCTCCAAACTCCTCCCTCCGTCTGTGCTGCGGAGGGAGGAGGCTCCGCGGCCGCTCTCGGGCAGTCTGGATTACTGTAAAACGGGCTCGTTCGTTTCTTGAGGTGTCGGCTGAGAGCTTTGAAGAAGCTTTTGCGATTCTGGTCTTATTTATGCTCAAAGGTACTCGAGTGTGTGTGTGTGCGCGCGCGCGCGTGTGTGTGTGTGTGTGTGTGTGTGTGTGTGTGTGTGTGTGTGTGTGTGTGTGTGTGTGAAATCGAAAGCGTTTTCGCCCAGCTATTTCCTTGAAAATTAGAATGGCTTTCTCCCGCGGACCCGCGGCTGTTTTTTGGTCGGCTTTCTCTCTGTCTGGAGTGCACTGTCCCCACTTAGCTGGTCGGTAAAATAGATTATACACATTCTCTTCCTCCAATTCTGGTATAGGAGACGTAAAAGGGGTTGATCGATGTCCCACCGTCAAAAAAAAAAATGTTTATGTAAGCCGAGATATCTCGTCCTTGGCACTCAACGGTTGGATCATGTAAGCCGAGATATCTCGTCATTGGCACTCAACGTGTTAACACATTCACTGCCAGCCGTTTTTTCAATACTGTAGGTTCTGCCAAGTTTTTTTTTTGAGGATTCTGGCTCATCTTTCAAGAGCCGAGGATTCTTTTCTGCTAAGATTTTGTGAACACAAATGATCTCAAAAGAACTAATAGAATGTGTGCTTTCTCTGTCTAAAAGAGTTAGTTTGTAGAGTTAGTAGTTATGTAGGCATTAGCAGTAGAATACAGCATGGTTTCAGCGTCTGAAAATTTATTCTGAGATAAATGGCTTTTTGTGAAATTCGATAGAACAGACACTTTAACCATTTATTTTTGGCGTAAGACGTCAGACATCTAAACAATAGTTTTGAACAGTAATTTCCTCCATAGCAGCAGGAAACCCCCCTCTCCTACAAACTCCTCCCTCCATGGGTGTGTCTCTAGTGGCTTTGCAGCGTTTGTCACAAGCGAGGCTCTGCCTGTCTGTGCTGCCTGGCTGCTGGCGGCTGCTCTTTGGGCGAGTCTGCATGAGTCGTTTCGATTGTGAGCTCAGCTGCAATGAAGCTGCGTGCGATTGTGGGCTTTCTGCGGGTGTTTCAAAGTGTGTTGCACGCATAATCTATTATGCAAATTTGCAATCCCCCACCGCCAGCTCCCAGCGCGATAATGCGCGAAAGCGAAAGCGTATTCGCCAATCCATTTTACAGTATGAGAGAATGGTTTCCTCGCGCGTTCCCCTGCAGTTTTGGCTCTGCTTTTTCTAGTCTGGAGAGCACTGTCGCCACTTAGTGGGTCGGTGGAATGGGTTGTACACGTTCGGTGGCTCCAATTTTTTTATAGGAGACGTGGGGGGCGTTGATCCACGTCCCACCGTCAATTTTTTTTTTTTTTTTTTTAAGACGAGATATCTCGTCATTGGCAGTCAACCGTTGGATTTTGTAAGACGAGATATCTCGTCAATGGCAGTGAACGTGTTAAGGAGGAATCGCAAATTTTTTGCCTTTGCCTAATTTAAAAATGGCGGAAAATCTGGTTATGCTAAAATGGGCGGGGCCTATATCATTAGATGCATAAGGAACCAAAGTATCCAGGAAAAAAGAAACTTCGTCGACCTACGGTTCAAAAGTTATGGGCCAAAACATAAAGAGTGCTGTTATAGTGCCACTATCAAGTCAATTGGTGTAATTTTTTCACCCATACTAAAAGGCCCCTCTGTGAACCTGCATACCAAGTTTGGTAGCTGGCGGCCTGCGAGCACCCCCTGTGTGGCCCGCACTGCAATTGCAAAAAAAAAAAAAAAAAAAAAAACAGTGCACCTGAACGCAACATGCAAGATACCCGCTGAATAAGTGTCCAAAATGTTCATGTCATTCTGGCCAATACTCCACTTCTGTTATAACATTTCAGTCTGGAATATATGGAATATCTTTCAATAATCTTTATGACTAAAACTTAAAGGCTAAAAGTAATCTCATGTGTAAGACATTACTGTTCTACATTGAAGTAAACATTTAAATAATTAACTCGTTGGTTTTGGATTTATTTAGCTTCAAGAGTGCATTTTTGTTTGTGTGACCCTCAACACAGGCTTTGAGAATCCGGGGCCACTTACTGATACTTATGCTTAAAGGTCCCAATTCGTGCAGCTGTAACCTCTTAAAAACGTGTGTCTCTGGTCCATAAAACATGATTCTGGATTAATTTGTCGAAAATATAGCAACCCCGTTTGTTGTGGCGGAGTTCTCACTTCCTCATCTCGTCGCTTCCCAAGAATGGCCTGTTTCTATAATATATTCAGAACTAACAGTTCCCATTGGCCGCTGAGGGAGAGCCCGCCCCAGGCTCCCAGCGGTCAATCAGATTAGCGTCTGTGGACCAGCACGCTAGGTTGCGAGTTATCGTTAACTTAACGGTTACTACGCTAAAGAGGACATCTCAAAATGCCTAGACGCACCTCTGCAGTTGCTGGATCACGTACAGTTGGCGTCGCTCCAGCTAGAAGTGTTAATTTTGTGGCTATAGACAAAATGGTGCAGGTAGCTTGTGTGAGAGAGACCCGCGCAGTATGCGTGAGGAAGCTTGTGACGTCCCAATTCCCCGTCTGGGCAAACTAAGCGTTTGGGGGTGTGGCTTGAAGGAGACTGCAGGGGGAAGCTGGATAGGGACAAATCCAACTCTGGCAGTTCTGAGCTTGTGACCACTCATTACAGGGAGGGCTGACAGCAGTATATATGCATTTACAAGTAAAAACAGCTTTTGCACGGAATGGGACCTTTAAATGAACCCACTCATAGTCTGGTTTATTTCAAGAAAAACATTTAGGCTAATGGAAATTCTAATAGAGAGCCGCAGTAACGAGTCCGGAAATCATCGATGCTAACAGCCCTGGTTCTTCACAGTTTTCGCCTATGGGAGTTTTGAATGGGTTTTTGGCGCGATGCTTCTAATAATCTCTCTGGGCAACGCTGGCTTAATCAAATGCGAACCAGTGTTTAGTAATATCATCTTCACACACGAGGACCACTTTTACGAGTTTTGAAGCTTTTACGTGCCGTTAAAAGGGCGGCTAGCTAGCAAACGGCTAAATGAGACTACACTTTTGAGTCGATGGGGATATATACATCAATAACGTCATCACTTCAAGGACGAACACGGAAATTATCTTTCACTCACCTGGTTCAGACCCGTTCAGCCCGGGGTAATCAGTGCACAGCAGCGCACACATCAACAACAGTCCAGGTTGAGTGCTGACGTGACGTGGAAGCCTATGCAACACTGTGTGTAGTTCTGGATTAGCTTAGCTCGAGCTTTTTACTTCTAGGGCTCGCATTTACGCTACAAAACTCATGAAAGTGGTCCTCATGTGTGAAGGTTATCCCGCTGAACCTTGGTTCGCGTTTGATTAAACTTGCGTTGCCCACAGACATTATTTGAAGCATCGCGCCAAAAACCCATTCAAAAATCCCATAGACAGAAACAGTGAAGAACCAGAAAGTTCGGGACTTTCGTATTCAGCCTACAAAAATATGTCATCCCTGCGGCTCTCTATTGGCTGGTAACTTTAAAATCTAGCAGCCATATTGGCAGGTGGTCAAAAAAAGTAAATTTCAAGCCCTGCAGGGAGAGCAGGTGGTATAGGAGTGAGTGAGAAAATGATCAAATATAGGTGGTTAAGACTGAATAATGACATCACAACTGTTAATTTAAAATGAGTTATTCCTCTAAACCTGGCTTCAAATGCCCCACATTTTTCGTGCCGGCGCCGTTCGGCCCCCAGCCCTCAGCAAAATCTGGCCCTCTGGTAGCGAGGTATTTTCACTATGAGCACCAAGCACTTTATGGGCAAATAAAAGAAAATTATACTTTCGTAAGTCTCAGTCTAAGGAGTCTTCCTTAAATTACTATGCAGTGAGCGAGTCTATATTGTCAGCTTTCCTTCATTTCCTCTGGACCACCGCACCTGCAGCCAAACCAGAACAAGGGACAAACAAAGGCGCAACAGATTTCTCCAAAGTCCTCTTGTAGCGAGGACATTTTTTTGTGACCCTCTCCATCATCAAAGTTGCCCATCCCTGCTCTAGGTAGTATGGTTTCTGAGCTACAGCTAATTAAATGCAAGATTTTGCTGGATTTTTCTAAAGCCCATTCAAGTCAATGGGAAAAAAGATGGCGCTCAATCGCAAATAGCGCCCAGACTGCTTGACGAAGCCCTTACCAGAGTCATAGCATACCTGTCATCAATGAGCCGCACGTTTTGAGGTATGGCATGTCTATGTGGTGTGAAAAATGTGGCAGTTATTACATCCCAAAATTTTGTCAGATAAAAAAATAGGACTTTATAGATTGTGCCTTGCTTTCAGCAAGCACAATAATTATGAGAAACTGTGGAATGTGGAAGAATGAAGAGGCAGTTGACGACTGTATCCAACTGTATTTATTCCAACACTCAACTTAGATAGTATTACATGTCATTGTATCTTGCTGACATGTCTGCTAACTGCTTGCTGTAGCAGGTCTGAGTCTCACCCGGAAACTACGGTAACTCTAAAGGGCCACAAGGCCTGCAAACCTTCACACTTTAAGGGCCAGCAGCAGTAGGATGAATGTCTCTGTTAGTCTGTGGTGTGATACCACCACACATGCCTCCCCTAGAATTCACCTTAACCCAAACAACAATTAACGGATCGGGGGCTGAATAATGCGACCGCAACGGCTCCGCTTGAGAGGAACAGTCCCAGAGTCTTGAAAAGTGGGGGCCCCGGGGCCGAGAGGGGGCAGGGGGCCCGGCAGGTGGCGAGACCGGCATGGCAGCAGGGGACGGGGTCGAAAGGGGGACCAAGGGCAGGTTGGGAGGCTGCTCACGCCAAACTGGAAAACATTAGTGACATTAAGGATGATGTCATAACTACTGATGAATCATCAGTGATGATGTCAAGATATGTCATAACCACTGATGATGTGGATGACGTGGCATGACTTCACACACAAAAAAGTGCACCCCTACAGTAGACATCAAATGCGCTAAATAGGAAGAACTGTCATTTGAATTGTTATAATTTTGGAAAACTTGCTATACTTCATATTCTTTGTTGCAGACCACTTTCCTCTTCCACAGGTTAAATTTCCCAGAAGGCTTTTGCATAACTTTTTACACTCTGTTTTACAATTAAATCAGGCTAAAAAGTGTTAGATAGAAATAATAATATTTATTTTAACACAACATGCAATTCTGGAATATCTGAATATTGGACAAAATTAAATTAAATGAAATGTAAACCATAAGAGAAACCCACATACAGCGATGGGGTCTGTAAATACCCCTCGCAAATATAACATCTTATAGTGAAGTGGGTGCAGTGCGGTATGCTCGTAATAATTGTGCAGTCTTCTACAACAACTTTTGAGGGGTGGAGATATGCACATTACTTCAAATTTGTTGCGCGGAAGGACAAGAATGTGACACTGCAAACTTTGCTCTGGACAGAAGCAGCTAGCTACCGTACGACATCAAACCTCTCAAAGCATCTGCAGTGGAAACATGCTAACACAAAGCTGGTTGCAGAGCCAAGCTGAGTCGCCTGCCTCGACGTCAAGCAAGCAGCAAAAGCTTGCTTTTCACCAGGTAACATCAAAATCAGAGATGGACAGGCTTGTTGCCTCCTCTTACATGGTAGAGGAAATGTTGCCAGTTTCAACAGTAGAATGAAATCGCCATTTTTCAGAAACATTGAGCAAAATACAGATGCCAGGGAATGGACAGCCACCATCAGACAGGAAAAGTTTTGCAACCTACCTTATTACGATAGAGATTTGTGCTAATATATGGGCATATACTGTATGTAAGGTTTAATGTTGTATTGTTAACTGGCAAATTACGTGACAATGCATCTCAGGCGATGTTACGGAGTAACGCAAAAGTAATGTAACGTGTAGTGTAACAAATTACTTTCTCCAGGAAGTAATCAAGTAAAGTAAGGCATTACTTTTTTGAAAGTAATATGTAATGTGTAATACATTACTTTTTTGAGTAACCCAACTCCCAACCCAACTCTGGTTGTGACAAATGTATGGAAAAAGATGAATGATGTGAATGGATCAATACTAAATAAAATAAGTGAATGTCCAGGTATAAGAGCCAAAATTAACAGTTTATTTTAACAATTTGCCAGTTACAGAAACAACTTAGTTTTGATCACAAGATAAACAACAGCAGTTAACCAAATCTACTGGAAAACAAGATGTTCATTTCCCAGGAGGAGAGACTTAGCAGCGCGCGGTGAGGTGTCTCTCCTGAAGTATCTGTGGTCAAGGCTGGGTCCTTTATACATCTCTACAGAGTCCAACATTTTTATAATTTTGGAAAACTTGCTAAACTTCATTATTGTTTGTTGCAGACTCGAACCACTGCTCCAGCCTCCAAATCTGAGCCAGATTCCACCTACCAGAACCTCAGTCCAGCCACCATGGATCAGAACCAAACATACTCTACTGCCAGACAGGTGAAGTAAACAGATGCTACAAGCAAAACTGCAGCAAAACTGCAGGAGCTACTTAGGATATGGTGTTGCAAGTTCCTCCTCGTGGTGGTATTCCTCAGTTGAAGGGTGGTCAGAGCATTCACATTGTTGGGAACCTTCTGCGTCTTCAGCCGGCATCTCAGGGTCACACCCCTTTACCTGTACATCTCACCCGAGTGGGGTAGCAAAGACCAAATTAGCCTTTGCCTGCAGAAGGGTTCCAACAGGCTCTCGTCAACCACAACCATCTTGGTCTCAGCTGCCATGGCTATCTCCCTAGTGGCTTCCTTCAGTTGTTTGGGTTCCAAGCCAACCTTCTGTAAGAGCGCGCTGATGTTCCTGGGAAACCACAGCAGCCGACTTCAATGGGGAATAAGGTTGCGTGCAATCCTTTGACAAGAGCCTTTCTCATCAATCAAATTTTAGAAAACGTGAAATCCTTTAAAATGTACATTATAAAGTGTTTAGTGTGTTGTGTTAATGCAGAACAGCTGTACTGTAGGATAAATGCAAGATGGAGGACTGTTTCCATGGCTCCTAAACTTTGAGTTTTGAGTCCTGAACAAGTCATAGTGTGCTCTTCTATTTTAACAACAATAATATTTACATGAATGCTTTTTACATTTTATATTCATTAAAACTAGTTTATATTATTGTTTACAGTAGTATAGGATGGCTGTAGTAGGCTATAGTAGAGATTTTTTTCATCAGTTCCTCATACTGTATACTGTATTTTTCTGTTTGTTCTTGTGTAACCCAGTTTTTAATTCTGTTCTTGTATTCTTATATCTTTGTACTATTATTTACAATTTGTAAGGCGCTTTGTGCTATAGCTTATATAAAACAAGTGGAGAGAGCTGGAAATGAGCTGCACAGATGGAAACCTTTGAATAGGAAAAAAGCAAGGCTGATTTTGAGGCTCACACAGTTTTAGATTAGATTTTAGATTCTCATCTTATGTGCTGCAGATGATAAGGCATGTCATGTTGTTGGAAAAATTTACATTCTCTTGGAAACGAGAGGTCAGATCGCCATCCCTATAAAGGACTATATGTATTTTTTCACCTCAAATGCAATGTCGCCATCCCTGAATCTCTATGAGTTCCGGTTGTGGGGATACGTCCGCCCTGCCTGCAGGACTACAGGAGAGAGATAGAGGACAGTGGGGCGTTGGGGGTTTCAAGTCACTGACCAAACACTCTGTGATTGCTGTCAGAATATAGAGCCATTTAACACTTATTTTAACACAAAAACATCGCTGAATGCAGCTTTAAAGGGTGGGTGAAGATTTTCAGATTTCAAATTGGGGCCTGACATTGTTGAGTTTGGGAACCCCTGTGCTAGAGTGTTACCAGGCTGAATTAGAGAGATTTTAACTGATCAGAATTGTGACTAACCACTTTCCCAAAAGAGCGATTAATCCTAAATCCCCCCCCCCCAACTAATCTCTTCATGTCCAAGCCACCATTTTGCAAGTGAAGGTGGCCTCAACCCATCTCCACTCTACCCATGTACCAATAGTCTTCCCTAGACTTCCAGAGAGCCAGCCCTCTTTCGCCTCTCTCTCCCTCTTCTCTCCTACGCACGCACACGCACACGCACACACGCACACACACACACACACACACACACACACACACACACACACACACACACACACACACACACACACACACACACACACACACACACACACACACACACACACACACACACACACACACACACACACACACACACACACACACACACACACACACACACACACACACACACACACATTTGCACCAGTGACCCCCACTGGTCAAATTGTACACGTGCATCTTGTTTATACCAATTATGTATGTGTTTAGTAGCTTGCCTTATAGTCATGTACTGTATAATGATTGATTGTTCACCTGTGGTATTGTTTCATTGATATTGTTAGAGCTGAATAAAACTTTGTTTACCTGCGGTATTAATGTTTTATTGATGTTGTTAGAGCTGAATAAACTTTGTTATACATATCACAAGGCCCTCTCTTTTAATTCCTCATGCATATGTCCTTGTGGTCAAGCTGTGAAGAAGCTAGTGTTTGGATTTAGCCTTCTAACTGGTATTCATTCATATTCAAGTGTACAGTGTGCACTTATGAATGCCTACTGTAGCTATTAATTATGAGACTGAGGAATGTGATTTGTACAGGTCCACTATTGGCCTTAAACAAGGCCAGACATGTCTGCAGACCTTATCTGCAGTGGTGCCCTGATTTTGTAATTTCCAAATTTCCTAACAAATTTAATAGGATTATGAATATTAATATTTTATGAATTCTTAATAATCATATTAATAACCAATCCAGCTCCTAGGTGCCTAACCCCAACATTTTCTCGTTAGCAATTCCAGACATTGACAGTGATTCCCTGGAAAATGAAATTCATCATGGACAGCAAAGCTAACTGTATTACAGTAAGGATTTGCTCCTCTAATGTTTAAAATGTTACGGAAAAAGAATGCACATATGAAGCTTAGCGAAAATTCTTTAAGAGAGACTGTAATGTCATTCATTCACTCACTTTTCATTCATTCACTCTCATAAAACTCTAGTTGTCATACCCACTCCTTAACTCATTGAGTGCCAGCCACTTTTCGAGAACTGACGCTCCCAGTGCCAGAGTTTCAGAGCGTTTTCAGTGATTTCTCGAGGCCCACAGAATATTGTGTGATATTACTATGTAAACACCGAACACGCACAAAGAACGATGAGACTCTATTGTATCAGCAGCAAAAAAAAGTTTATTGATATCGTTTTCCGTTCTTTAGTTATCAGCCGGAGAAGATAGGTCAAAAACAGCAAAAACAGGCGTTTCCATCTAGAAGCTGAGATATTGAGCCTTTTGTGAAATGAAGCATTTCAAGCAAATCACTGACTCTGAAACTAATATTTTCTGACCTGAAACATCTGAACAGTAATTTCCTTCAATATAACAGCACCCCCACCCCCCTCTACTCCAAACTCCTCCTCCGTGGGTGTGTCTCTGGTGGCTCTGCTCACTCTGCTGCTTGTCAGGCGAGTCTCTGCTGCTTGCGGATCCACGTTCGGATGGCGGCCGCTCGTCGGGGGAGTCTGGATCGGGCTCGCTCGTTTCTGGGGTTTCGGTTGTGAGCTGGGATGAAGCTGCGTCCGATTCTGGGCTTTCTGGGCTTTCTGCTGCGCGTTTCAAAGTGTGCTGCACCCAGAGTCTATTTTCGGAGCCCCCCACCGTTGTGGGCCGGCTCCCAGCGCGACAGCGAAAAGCCAAACCATTCTCATGAGAATGGTTTCATCACGGCTTTTTCTGCTGTTTTTACTCAACTTTCTGTAATCTGGAGAACACTGTCGCCACCTAATGGGTCGGTAAAATAGGTTATACACATTCAACATGCCCCAAAATTTTACAGGAGATGTATTAGGCATTGATCCACGTCCCACCGTCAAAAAACGCAATTGACGACAATCGTCGTCATTGGCACTCAATGAGTTAATCAACCTGCATTTTCCTGTTTCTAGGAAAAACCCTTTAGTTGTCACAGGCTCTCATTCATCCCTTCTGTCCTCATTCACATCTTTCCCGGTCAGGAGAAAACCTTTAATGCCACGCCCACTCATTCATAAAACTCAGTCATCAATCACCCCTTTCCCGCTTCTACCTAGCGTCACTGTTTGTGGGCAGTAACATTTAGATTAAGCCAATCAGAGTATGACACACCTTCCCATTCAGCCTATCATGGTCTACTGTCATAGCTAAAAAACCTCCTGTTTCTCTCTCCTGCGTCCCTCCTTCACCCCATTCTCCTCCAGTCCTCTCTGAGATTCAGAAGCCTTCTCCAGCAAAACCAAGTCTACTTCACCACCACCAGGTCTAGACTCCATGGGGGGATATTCAATCTACTCTGGCTGCATCCATGTACCCCTGCTCATCATGACGTCATAATCAAGCTGATGTCATGATGGAGTCTAATCGCCAAAACTATATCTATATTTATGTGCCTACAGGCTCATGTATCTTATCATCTAATAAATCATCTGTCATTCAAGAAATGGTCTCTCTGGTTGAAATATAAATCTCCCTCATGAGAGAGCCAGGCTGGGGTGCTAAACCCATCCCGTACCGGATGCCGTCTCTCCGACCGTCAACTGTCTCTCCAGCTTGTCACCAAACTATACTTGGTTGTCATCTAGTCTATTCCTAAGTGTCACTGGCCAGGGGAGCCAGGATTCTATGTTCTAAAATACATGCTACAGCATGCGCTGGGACGCGTCATCAGTGATGTTAGCTGGGGTTGTAAGGTGTTTCGGGCCTGTCAACATCATACACCCTCGCCCAGTTGACCCAGCCGAGGCCGATTAAGACCCCGACCCGTGTCCCAGAAGCAGCCGCTCACGGATCAGCCTTCCTACACTGTCTGCAACGTTGCCCGCGGAAGGGTTGATCATGCCCAATCCGCTGAAATAGAGTTAGTGCTACACCACAGTATTGTAAGACCCTTCGGTGCATGGAGGCTGTGTGGGTGACTCCAGGCCGGGCTCCTCCTTCGTCTCACCAGACCCTCCCGGGGTAAAGGCAATCCTACCATGGGCAGAGAAGATGCCTCAAGAAGGCCTGTGCGCTTCCTAAGAAAGAATACAAAAATTTGTGTCTGGTAGGTAGGGGTGGAGTTGAAGAGGTTAAAGTCCCTGGAAACCAAAATCCACAAAAACGTTCTAACTATGTTATTTAGGGTCTTATGTTAGTAATTTTGTGCCTCCGAAATTATTATACATTACTTTCAACCCAAAGCCTTAAAATCGACACTTTTCTACAATATTCTACAAAGTACTTCCTCATTGAAGACAGCAGTGCGCGAGGTGCTAAAACGCAGGAGCTTATGACGTCATAAGCTCTATATAACCTTTGTACACGCGCGCAATCCGCACCCACCCTCCTTTTGTCCGTTCTTTGCCCTGACAGCGCTCCCTTGCTGTCCGTCTCCCTCCAGGGGGAATTATGCTCACCCTGCCGTGAAGGGCGCGTGGGTGGAGCGAGGGGCGGGCGCGTCAAATGACGTAAATTTGTTGGGCGTGGTTATTCGCTAGCTCCGTCGGGCACTCGCGCGGTGCGACATTTTTTTCCTCACAGCGCGAGCAGCGCACGGCTTCTCTCCAAACATGTCCGCTTTCGAGCCACTGAGCCCTGAACACTGAGCTGTGTTTTCGCCACATTTCTTGACCCATGTGATAGGCTATAAACTTAGATTTGCAACTGTTCGTTTTTAGTCATTTCACCAAGTAAATGTGTTGTGTTGAGAGCATTATTGAGAGAGATTAAAAGCAGCACAGAGTAGTAGGCTATCAGGGCTGAGAAGTAAAAACGGCTTTCAGTAAAAACAAGTTTGGTGAGTCCTTCATGTGCTGATGTGCGGTCGTTTGAGAGTGAAAGCGCACTCTGTACTGCACAGAGTTTCATTGCGACTTTTCACAGGCTGTTCTCACCATTGTACAATACATGCTGATCACTTTCTGAGTATAATGGCATCACCCCCAGCGCGAGGTCTACACGGTGACTCACGGAGACTCGCGGGGCCCCACCCCCACGGAGCTTTGCTCGAGTATAAGAGCACCTTCCCACTCTGTGTGCCGTCGTGCCAAGCGCTATGCTTCTCTCTCTCTCTCTCTCTCGCTCTCTCTCTCTCTCTCTTGGGACTAGTGAGAGAGAGAGCACAGAGAGAGACACACAGGCTGGTGACGCGAGGTTACTCTCTCTCACACACACACACACACACACACACACACACAGTGCTGTGTTCGACACACAGCACTCGATCTCTTTCTCCATTTCCCTCCCCCCCTCTGTCTCGCGCTCTCTCTCTCTCGGAAAACCTGCTGCAGACGGGACACGCCCACACAGTCCGCGGGAGAAAATACACTCTAAAAAATAATTGATTCTCATGAGTTTTGCCACGACTGTCAAACCTAAATTTATATACTTTGCGACGTTCATCATCGTTCAAATTTGGCTGGTGGCTTATTAACATAGGGTCCTGTGATGTGATGAACTCAAAATGCTAAATAATAAATAAATATTTCTGGTTTCCAGGGACTTTAAAGAATATGTGATTTTATTGTTTTCTTCATAGCCTATTTATATGTTAAATAAATTGATATGGCAGGGATAATGACCATTTGCAAACTAAGCAAAGTGGTGCAAAAGCATGTGAACTAAGCATTCCACTATTGTGGTACAAGTAAAGTCACAGTTTTGGCAGGTCTGCATGTACCCCTTTTTAACATTGAGCACCTGTACGGTGGTGCAGTGGTAAGTGCTGTCGCCTCACAGCTCGAAGGTCCTGGGTTCGATTCTCACCTGGGACGCTGTGAACGCTGAAGGAATGCGTGCCCGTCCGCATGTCCTTGAATGCCCACCGCCCGGGTGGGGTCGTCAAAAGGGCCTTTCTGTGTGGAGTTTGCATGTTCTCCCCGTGCCTCCCGGGGATTTCCTTCATAGAGGAACCCCCTTCACCAAAACATGCAATATCCTGGTTGCTAATGTGGTTCCTCCTCTGGTCATTAAGGGCGCCTGTTCAGAGGGAGGGGAACCGGTTGGAATAGCGTGAACCTCCCACGTGGGTATTTGCTATTAATAAGAATACCAGACACTGTAATTTGATTTTTTAACTTTATTTAATGATTCTTTCCAATTAAATTCACAGTCAGTCTCACAGAAGATTGTGAAATAGTAACATTGGTCCACTGCCAAAAATGTTTCTATTTCACAATTTTGGCTCTAAAATTGCCTTTTTTGTGGAAAAACCATATCACACAAATTATAAATCAAAGTAGTCTTTATATCTTAAAAAAAGTTTGGAGGGGATCTTTAAATAGTCTTTGAATTATTTAAATTTTATGCAAGTTTCAGTTAGCTTTGCACAGAAACAGCTGGCAGAAATGCTTTTTTACGAATTACTTCTGTACTTTATTACATTTCAGAGCCTGTACTTTTTTACTTTTACTTGAGTAAACAAGTTAAATCAGTGCTTCTACTTTTACCATTTTTTTTTACACAAATAACTGCACTTATAAACTGTACTTACTACTTGTAAAGAATGTGTCTACTTTTCCCATCTCTGATATTGACCCAAGGAATTCTCAGACGACAAATATGTAGATACATATTTTATTAACTCATTCAGGGCCAATGACGTCTTTGACGTGTTATCAGGAATAGCCCAGAGGGCCAATGACGTGTTTGACGTGTTTTTGTTTTTATTACTGCAGCGCGTAGTTCAAACACTTCCCCAGCCTGTGACATAGTATCAGGTCCCTAGCATCTAAGACAACACGTGAACAAACACATACCGCAGCTGTTGTTTTGAAATTGAGCAGGAGGAAAAGCAGAAAACGGATAAACGCTTCCTTGTGCAGACAGGAGAAACGCCATTGAAACGCCCCTCGGCGCGCTGCAGGAGCTGGTCGCTTTCCTGTGTGCCAGCCGGGAGAAAACGGGAGAAAGTAATCCAGAGATGCGTTGATCATCGGAGGAATGAGGAAATGATCGATCAGAGGGCGGTGAGGACGTGTTGAATAGCCGAGGGGAAAACGGGAACGATCAAATAGCAGGGAGGATAGGACAGGGAGACATGGACGAGGACGGGTGGACCAGAACAAAACAAAATAAACACACGAACAGCTAACAAGGCAGAAGCGGCAGTCAAAGCAGCCCGCTGTCCGTTCTCAAGAGCTATTCAGTTGGTTCATGAAATCGCTGGGCTGCGTGCCCTCCAGTGTTGCTCCTGGCCAATCCCGGCGCCACAGGGCGTGGTTATTGCTTATCCTATGTGGGGTTAGAAATCACGCATTCGTCCCAGCCCGAACGAGAGGAGGAAAACGAGCAGAGGCAGAGGCTAGACACTGATCTCAAACCAGTTAGGTGTTCCCCTCCTATGCTAATTTGCGGGGGAAGGAGCCAAGGAGGTGCGATCCAGCAGCAGCTGTGGACAGAACTCTCTCTCTGTGTGTGTGTGTGTGTGTGTGTGTGTGTGTGTGTGTGTGTGTGTGTGTGTGTGTGTCTGTGTGTCTGTGTGTCTGTCTGTCTGTCTGCACACTCACTCACATTGAGTAAACTGTATTGTTGAATGTAAAAAAAGCACTTCATATATATATATATATATATATATATATATATATATTATTTTTTTTCATTTGTGTCATAATGAATAATATTTACATGTCTGATGTCAATACAGTTCAAAATAAAAGAATTGAGAGCGAGTTCTGCCTGAGAGTGTGTGATTTAGAAAAATGCCATTTTCTGCAATTTCTTTTCTCAGAGAGACCTTTTTGGTGAAAACAGGGTGTATATAAATGGCTATAAGTAGAGTACAGAACATGCTAAAAGCTCACTTTTTTTTCCCTGGTGAACCCAGAGACGTACATCTTCATTTTGAGGTATTGCAAATCACTTTGGTGCTAATAGATAATTTACTGTGGGTCTTGAAAGATGACCAACAATTATGAAAATCTTTGGCCTGTGCTAAATATTGGCAGTCCTAAACTGGCCATGAATGAGTTAATACAGGTATGTCCCTCCTGAATAAACAAAGCAATAAACAGAATAACCCACAAAGAAGAGGTTGAGGACCAATCACAGAGTTACAAGACACAGGCTAAAAACTATATATTACACACACACACACACACACACACACACACACACACACACACACACACACACACACACACACACACACACACACACACAATTATGGCTATTTGATTATAAAGTGGATGACAAGACTAAAAGCAAGATGATCGCTCATCCCTAGAGATTTATTTCATTGTGCAGGTTGATATGTCAATTGAAGTTAGAAACAGCTCATCTGAAGTTCATTTTGTCCATTTCAGGTCTATAAGTTCTGAGGAGAGTTCATTGTATCTAATTTAATTAGTTATTTTAGAAAAGCCTGATGGAATAACAAGCCCGGCTTAAACTGTGATCCTGTGTGATATGATATGAGTTTTCCTCCCATCGTTGGTCTGCTTCTCAAAATCACTTCACTACTTTAACGCTATCTCTTAAATTTGATTGCATAATGCTTTTCTTAAAACTTCACAATATGGACAATTCAAAAAGGTCCTGCTGCACCAAATTGAGAGAGAGAGGGAGAGAGAGAGAGACACTGATGGGAAAACATTGGGCCAGCCATGCAGCGGGCAATCAAAACAATTAAATAATTTCCCCCTCACTTAACAAAACAGGATCAAGAACTAAACTATAATAGAAAACTGAAAATAGTGACTATACGCAAACCTCCATGCCCACATCTAATTAAAAATAATTGAAAAAATAATTGACAAAAGAAGGCAAATGCTACGCCTGGGTGCTGATCTGCCTTCTCTTCTTCTTCTTCTTCTTTTTGATTTCCGGCAGTGTAGACGCTACTCGGCGTATTACTGCCCTCCACAGTTCAAATGGAATTTGATGTCTTCTTTATAGTTCTTCTTCCCAAAATGCTCCCATTCATAAATATTGTCCATACTAACACTCAGACGTTAATTGTCTGAGTTTGCGCAAATGCGTCCCTCAGTATTTTATCGATATCTGTTCCCGATACGTCCACCACATCCAGGAACCTCTTTGCAGCATCCACCACCATTTCAGTCCTCTCAGTCTTCCCAGTTATAGTAGCAGCACAGTTCAACACCATAGCAATAAAGGCCAAGAATCGCTTCTTATCCATGCAGATAACATTACTCTGAATCGATCTGTCCATTTCCTTTCTCGATTCCTTTTGTACACCCACGCTATCCTCATTTCTTTCCACCCTCTCACGTTTCCTCTCCACACTTTTGACAGCCTCAGCATATGACAACCCTTTCTTTTCTCTGACTTTACTCACTATTCCTTCTCGGATTCTTTTTGGGCACTGTGCTGATCCTGTATAGTGTTTTCCCTCACAATGCAGGCATTTCACCTGCTGTTCACACTCATTGCCATACCTCATATCACAATCTTCCTTCCCACACCGACCACACCTTTTATCTCCTCTACACACCGCAGCTACATGCCCATACTCTTGACAACTGAAACATCTGAGCGGCGCCCTTTCATAGGGCCTCACCCTGTAGCTCACACTGTCCAGGAACACTCTTTCCGGAATCCCTTCACTAAAAGACAGACACACAGATAAACTATCCTCTTTCCTACCTTCTACAAACCTAGACATCCTTCTGGCCTCATACACACTCTCTACCTGTTCCTCAAATGACTCCACCTCCACATCAAGCGGCACGATCTGCCTTCTCTCTCCAACAGGTTATTTATATAGCTGGACTGGACCTACTAACGTGGTGCTGCAGGTGCAGTCCATTGCCAATCAGGAATGGGCTACATGCACAACTCCACTACTTCCTGAAATTAGTACAGCTTCTTTATTTCCTGTCATCACTATTGGATGAACTGATTAATGTCAGGTGTGCTGCAGTCACAACAATGATCAGGCACACCTGATTAATCAGTTCATCCAATAGTGTAGGACAGGAAATAAAGAAGCTGTACTAATTTCAGGAAGTAAAGAAGTTGTGCATGTAGCCAATTACACACTCAAAGCACAGAGTAAGTTACCAGAGCAACAGTTGACAATGTACACCACAAGAGGGCGTGCAACACAAATGCATTGACAACAGCAATGCTCATGGACATGGACAATGATCAAACTTAACTGACTGGACTGACTCTCTGTTATTTAGCTGCTAAGGAAGAACTACAGCCTGAAAAAGTGCAAAGAAGGCTGGTCTGAATGCAATTTTAAGATTGATTTTTAAATGTTCTATGTTTTAAAGATGCTGCAAAGACGTCAAGTCATCATTAGCCTACAGTATGTGATCAAAGATGTTCTCTGACCAACTCAGCTATGTGATGAGATGTGTGTGATTGTGTTTTCTCTTATTGACAGAATCTGGACTCAGATGAGCTGAAGTACACAGCTGTGACTTTCCATCTGAAGCCAAAGAGAAGCAGGAGGCCTGCATCACAGAGAGAGAGGTGGAGCCTAATGTTGTGTATGCTGCCCCCAGATAAGACCAGGAAGACACTGGTAATGCAACTCAGGGTGGGTTGCACTATTCCTGTTTTATTGTCACTGGAATAAAAGGTGTAATAAAGTTCAATGTTCACGCAAACATTATATCATCTTGTTAGTGATGACTGAGGCTTACTTCCTGTTTCTCTCTCCCACTTTGCCAAAACTAAAAGGTACTGTTATTCTGCCTGATAGCTTCCATCTCAATCTGACAGCTAAATAATATGATTGATGTGTGACAGAGGAGGGGTCAGCATCACTGTGTAAAAAGGCCTTAACTGGAGATTAGAATTAGATGGCATCTGCAGCAGGGGAGGAGCAAGTTAGGTCACATCACTTCTTTGACAGGAAGAGACAGCAGAGTGTGGCCTGAGATCAACTGAGGTGAAAACCACGAGCCCTGTCATGTCAAAGCTTTGTAACGGGTCAAAGGCAGCAGTGAATACTGACATACTTGCTTCTGTCATGTAAAGAAAACATTTGTGTAGATCTACTGTAGCATTTGTATCTGTTATTGAATATCAGAATCAGAATCAGAATCAGAAAGACTTTAATGATCCCCGGGGGGAAATTGGGACAAGTTACAGTAGCTCGCTCACAGAACACACATAGCATAAAATAGACAGTAGTAAATGCAATATAAGCAAATAAGCAGAAAAACACAACATAGCATAGAATAACTAGTAAATGCGATAGAAGCGAAAAATAAGTAGAATGTCAGTAGCAAAATACAATTCGTAGAGTAAGTATACATTCCGTGTCAATTATCATTATTGCACCCTGGCCTTATATTAAGTCGGCTTGCCCTATACGTTACACGTGGCTCAGCTATGCTCAGTTAACCTATCGGCTGGCTCAGTCTCAGGGAGACTGAGCGTCTCTGAGGTGCTCTTTTAAGAGAGGCATTAAATAGACCAATGGCCACAGGCAGGAATGATTTCCTGTGCCTCTCCGTATTGCATCTATGTGGAATCAGTCTCTCACTGAACATACTCCTGTGTTTGACTAGCACGCCGTGGAGTGGGTGCGAGTCATTGTTCATGATGGAGCGTAGCCTGGACAACATTCTCTTCTCTGACACCGCAGTCAGAGAGCCCAGATCCAGCCCCACAATGTCCCTGGCCTTACGGATCAGTTTGTTAAGTCTGTTGGCATCCGCTGCCTTCAGCCTGCTGCCCCAGCACACAATAGCATACAGGAAGGCACTAGCCACTACCGACTCATAGAACATCCTGAGCATGGTCCGGCAGACGTTGAAGGACCTCAGCCGTCTCAGAAAGTAGAGACGGCTTTGCCCCTTCTTGTAGAGTGCATCAGAGTTCTTAGCCCAGTCTAGTTTATTGTCAATGTACACTCCAAGGTACTTGTAATCCTCCACTATGTCAACACTGGCCCCGTGGATTGAAACAGGGGTCACCGGAGCCTTGACCCTCCTCAGGTCCACCACTAGCTCCTTTGTCTTTGACACGTTGAGCTGCAGGTGGTTCAGCTCACACCATGTGACAAAGTTGGCCACCACATCCCGATACTCATCATCATCGCCATCTTTGATACATCCCACTATCGCACAGTCATCAGAGAACTTCTGAAGGTGACAAGACTCTGTCTGGTAGGTGAAGTCCGTGGTGTAGATGGTGAAGAAGAAGGGAGAGAAGACCGTCCCCTGTGGTGCTCCCGTATTGCTGACCACTCTGTCTGACACACAGTTTTGCAGCCGCACATACTGTGGTCTGCCAGACAGGTAGTCCACAATCCAGGCCACCAGGGGGGCATCCACTCGCATCGCTGTCAGCTTCTCACCCAGTAGAGCCGGCCTGATGGTGTTGAAAGCACTGGAGAAGTCAAAGAACATGACTCTCACAGTGCTGGCCGGGTTGTCAAGGTGGGCGTAGGCGCGGTTGGTAAGGTAGATGACCGCATCCTCCACTCCCAGTCAGGGCTGGTAGGCGAACTGGAGGGGGTCAAGGGATGGTTTGACCATGGGCCTGAGCTGCTCCAGGACGAGTTTCTCCAGGGTCTTCATGATGTGGGACGTCAAAGCTACCGGCCTGTAGTCGTTGGAGCCACTGGGTCTTGGCTTTTTCGGTACAGGAACGATACAGGACAGTTTCCACATCACGGGGACCTTTTGGAGACTCAGGTTCTTATTGAAGATCAGCTGTAGCACATCACACAGCTTTGGGGCACAGGCTTTGAGCACCATGGGGCTGACGCCATCCGGGCCAGCTGCTTTCCTTGTGTGTAGTCTCAACAGCTGATTCCTCACCTGGTCAGCTGTGGTGGTCAGCGTGGGTGGGGGGGGAGTGGCATCATCAGCTCTGAAGCCCTTCGGGGGGGGGGGGTGTGGCCTCGTCACTGGGTGACGGGGTATAGCCTGGGGGATGAGGTGGGCCATCAGCCGGGGCCAGAGGGAGAGAGAGAGGGGGGGGAGAGCCGTGTGGCGGGGGCTGCTGTTTGTATACTGCAGTCAGGGGAGTCGGGGGAGGGGGCACCCGGGCCAGCCATATCAAATCTATTGAAAAACAGATTCAATTCGTTGGCCCGATCAACCCCCCCCCCCTCCACTCCCCCGCCCCCTGCTTTGTTAAAGCCCGTAATGGCTTTCACACCTCTCCACACCTCTCTCAGTATTATTCTGCTGGAGCTTTGCCTCAAGCTTCAACCTGTAGCTCTCTTTAGCCACTTTAATGCTCGCTTTCAGCTCCCCCTAGATGGCTCTGATCATATCTCTATCCCCCGACCTAAATGCTCTTTTCTTGGCGTTCAGGATGGCCTTGATGTCTTTAGTAACCCAGAGTTTATTATTCGGGAAACATTTTATTTCCTTTCTGGGTATGTTGCAATCCACACAAAAGTTTATGTAGTCCGTAATGCACTCAGTGATCCCATCGATATCCTCACCATGTGGGTCACAGAGTGCCTGCCAGTCAGTTGTCTCAAAACAGGCTCTAAGAGCCTCCGTTCCTTCCTCAGACCATACCCTCACTGTCCTGGAGGTCACAGGCAGTGTTTTCACCATCGGGGTATATCTGGATCTGAGGGAGACTAGATTGTGGTCGGAGCGGCCAAGCGGGGGGAGGGGTGACGAGGAGTAAGCATCCCTCACGTTTGCATACATCAAGTCTATTGTTCTGTCGCCCCTAGTGCTACAGCTCACATACTGTCTGAAGTTAGGCAGTGTCTTTGTCATAGTCACGTGAATAAAATCCCCTGATATCAGTATCAATGCACTCGGATGCTTAGTCTGTAGACCAGCAATGGCGTTGTGGATAGTGTCACACGCTGCTGCTGGATTAGCGGAAGGGGGGATGTAAATCGCCACAGCAATCACATGAGAAAACTCCCTCGGTAAATAATATGGCCGTAGTCCTACAGCTAAAAGCTCAGTGTCCGGTGAGCACAAGCGTTCTTTAATGCTGATATGCGCCGGGTTACACCATCTGTTGTTAACGAGAATGGCAAGCCCACCTCCTTTCTTTTTACCACACAAGGTGCTGTCCCGATCTGCTCGTATGGTCTTGAATCCATCAATTGATGCATTAAAGTCCGGGATATCTTTGTTAAGCCAGGATTCCGTGAAGCACATTAAGCTGCACTCCCGAAATTCTCTCTGTGACCTCGCCAGACCTGTTAGTTCCTCCATCTTATTCGCTAACGATCTAACGTTACGCATGATCAGAGAGGGAATATTGTCCATTTGAAACGTGATCTGAATCTTGAGTGACCATAAAACATTTCAGTTGGAGCAAAAATGAAAAATAACAAGCGGGGGGGAGAATCTAATTTTATTTATTTTTTTGCTCCAAGTGAAATGTTTCATGGTCACTCATGATTCAGTACATCACGGGTTGGCTTGGTTCCAGCCTTAAAACTCCTTATATAAGATTTTTTTTTTTTTAATGTCTATGGAGAAAATGAATGGGGAACTCTCTTCCGGGGCTGGAAACGACACGGAAAGTCATGTGACTGTTAAGCGTTATAGAGCTCAACAGTCACATGACGTCTCCTACCCCGGAAGAGAGTTCCCCATTCATTTTCTCCATAGACAGGAGGTATAGAACAACTGCAGCCTGAAAAAGTTCAAAGAAGTGAGGTGAATCCAATTTAAATGTTGATTTTTAAATGTTTTACGGTTTAAAAGGTACTGGAATCATGTCAAATCATGTATGTGATCAAAGATGTTCTCTGACAAACTCAGCTATGTGATGAGATGTGTGTGATTGTGTTTTCTCTTAATGACAGAATCTGGACTCAGATGATCTGAAGTACACACCAGTGACTTTCCATCTGAAGCCAAAGAGAAGCAGGAGGCCTGCATCACAGAGAGAGAGGTGGAGCCTAATGTTGTGTATGCTGCCCCCAGATAAGACCAGGAAGACACTGGTAATGCAACTCAGGGTGGAACTGAGACTTTGTTGCACTATTCCTGTTTTACTGTCACTGTGTAAAACAGGAGTGTAATAAAGTTCAATGTTCATGCAAAAGTATATCCTCTTGTTAGTGATGACTGAGGCTTACTTCCTGTTTCTCTCTCCCACTTATTTAGCCTGATACCTTCAATCTTCAAAATAAGGAGTTTTGTCTGTTTGAGCATGCCAAGACAAATTCCAATCAATTTTGGTTGATATGGCAATAAAACTTTCGAATCTTGAATCTTGATCTCAATCTGACAGCAAAATAATATGATTGATGTGTGACAGAGGAGGGGCCAGCATCACTGTGTAAATGTCCTTATAGGGAGGTTAGAGAGTAACCCTAACCCATCTGCAGCAGGGGAGGAGCAAGTTAGGTGACATGACTTCTTTGACAGGAAGAGACAGCAGAGTGTGGTATGAGATCAACTGAGGAGAAAACCACGAGGCCTCTCATGTCAAAGCTTTGTAACAGGTCAAAGGCAGCAGTGAATACTGATAAAGCCTACTTGCTTCTGTCATGTAAAGAAAACATTTGTGTAGATCTACTGTAGCATTTTGTATCTGTTATTGAATATTGTCTGATTAGCCTTGTGTCCTTGGTCTATACTAGTAAAATGTGTGGAAATACAAAGGCACAGCAGCATCTCAGGTTTCCATGCTGGTGTTTGGATGTAGAGCCTCGCTCTGTGCTGTGTTTCATCAACAACATGGCTGAACAAGACAACTGAGAAAGAGATGTGTTACTTTTACACCTTTTTAATCTCCTTTCACTCTTTTTTTATCTTTCTTTTAATCTGGTTTAGGTTTGGTACTACATGTATTTTGATACGAGGCCTTGTTTTGATGTGTTATAGTTTTAGTACTGGATTAGCATTTTGCATGTCAGTCATTCATTGGATGGATCATTTTGAAATAAATGATTCAATTCAAGTCTCTTCCTGGGTAACTTCTGCTGCTCACTCCTGTTGTAGACAAAAGACATGAGTCCTAGGCTCACTTCTGGGTGGTGTTGTCACAAGACCCTCTTACCGGTCATCACATGCAACAAGTGTTTTTCCACTGCAGAGACAAACATCATCTCTGAGCCAGCAAAGGTGATAACCACAGGAAGTCTTCTAAACACGCCCAACAAAGACCTCACTGTTTCCACACAACAATGATACTACTGAGCCCCGTTTCTGGCCTACCTTGAAGAGCTTAGGGGCGATGGGTGATTCACCCGGCTGGTCTCCTATGGATCCCCTTTGTGTAGAACCCTATGCATAACTTTCTTTTACAAGCACATATATGCAGACTCAGCTTCTTCCCCTCAGCAGCACGTCTCGTAAACCAGTCAGGTATCCCCCTGCTCCCCCCCCCCCCTAAGGGGAGCTGCCTCGGGCCTGAACCCTTATCCAAATATTTGCACTGCCCATCACCAAATATTGCACTTTCTTGTCCTGTTGACTCTTCTTCTTTTTTGCTGCTCACCGGTTCAACTGCTCAACTGCGCCACCGCATCATGGGGTATTACATCATGTGTCAAGTATGGGGTTTGCCCTGTGTCGTTCTGTCAGTCACAGGTAGTTGCGCAGTTGAGCAGTTGAACCGGTGAGCAGCAAAAAAGAAGAAGAGTCGTTGGAGAAGGGAAAATAATGTTTCCGGACACACAAATAACCCAAACTTTCTTAAAATACGAGTTTACAAAGCGCGGCCTCGGCGCGGCCTGCTCGACAACATCCGTGGCAACAAGGTGCGTAGTTTATATTAGTGATTGGTGCATGTTTGAAGCTTGTAGATCGCTAAATGTGCAACTTTCCCTCGATAAAGGGGTCGGGCGAGCGCGACTATGATGGGAGAGGTACTCGAGTGAAATAGTCGCGTTTTGCGGCTACAATAAACATATATTCTTTCTAACCATGGTGTGATCTGTGTTAGTGAAGCAGCTGGTAGCACCACATTGTAATATTGGAGTGTATGTATAATGCTTTTTTCTTTCTTTTCAATGCTTTTCCTGTATCTCAGTTTGTTTTTATGTGTTGGTGTTTCCTAAAAATTGAAAATTGAAAAATAAAATATTGGGGGGAAAACAGAACAATGATACAAAGAAACAATCATAGGTGTTATTTACTCTGAGGACATGTCTCCACCACTTTTTGAAATGGCCCATTTAGTCCCCAACTATTCATCACTTTTTAGCTGTGAGCAGCAGTTATATAAGTCATTCTGTCGGTCCACAACAAATTCACCACCCTTTAGCGGGCACAGTTTTCGCCCTAGAAGGCTCCGACTTGTCATGGAGGTCAGGTGTGTGTTTGTGTCCATGCCTATTGGATAAAAGGGGGCTGGTGGGGAAGAGGGGGTTGAAATGCATGATGGCGGGGGCAGTGAAGTGAAATTTGGCATGGGGGTTGTGTGTGTGTGTGTGTGTGTGTGTGTGTGTGTGTGTGTGTGTGTGTGTGTGTGTGTGTGTGTGTGTGTGTGTGTGTGTGTGTGAAGGTGTGTTTTTGTGTCCATGCCAATTGGCTAAAAAGGGGTGGAGTTGGGGGGAAATTTCAAAATCCAGGATAGCGGGGGCAGAGGGTTAAAATTTGTCATGGAGGTCACATGTATGAAGGCGTCTGTTGTGTTCATGCCTATAGGCTAAAAGGGGCGGTGGGGGTGGAGTCTAAATGCAGGGTGGCAGAGGCAGAGTAGGATGGGTTGCCCCTGCTATCCTGCATTTTGGAAATGTGCATATGTGTTACTGCAGATGTGTGCTTGTTAAATGTATAATTTATTAAAAAATGCTCTGAAAAATAGTTTGGACCAATAAATGTTAACTAACAAATAAGTATTTGAAAAGTATTTGAAAACATACAATGCAAAGTAAATAAATAGAAGAAACAAAATGTCCATTGTCCAAAAGTAATGTTATTCCTTCAGTTGTTTCTACTTTGTCATATTTTAGGGCAGTAATATTGGATAATTTATTGCTGTGCTGACTAACATGCTGCTGCTTTCTAGATGTGATATTGGCATTGTTCCATTGACTTGGTGTTGCAGCTGTGGATGTGATGCATATGGATGACTGTACAGTACAGTGTGTTCCATGTGGTATATTTTGTGCTGAGTATTTTCGTATTGTCGACTCTGTAGTCGCCTCTATGCCCTTTTGATGTGCTGTTATGCTTTTCTCTCTCTCTCTGGCTGTAATCATCTCTGGGATACTGATCGCTCTATTGCAGCAACTTTTTCATGTCAAGGACCCCTAAACTGACAGAAGTTAGACCACGGACCCCCATTTTGTCCCAGGGTCCCCCATCTGATCAGATTTTTGCTTTTAGATGTTTTATTACAGAAAGTGGATGAAACATTCTGTCATTGTGTTACTAATGGATGGAATGAAAAATACAGAAATTCTCCTTTAACCTGAGTTCCTTTAGAAAACTGCATGGCCTCTGCATAATCAATGATTACATTTAAGATGAACTAGTGAACCATGATGCAAAGTGTTGGTTTAAAGATTCTGGAATCACATCAAGTCATGATTATGTGACTAAAGATGTTCTCTGACCAACTCAGCTATGTGATGAGATGTGTGATTGTGTTTTCTCTTATTGACAGAATCTGGACTCAGATGAGCTGAAGTACACAGCAGTGACTTTCCATCTGAAGCCAAAGAGAAGCAGCAGGCCTGCATCACAGAGAGAGGTGGAGCCTAATTCTGTGTATGCTGCCCCCAGATAAGACCAGGAGGACACTGGTAATGCAACTCAGTGTGGAACTGAGACTTTGTTGCACTATTCCTGTTTTACTGTCACTGGAAGAAAAAGTGTAATAAAGTTCAATGTTCACACAAACATTATATCCTCTTGTTAGTGATGACTGAGGCTTACTTCTCTCTCGTTTCTCCCACTTTGCCAAAACTAAAAGGTACTGTTATTTAGCCTGATAGCTTCCATCTCAATCTGACAGCAAAATAATATGATTGATGTGTGACAGAGGAGGAGTCAGCATCACTGTGTAAATGCCCTTATCTGGAGATTAGAGTTAGATGGTATCTGCAGCAGGGGAGGAGCTTGACATGACTTCTTTGACAGGAAGAGACAGCAGAGTGTGGCCTGAGATCAACTGAGGTGAAAACCACAAGGCCTGTCATGTCAAAGCTTTGTAACGGGTGAAAGGCAGCAGTCATGACATACTTGCTTCTGTCATGTAAAGAAAACATTTGTGTAGATCTACTGTAGCATTTGTATCTGTTATTGAATATTGAATATTGTTCATTTCTGATTAGCCTTGTGTCTTGGTCTATACTGGTTAAATGTGTGGAAATACAAAGACACAGCAGCATCTCAGGTTTCCATCCTGGTGTTTGTGTATTTATCTTTTATTGCATTGTTTGTGTGTGGTGCTACTGTGTTGTAGCAGTGTGTTCTTTTTTCTTCTTTTAACTATAGGGAGTGCAGATGTGAATTAGCAACAGTGCTATAATCCAGCATGTAACTCTGATGCTCATGTTCATTAATGTGCACTGTCCCTACTCAAATAAAATAACCCGCTATGTAATGAGATGTGTGTGATTGTGTTTTCTCTTAATGACAGAATCTGGACTCAGATGAGCTGAAGTACACAGCAGTGACTTTCCATCTGAAGCCAAAGAGAAGCAGGAGGCCTGCATCACAGAGAGAGAGGTGGAGCCTAATGTTGTGTATGCTGCCCCCAGATAAGACCAGGAAGACACTGGTAATGCAACTCAGGGTGGAACTGATACATTGTTGCACTATTCCTGTTTTACTGTCACTGGAAGAAAAAGTATAATAAAGTTCAATGTTCACACAAACATATCATCTTGTTAATGATGAAATACTTCCTGTTTCTCTCTCCCACTTTGCCAAAACTAAAAGGTACTGTTATTTAGCCTGATACCTTCCATCTCAATCTGACAGCAAAATAATATGATTGATGTGTGACAGAGGAGGGGCCAGCATCACTGTCCAAAAGGCCTTATCTGGAAATTAGCTTTAGATGGCATCTGCAGCAGGTCACATGACTTCTTTGACAGGAAGAGACAGCAGAGTGTGGCACGAGATCAACTGAGGTGAAAACCACAAGGCCTCTCATGACAAAGCTTTGTAATGTATGACAGGAAGCAGTGAATACTGACATTGCTTCTGTCATGTAAAGAAAACATTTGTGTAGATCTACTGTAGCATTTTGTATCTGTTATTCAATATTGTTCATTTCTGATTAACCTTGTGTCCTTGATCTATACTGGTCAAATGTGTGGAAATACAAAAGACACAGCAGCATCTCAGGTTTCCATCCTGGTGTTTGGATGCACATGTGGTCCACATGTGCATCCAAACACCAGGATGGAAACCTGAGTGGACATCAGAGCCTCTGTGCTGTGTCTCATCAACAACATGGCTGAACAAGACAACTGAGAAAGAGATGTGCTACTTTTACTCCTTTTTAATCTCACTCTTTTTTTAATCTGGTTTAGGTTTGGTACTACATGTATTTTGATACGAGGCCTTGTTTTGATGTGTTATAGTTTTAGTACTGGATTAGCATTTTGCATGTCAGTCATTCATTGGATGGATCATTTCCAAATAAATGATTCAATTCAAGTCTCTTCTTGGGTAACTTCTGCTGCTCACCCCTGTTGTAGACAAAAGACATGAGTCCTAGGCTCACTTCTGGGTGGTGTTGTCACAAGACCCTCTTACCGGTCATCACATGCAACAAGTGTTTTTCCACTGCAGAGACAAACATCATCTCTGAGCCAGCAAAGGTGATAACCACAGGAAGTCTTCTAAACACTGACAAGAAAAGCAACGTCACCCGTCTCATTCATTCGCCTGTCTTTACAGGAATCCTTATCTGCCGACACGTTTTCATTCTGAGACCTGTAACACCGACAAAGATGATAACCACAGGAAGTCTTCTAAACACGCCCAACAAAGACCTCACTGTTTCCACACAACAATGATACTACTGGGCCCAGTTTCTGGCCTACCTTGAAGAGCTTATAGGGGTGACGGGTGATTCGCCCGGCTGGTCTCCCATGGACCCACTTGTGTAGAACCCTATAACTTTTTTTTTTACAAGCACTATATGCACTTCATGCAGCTGGTAGCACCACATTGTAATATTGGAGTGTATGTCTTTCTTTCTTTCTTTCTTTCTTTCTTTCTTTCTTTTCCTGTATCTCAGTTTGTTTATGTGTTGTGTTCTAAAAATCGAAAATTGCAAAATAAAACATTGGGGGGAAAACAACAATGATACAAAAACAAACATAGGTGTAATTTACTCTGAGTGAGGACATGTCCCCACCACTTTTTTGAAATGGCTCATTTAGTGGTTAAACACACCATACGCCAAAGCCATGCAGAGCTGAAGCTTGAAGCAGGCTCAAGCTGATATGATGCTTAACCGGTCACACCAGGAGCAGTGTCTTTTCCTCAGCGCTGGGCTCGGAGCTGCTGCTCCGGCCCCTCCCACCCTCACAAATTGCATTGACTGCCTGCCTGGCAGCTTGGCATCAGCGCAGCACGCTTAGCCCTCGTTCACACAGGACACCGAAGCAACGCTCAACCGAAGCTATACCTACGCTGTATCCACAAGTTTCATTTCGGTGTCCTTGTTAACAGGCGAAGCTGTTCACACCACCCATGCGCGTGCCACGCTGACGCCGTGCTGAAGCCACGCTCATGCCACGCCGAAGCGACCACTCAGGCATGACGCCGAATTTCCAAGCTTGACGCTGAAGCCGTGAAGCCGTGAGGCTTGAAGTCAAATGGGAGTTGTGGGCGGGTTCAAGGCGCGAGAGTAGGCGCTGAGAGGAGCTGAGAGGAAAAGACAAGGCGTCTCAAGGGTTCAAGGGTTCAAGGGTACTTTATTTGTCACATACAATGTCATACAAGGTAAAACATGCAGTGAAATGAAATAGGATTAGGTCTCTGCCTCTACACTGTGTCAAAGAAGAAAGAAAACAGCAATAATAACAATAAAAGACACAGGACATAAGAGTCATAAAGTGCTGATCATAAAGTGCTAACCATTTTAAGTGCTGTACAGTAGGCTATTGTACAGTATCCTAAGTAAAAAGACCAAATAATTTAAAAAGCAGTAGCTTTTAAAAAATACCAAAATGTAACCAATAAATAATTGTTAGAAAAAATAAAAAGCGTGGCAACGTCCTACAGATACTACTGTCTTGCATTTATCATGCGGATAGCCTGGGGAAAGAAACTATTTTTCAGCCTATCAGTCTTTGCTTTCAGGCTGCAAAGGCGTCTCCCGGACCTCAGCAGGGTGAACAAGCGAGAATCGGGATGTGTGAAATCCTTCAGGATTTTTTGAGCCCTAGCTCTCACCCGCTTTGAATATGTGTCCTGGAGGGTGGGCAGAGACACTCTGGTGATGCGCTCCGCTGAGCGCACCACCCTATGCAGGGCTGCCTGATCCGGCTTTGTACTATTTCCGTACCAGGCTGAGATGCACCCAGTGAGGACGCTCTCGACGGCTGAGGAGTAGAAGGTCTTCAGGATGGATGGTGCGACCTTGAACTTCCTCAGCCGCCGGAGGAAGTACAGGCGCCGCCTGGACTTCTTAAGCGTGCGCTCAGTGTGTAGGCTCCAAGTGAGGTCCTCACTGAGGTGCATACCTAGATATTTAAAGCTGGAGACCCTCTCCACAGGCTCCCCCCCGATGGTCTGTGGGATTCAAGGATTCAAGGATTCAAGGATTCAAGATTTATTAAGTGTCCCAAAAGGGCAAATTGGATTGCAGGAAGCGTAGTACGAAGTACATACATAAAAACAAATAAGACAAAAAGAACATTGTAAAAGCAGTCTAGAGCAGCAGTTTAAAGTGCAACACAATAGTTAAAGTGCAAATGACACAATAGTTAAAGTGCAAATGACAACAGTAGCAACGATCTAAAGTGCACAGTAGAGATATAAATTGCATAGTAGCAAAGTGCAGTTCACTCACAGCAGCACATTTATATCACAAGAAAGAGCTACAATGTATCATTGTATTAAAGCACAAGAGAAAAAAAAAGAGAAAAAACCTCAGTCCAGACCAAAGGGCAGACAAAGTATATAATACAGATATACTGTATTGTACCCCTAAGAATAAATAAAGATAAAAGAATAAAAGAATAAAAGGATAAAATAAATAAATAACAGCAACGGCAGATGGGGAGACATTACATTTGTACCCCAGCAGCGTTCAACGCTCTGATAGAGACAGGCACAAAGGAATTTCTGTACCTGTTCTTTTTAACTATGGGGGCACGAAGGCGGAGCCCGGAAGGAAGCAGCTCATATTCGAACCTCAGAGGGTGGGCATCATCTGATCGGAGGTGTACCCGCTACTCTTCTTCCTCCTAAAGTCCACCACCATTTCTTTTGTTTTACCAACATTCAAGGACAGGTTGTTGGACTGACACCACAGCGCTAGGTCCGCTACCTGGCTGAGGTAAGCCTGCTCGTTATTGTCGGAGATCAGACCCAGCACCACAGTGTCGTCAGCGAACTTGATGATGGTAGTAGAGCTGTTCGAGGCCACACAGTCATGTGTGTAGATATAGAGCAGCAGGCTCAGGACTCTCCCCTGGAGGGCGCCTGTGTTGAGGGTCCGTGAGCTCGAGGTGACGCCACCGCCCACCGCACAACCTGGGGGCAGCCGGTGAGGAAATCCAGGACCCAATTACATAATTGAGTATTGAGCCCCAGTGACCTCATCTTTGCTGCCAGGTGGAGGGGGACTATGGTATTGAATGCTGAACTGTAATCAATGAACAGCATCCTCACATAGTTCCTCCTCCCCTCGTCCAGGTGGGTTAGACAGGTGTGCAGGAGGTTGGTGATGGCGTCATCCCTAGACCTGTTGGGTTTATACGCAAATTGGAGGGGGTCAAATGAGCTGGGCAGGGAGGAGCAAATGTGCGGTTTTACTAACCTCTCGAAACATTTCATGGCCACTGAGGTCAGTGCCACTGTTCAGGCATGATGGTTTATTGTTTTTGGGCACTGGGACAATGATAGACCGCTTAAAGCAAAGTGGGACTGTGGCTAGGGCTAGAGATGTATTGAAGATGTCTGTGTAAACAGGGGCTAGCTGGTTGGCACAGGATTTCAGGACCCTCCCAGGAATACGGTCAGGCCCTGCAGCTTTCCTCCCGTTTACCCCTTTAAACACCCTCCTCACATCACTCTCACTGATTGTAAATGGGGGGACGCCACTAGACCCACCACCATCAGCTAGAACCGTTAAGTTGTTATCACCATTTGTCTCAAACCTCGCGTAAAAAACGTTCAATTCTTCAGCAAGGGAGGGGTCATTACACACCATATGGGACTTATTTTTAATGTCAGTAATAGTCCGAAGACCGTTCCACACTCGGGCAGAGTCACCAGCATTAAAGTCTGCTTCCACCTTGTCCTTATAGCGGCGCTTTGCCTCCTTGACAGACCTCCTCAGGCCATAAGCTGCTGCTTTATATCCTGTCATGTCTCCCGATATAAGACCTGCATTATAGGAGGCAGTGCGTGCCGTTAGTGCTGCCCGCACAGATCTATCGACCCATGGTTTTTGGTTTGGGAAAACTTTTATTTTAACAGTCTAAATAATCTCATCGGTAAGTAGGGAGATATAACTCCCAACTACTTCCGTAAACTCACTGACGTCAGCGGAGGTCACGCGGAACATCTCCCAATCCGCGTTCTCGAGAGCGTCCTGCAGCGTGGCTTCCGATTGGTCGGTCCAGCGCTTGACGTCTTTCGTCACCGGAGCGTCTCTCTGAATCCTCTGTTTATATTTTGGAAGTAGGAAGATGGCGACGTGGTCCGATTTACCGAAAGCTGGCATGGAAATAGCTTTATAGCTGTCCTTAAACGGTGTGTAGCAGCGATCCAAGATATTACCTCCTCGCGTGGGAAAGCGGATATGCTGTCTAAATTCCGGCAAGCCCTGGGAGAGGCTACTCCCGGGTCTTGTGTGAACAACAAGGCGTATGTTCAGCTTGTGCCTGCTTCAAGCTTCAGTTCTGCTTACGTTCGGCGGTCTGTGTGAACGAGGGCTTCGAAAATAGAACAGAAGCTGAATCTATCGGTTTGGCGTGGCGTTGGCATGGCACAGCGTGGCTTCAGTGTGGCGTGCGGGTGTGGGGTGGGTGGCAAATTTCTAAGTCCAGGATAGCAGGGGCAGAGGTTTGAAATTTGGCATGGCGGTCACATGTGTGAAGGTGTCTGTTGTGTTCATCCATCAATTAAAAGGGGGCAGTGGGGGTGGCGTCAAAATGCAGGGTGGCAGAGGCAGAGTAGGATGGGTTGCCCCTGCCATCCTGCATTTTGAACATTTGCATTATGTCATCGCAGTTATTGTGAATGTGCGCTTGTTAAATGTATAATTTATTTTAAAAAAATCAGAAAAATACTTTGGACCAATAAAATGTTAACTAACAAATGAGAATGCTTTGAAAACGTACAATGCAAAGTAAATAAATAGAAGAAACAAATGTCCATTTTCCAAAAGTCATGTTATTCCTTCAGTTATTTCTACTTTCTCATATTTTAGGGCAGTGATATTGGATATTGTTATTGCTATGCTGACTGACATGCTGCTGCTTTCTACAGTAGATGATATTGGCATTGTTCCATTGACATGGTGTTGCAGCTGTGGATGTGATTCATGGTGCCCCGTCTATGTGCCGACAGCCTGCAGTGCCGATAACAAGCAGAACCAGCTGAGCGAGGCGCCATGTCGGTGGATCGCCTAAACCTAACCTCTCCCACCCCCATGCCTAAACCTAACCTCTCCCACCCCCCATGCCTAAACCTAACCTCTCCCACCCCCCATGCCTAAACCTAACCTCTCCCACCCCCCATGCCTAAACCTAACCTAACCTCTCCCACCCCCATGCCTAAACCTAACTTCTCCCAGACCCCACGCCTAAACCTAACTTCTCCCAGACCACAACCCTAAACCTAACCTCTCCCAGCCCCCACACCTAAAACTAACCTCTCCCACCCCCACACCTAACCCTAACCTCTCCCAGCCCCCACACCTAACCCTAAACCTAACCTCTCCCACCCCCCACACCTAACTCTAAACCTAACCTCTCCCACCCCCCACACCGAAACCTAACCTCTCCCACCCCCACACCTAACCCTAACCTCTCCCACCCCCACACCTAACCCTAACCTCTCCCACCCCCCACACCTAACCCTAAACCTAACCTCTCCCACCCCCCACACCTAACTCTAAACCTAACCTCTCCCACCCCCCACACCGAAACCTAACCTCTCCCACCCCCACACCTAACCCTAACCTCTCCCACCCCCACACCTAACCCCAACCTCTCCCACCCCCCACACCTAACCCTAAACCTAACCTCCCCCAGAGACCCTAAACATAACGTTGGGCGCTTGGCGAGTTGGAAGTGAGAAATGTGTTGGGCTGTAGGCATTGTGGGCTGTCGGCACTGCAGGTGGTCGGCATAGCGAGCGGACCCCGTGATGCATATGATTGTACTTGTGCGTTTGATGTTGTGCATTTTGTGCTGAGTATTTTTATATTGTCAACTCTAGTAGCCTAGATGCCCTTTAGATGTGCTGTTATGCAAATAAAAACTGGAAGAAATTATATCTGATTTGCAAAATCGCCTATGAAGAGGAACATTATAATCTTCCATCCGAACTAAATGAAGCCTGTCATCTGCTTCTGCTGCACAGGCAGAGAGAGGTGTGAGATTCATGTCACACTGTGCACACGTGTTAAAGGAAGGGTGCAGGCAGTAATCTGTCACAAAAGTGTTGACTCATTCTAAGTGACAACTCAAATTCCCACGATGTTGTTTGACCTTGATATGCTGAAGATCATTTAATTATTATAATTTTCATCTGAGCCCCGGTGTCCCCAGCTCTTTTCAACACTTTTCAACACAAAGTGATGCCCTATATAAAGTGGTATAATTAAAAGAACAAAAGATAAGCTTCAAAAAGCTCAGAACAAACTAATGAGGGTCATCCTTAATCTCAGTCCAAGAACGCACATTAACCCAAACCATTTTCAAGAGTTGAAGTGGCTCCCTGTTGAAGGTAGAGAGTTGAACAGTTAAAATGTATTATGGTCTTCTATACTGTTAAGAAAAATTTGTGAGTAAAAAAAATACAAAAAGACAGCCAAATTTCTATCCTGGTGTTTGATGCACATGTGGACATGTGTGAGGCTGTGGCCTGTTACTGTATTGCCAGTTAGCCTTTCACTAACTACAACCACACCACAATGGATTGATGGTTTATGAGAAGGGGTCGAAGGGATGAAGGGATGAGGGGAAGGGATGAGGGATGAGGGGATGTGGGAGGAGGGATGAAGGGATGGGATGAAGGGATGACTTGAATGGAAGTATGAGCAGGTGTCTCAAGGAACCGGGGAATGAGACTCTGGATGGGGGAACTGCCTCGACGATGGATGCTCTTCATGGTCTTCATGGCTCCATTTTATCCCCAGTGGTTCCTAAGCTGAGATGGAAGATTAAGGGGTTGGGTGGGAGGGATGAGTTTGGCCTCAGACGAGAGCGAGAAAGGATCTTGGTTTGGGGCGTATATGTAGGTGGAGCGAATGATTGAATCCAGGCGGGACGAGGGATTGAATGATTGAATGATTGAATGAGTGTTTGGTTGTGGCGTTTGCCTTGTTCCCGAACTTTAGTTACGTATATCATAACTTCATATATTTCTGTTTGCTGTGTTTGATGCACAGAGGATATAATGGCTGGCCAGAAACACAAGAATGGAGAGAAGAGCATCACACGCATCAGGAGGAGGAGCGGCAGAGCTGAGGAGTATAGCTGCTAGTCCTCTCATGTGGTTCAGGTAAGGTGTGGACAACCAAGTCATGGGCATCTCTCTCTCTCTATAGGCGCATCATGACAGACCCACGATGAGGGAGGGAAGGCCTAGAACTTACCCGGATTAACACAGTGCACCTGGGTGACTTGAAGTGCCCCCCCATCCCTAGCCTGGTAAACCAGCCGGTCACGTGAACTCACATTTCATTTAGTTCTACCAGACCGTCTGGCCTCAAGTCTGGGAGGGCTTCTGCAGAAACTGCAACGCGGGCGAGCCAATCAGCGACTCGCCTCATAGTTGACATCGTAACTAACCGGCCAATCAGAACCTCACTAGCAAAACAATAATGGCTGCCTGCCTCCTTGCCTGTCTGCCTCGAGGAGTAATGTCAATGTTCATCTAGTTTAAACACCCATAAAGTGCAGTTATTGCAGAAATTGACTCAATAATTGAAAATCAATTAGACAAGTACAGGAGTTGCAACAGCTGAGTTTCTGGGCAGAAAATATGTTTTTGTTGTTCTCCTGAGTGGATTTGGGTTTGACTGGCCCAGACAATGAGTTTAACAGGGCGTTCACACCATACGCCGAAGCAACGCTCAAGCACCGCTGAAGCTACAAGTTTCATTTCAGCGTCCTTGTTAACAGGCGAGGCCGTTCACACCAGCCGCGTGCGTGCCACACTCAAGCCACGCTGAAGCGATTCAGTTCTATTTTACAAGTGTGAAGCGTGAAGCTGCCAGGCATGAAGTCAATGGAAGTTGTGGGCGGGGTCAAGGCGCGCCAAGTGAGGCGCTGAGGAAAGGAGCGTGCTTCTTGTGTGACCGGTTTAGACACAGACACCAACACTCAGAGAGAACAGTACTGCTGTCTATGTTCTTTCTCCTGTGGGCAAGGCGGGGGGCTCTGCCGAGCTGCGTATGACGACAGATGGCAAAAATGCACGAGAAGGAGGGGACGGAGGAAGATGATGATGCACGGTCGTGCTCAATTTCTAGTATGGATAATCCGGCCATAGAGACAGTCCGCATGTCTGGGAACGCCCACAAAATGTTAAACGGCGAGTAGGGTAAAACCGCCGATATACCTCATGGGCTGACTCACCAAAAGACGGTGCTGCGGCTCTAAACTACATGTTTGGGGGTTCTAGAGCAGAACACAAGACGTCTGCTCAGATGTGCGTTCACTGCGGTGGTTAAATCCCCGATCGTGTTTGCCTGGGCTGGGCTATCAGCTAAATTCTAACTTTGCTGAATGGATAGAACGGGGGAATTTACCCCACCCTGACCACGCCCCCAGCAAGGCTGAGCCAGCGAACCCAACGTCTATTGTGGGCGTTCCTAGAGCCTGTATGGGCGTTCCCAGACATGCGGACTGTCTCTATGGCGACCATGGACCCACAGGTGGGGTGATGCTCCCCAGTCTGCCCAAGATGCTGTTCCCCTACAGGCGGACAGAGGATGACGGAGCGAGACAGAACCGCAGTGGTGTGAGGCAGACAGACGTTGCAGAACAGAGGCCAAGTAGCCACCCAGGCTAACTACAATGGAAAGAATAGAATAGAATGGAAAGCTAGGGCAAGCTGTCCATCCCAGGCTGGATTGAAATTGTCAAAAAAAGATGTCCTCCTATTCCTCTTCCTATTCCTGACCCCTTCTCCTTGACCATCATGGGGTCAAGGAAAGATGTGAAGGAGAATTCATAAGGGCTTAGGAAAAGAAAAATCTGTGGTGCTAAGAGAATCCAAATGCACTCACAGGCTATAGGTAGGATAAACTAGGCTTTGCCGGGCTCAAAGCGCCACTGAGTGACGGAAACGCTAGCTAGCAAGTACAAGTTACGCTGATTTCAGTGGTAAACTCTATTTAGAAATGTGTTGCTTGTAAGTAATTTCTTTATCTTCAGTTCTCCCCTCCTCATACAGTAGGATATCCTCTCTCTTTTCTTTCTCCGTTAGAGTTCCTTACGGGGTTGAAAGGCCCAGACTCTGTCTCAGGGGTTTGCAGATTCAGAGAACCCACCTGCTTGTCTTGTAGATATGAACCTAACTTGTCTATTGTCGCTTGCCTTGTCACGGGTGCACGTTCGTTAGAACATTGTTGCGGCCCCGTCTTCCCTCCCGCCTTAGACCATCTGGAGCACATCTGGCTATCTCATCTTGGTCCAGGCGCTCCAGACCATCTAGACTAGAGCACCGCTGGCTGTCTCATCGTCTCTGACATGAAACTGACATTGGCATTGGACCTCGACCCATTGGATCTGGCATTGGACCTCAAACACTGAGCTGTGTTAAGCCTTGAAGCCTTGAACACTGTTCTATAGAAGAGGGTGTCGAACCTGGAGTGTGCGCTGCTTATAGCCTGGCTGGCATTGGGGGTATGACATCACTGGTGATGTCATAACTCACATCTCTCATTCCCGGTTGGTGATGTCACACTTGTTCGATGATGTCATATTAACAGTCTGGCATTGTCTGGCTAGTTATGACATCATCGGTGATGTCTGATGTCACAGGTCCAATTGTGATGTCATAGATCCCATTGTCATGGGCGCGGTGATGATGATATCACTCTCGATAGATCCAGGAACATCTTCCAGGGACCCAGCTGGGGCCCAGCATGCCTCGAATGTCGGCCAGCGAATTGGCATTGACACGAAGCCTTTGTAACTCTCTCTCTCTCTCTCTTTCTCTCTCTCTCATCCTCTCCGAAAATAGCCTACCTACTAACGTTACATTTTTGGAATGTTTCCCCTTTTGACTTTTTACATCTTCGGATATTTCAATTAAAAACGTGCTCTGCTCCTTCCACCATGTGCTACAGTGGCTCATTTTTCATCATTCCTCTGACAATAGCCTCGTGAAACTCCTGTATTTGGTCTGAAAGTCCGAACTATCCCAAAAATGCTTTCACACTGCAAGCGAACCGAACCATGGTGCAGTTTGATCCGGTCCAAGACCACCTCTTTCCATCGGACCAAGGACCAGGCGTATGGTCCACACCGTGGTCCGTGAGAGGATTCACACCTGTCACTTTTGTTTGGATCAAACTGGAAAGTCCAAAAGTCCGGACCAAACAAGGTAGGTGTGAGGTAGATGTTGAATTAACAGCTCTGACCTGCAGTGATGTCATTTTTAAAACTGGTTAGCTAACTCTTCCCTGTTGTGTTGACAATCAATTTCAGTTTTGATATGTTTTATGTACATTTTTGGGCACATGTTGGAACATAAGCAAGAAACATGGGTTGAAGAATCATACATTTGTGTGGCCAGTGTGAGTAAACAAACAAGCCCCGCCTCTTTCCTTTGAAACCCCCTCACTGCAACTCAGTTATATTAAGAGCCATTGCAACATACAGTCATACGCACAATGATGAGCTACACCTTGGTAACAGCGTTACTTCTCTGCAGCCTGAGTAAGTACTGGTATTATATTATTCTCAAGACTAACTACATCACTTCCCATCAATAAAGTAAATTGGAAAATGTATTAAAATTAATAAATAAATTACTTATGTTAATTTAAAATGTTTCAGGCTGGATCCGTGTCTCGGTTTCTGCCTCTCAGACTGTGGAGGTCCAGCCTGGTGGAGAAGTCACGTTGATGTGCACCAACATTTCCACTTATCCCACTCGCTCAGAGTGGTTCAGACAGGTCAACAGAACGGAGCCCTGCTGCATCTCCTCTATGCGTGAATCTAAGGAGACGGCTTGGTTCTCTGCTGATTTTCTAAATGGCAGATTTGAAATGAGATCCAATGTCTCCACTCTCTTCCTCAAAATCAAGCAAGTGGATTTATCTGACACTGGGCTTTATTTCTGTGGGTTTGACCAGTACCAACGCACAGTCACTGTCAATGTGACTTACTTAAAGGTTCATGGTAAGATTGCCATAAATTATCATCTGCTTTTGATTCCAATTCATGACTATTATGTCTTTCTCATGATATACTTATATCTCAAATGTATCTCCAAAGTAGCTGCAAAACAAGACAAAAACTATCTGTGTCATATACAGTTGTTGCTCATTTTGTTTGGCCACTTTGCTGTGGTACTGCAGCAGCAGCAGTAAATGGCTTTTTTGTTATTTAAATGTTTTTCTTTGTTCTTTACAAAAAAAACGCCCCTTCACTGCTGCCACGGCATTAAGGCAGCACCGCAGCAAAGGGGCCAAAGGCAACGAGTAATAACGTCAATATGTGTTAATATCGAATGTGTGGTCTATTTCATCATTGTTAAAATAGCATTATGTGGTATATAGACAAACTAAATCAATATGAGATATACATTTTTTTTAAGGGAATGGCAACTTTGATGACGAAGTGGATGACAACTCTAAAAGTAATATTCTCCCTCCTCATACAGATTTCTTTCATTGCACAATTGTTTCATTGTTTGAAGGTGTCTACACTCAGTTTTGTCCATGTTAGCATAGGTTGTAAATGACAAAATGAGCATTTTAATCAGTTTAATTTAATAAGTCTTAGTTCTTGCAGAAGAACGCGGTGGAATAACAGGCCTGGCTTGTGTGATCCTGGGTGGTGTGACTATTTTCCTCGTTATGGTCATCGTTGGACTGGTTCTCAAAATCAGACAACTTCAGACAGGTACTGTCTGAGAGCTATCTGTTCTATTTTAAGTTGTTTCGATCGGATGGACAATTAAAACCAAAATGCATGAAAACACTTTTTGGACAATGATAATTAACTAACAAGACTGATTCTCTCTGTTTTAGTTGCCAAAGAAGAAGTGCAGCCACAAAGAAGCCAGGTGAATCCATTTTTAAGTTTGGTTTTTAAATGTTTTATGGTATAAAAGGCGCTAAAATTATTTAATGTCATGATTATGTGACTAAAGGTATTTGTCTCTCTGACAAACTATGTGAGATGTGTGTGATTGTGTTTTCTCTTAATGACAGAATCTGGACTCAGATGAGCCGAAGTACGCAGCAGTGAGTTTCCATCCGAAGCCAAAGAGAACCAGGAGAAAGAGAGAGGTGGAGCCTAATGTTGTGTATGCTGCCCCCAGATAAGACCAGGAAGACACTGGAAATGCAACTCATGGTGGAACTGATGCTACTGTATTTTTGTCACACTTTTTGCTTGCTCTTTATCATTGGAATAACAGTCAATTTGTCATAAATATTCATGCAAGATTTATATCATCTTATTAGTGGTGAGGTTTGATTCTTACCTGTTTAATCATGTTTCTCTCACTCTTTGCCAAAACAAAACCTTCCCCTAATTGGGTGTCTGCCACGGGGACTGTGTGTGTGCGTGTGTGTGTGTGTGTGTGTGTGTGTGTGTGTGGGGGGGGGGGGGGGGTTATGTGCTGTTCTTTGACAGGAACATTTTATATTGGAAAAAATGCTTGTACTCATATGAACAATAAAATAAACAATCTTTGACAAGAAGAAAGAGCACAGTGTGACATAAGAACAACTAAGGTGAAAACCACGAGGCCTGTCATGTCAAAGTTTTGTAACAAGTCAAAGGAAACAGTGAAAACTGACATACCGTAATTGCCTCTGTCATGTAAACAAAATATGATCAGCCACTACATTTTTGTAGAAGTTGTGACATTTGTGTATTCTACAGCATTTTAGTTTTAATTTACCGTAATATGTTTTTCTAGTTACAACTGTAGGGGGGTAAATTTTTATATAACTTGCCCGTTTGGAGTCAAATAGATGATAGAAAAGGGGATGATTGACAGATCGCCTGTCCAGGGATCACGCAGCTTGCCGATCACGGACCAATAGTAGGCGGAACTGCGGCTCTGGGAAACTCCCATCTCACGTGAGGTGCCGAATGACTCAACCCATTCCCTCCCACTCTGCTGATGAAAAATCAAGATGGTGACACCCACCTTTGAACTCCGCCAGAAAAACTAAATTGAATGGGATAGATACGTCCATATTATTTAGGTCTATGCTCCTCCCCTGAACACCACCAATGTCATGACTCCCGAAGAATTCCCTATGGGGGAATTCTCTATCCTATAAATCACTGACGTCCTCCTCACGTCTCAGGAGGAGCGTCATCTTATCATACGACGAATCTAATTTGTTTATTGTATCATTAAAGTTTATTTGTACCTTGTTTCTAGTCTCTCATTATTGAAATACTCATACAAATAAGTTGGACTGTATAAACACTGCAATGTTTTTTTGTTTTCTTTTACAAATGTATTTAAAGCTAGTGTTGTGTTTGCACAGTATGAGAGACAGCAGGAGGAAGACCCAGGGCCTATCCTGCTCTGGGTTTAGGGTGGTTGTGTTCTGTTTGATGTCCTTTTCCTGTCACAACACTTGACAAATTGTGCTGCTGTATGTGTTTGCACATTGCGGTACGTCACCCAGCAGATATGCAAGTACTTTTTTTAAATCTCTCACGCCCACAGGAAGAACCAGTCCAGCGTACGTGTGTCACGTGGCTAGGGTCTTTCAGCAAGAGCTACAGTACCTACATGATGAGCACCAAGTGTGTGTGTGTGCGTGTGTGTGTGTGTGTGTGTGTGTGGGTGGGGGGTAATCTCCACATTGCCTGCATTGGTCTAACGCACATAGGCTACAGTCATACACACAATGAGGAGCTACACCTTGGTAACAGCTTTACTCCTCTGCAACCTGAGTAAGTAGCCTACTGATATTATATTATTCTCAACACTAACTGCCTCACTTCTCATCGATACAGTAACACAGACAATTTTAAATGTATTAATGACTAATTATTATGTTAATTTGAAGACATTATGTTCCTGTTGCATTATCAACAAAGGAATAAATGAGTTGTTCTCTTTGGTGTTTGTTTCAGGCTGGATCCGTGTCTCGGTTTCTGCCTCTCAGACTGTGGAGGTCCAGCCTGGTGGAGAAGTCACATTGATGTGCACCAACATTTCCATGTATCCCACTCGCTCAGAGTGGTTCAGACAGGTCAACAGATCCGAGCCCTGCTGCATCTCCGCTATGCGTGAATCTGAGGAGACGCCTTGGTTCTGTGGTGATTTTCTAAATGGCAAATATGAAATGCGATCCAATGTCTCCACTCTCTTCCTCAAAATCAAGCCAGTGGATGTATTTGACTCTGGGCTTTATTTCTGTGGGTTTGACCAGTACCAACACACAGTCATTGTCAATGCGACTTACTTAAAGGTTCAAGGTAAGATCATCATAAATTCTCATTTGTCTTACGATTCCAGTTCATGACTATTATATATCTTTTAGAAGAGTAGAGTGCACGCACATCCGAGATTATTTCAACAGGTGCTGGAAAAATACGCGTATAGAAAAAGAAAAGGAAATCCGCACACTGTTTTTTTCAGCTCCCACGGTGAGTTTTTTAATTACAAAAAAGCAACGTTTCGACCCTCACGGGTCTTCTTCAGGCAATACAGAGGATATTATATATCTTTCACATGATATATCTCAAATGTATCCTCAAAGTAGCTGCAATATATAGAACAAAACTGTCTAATAATATGTACAGAATAGTAATATGTAATGTGTGGTCTATTTCATCATTCTCAAAATAGGATTATGTGTTATATGGTCAAAATATTCATGAGATATCATCTTATTTAAGGGAATGGTGATTTTGATGATGAAGGTGATGATGGGACTAAAGGTAAGATTCTCCCTCCTCATACAGATTTATTTCATTGCACATTGTTTCCTTGTTTCATTGTTTGAGGGCTCTTGAAATATATTTAATGGATAGCCACTTGAGATTAACAATCTCATTTTTGAGGTGGTCCAACACAAAAGTACAATGCAACATAAACAAACACAGACAATATACATAGAGGCTCTCATTTACCGACCCATCCACATCATTCCCATAAATCCACGAAACCCGTACAAAATGAGAGGGAAGTAGAAGTCAAAATATTCATGAGATTATATCGTCTTTTTTAAGGGAATGGCGATTTTGATGATGAAGGTGATGATGGGACTAAAGGTAAGATTCTCCCTCCTCATACAGATTTATTTCATTGCACATTGTTTCATTGTTTCATTGTTTGAAGGTATCTAGTTTTGTCCATTTTTAGAATTAGCCAGGTCTAAAATGACAAAGGGTACAGTTCTAATCCGTCTTATTTAATAATTCTCAGTTCTTTCAGAAGAACTTGATGGAATAACAAGACTGGCTTCTGTGATCCTGGGTGGTGTGACTGTTTTCCTCATTGTGGTCATCGTCTTCCAGTTTCTCAAAATCAGGCAACTTCAGACAGGTACTCTCTGAGAGCCAACTGTCATGTATTGTTGTACATTGCACATTGAAATAGGATGGTCAAATTCAAAACGGATTGAAAATGGCAACATTTTTGGACAATGATGATTAACTTACTAGACTGATTCTCTGTTATTTAGCTGCTAAAGAAGAACTGCAGCCACAAAGAAGTGAGGTGAATCAGTTTTTAATAGTTATTCTTAAATGTTCTATGGTTTAAAAAGTGCTGGAATAATTTCAAGTCATGATTATGCGACTAAAGATGTTTGTCTCTCTGACAAATTCAGCTATGTGAATATGTGTGTGATTGTGTGTTCTCTTATTGACAGAATCTGGACTCTGATGAGCTGATGTACGTAGTGCAGGGTTTACATCCCCAAATGAAGAGGAGGAAGCCTGCATCAGAGAGAGAGCTGGAGACTCATGTTGTGTATGCTGCCCCCAGATAGGAGCAGGAAGACACTGGAAATGCAACTCAGGGTGGAACTGCTACTTTGTCTTATACCCTAACCCTATTCTCAAATATTGTGTGTGTTCTCTTTATCACTGGAAAGAGCAATAGGATTTTGTCATAAGGCTCAATGTTCAACATTGACTTTTTCTTGGTAGAGCTGAGGTTTGATTTTCACCTCTTTCTTAAGCTTTTTCGGTAACACTTTATAATAATGTTCAGTTGTAAGTCATTTATAAGCCTGAAGTTAATGATGAACTAATAATTTACAAAACATTTATAGATGATTAAGTGCTATGTCACCATATCGCAAATGTGTTTTAAGTCATCTATAAACTTGTATTAAATTAAGTGTTTCTTACAGTTATAAACGATGCATAAATCATTTACAATTCATTTACAAGGCTTTCTGCATCCCCTTGCTAAGATTTCAGTTTTTGCAGTGTAGTTCCACGAATGGACAGTTGAGGTTGGCTCCAAAAGGGAGTCATTCCCTATTCACCCCTATGTTAAAATGCATGTCTTTAAAACATGAATAAGTATGCTTACAGCCTTGTTCAAAACATGGTTTTGGTGTACAGTTACAGTAGCAAATGTTCATATAACTCACCTGTTTAGAGTAAAACAGAAGATAGAAAAGGCTATGTTTTGGGCGTGATTGACAGGTCACCTGTCCAGTGATTGTGCAGCTTACTGATCATGGACCAATAGCAGGCGGAGCTGTGGCTCAGGAAAACCCCTCGTCTTGCATGAACTGCGCAAGAACCCTAAGATGGCGACTGTCACACTAGGCTTCAAAACGGAAGTCCAAAAACCAATGTGTGATGTCACTCTGACTCTGTCCATATTTTTTTTATTGATGGTACTGTAGTAGGTAGACATCACATCAGAAGTCACATGACTTCTTTGACAGGAAGAGACAGCACAGTGTGGAGAACGAGTGAGGTAAAAACCATGAGGCCTGTCATGGAAACGCTTTGGAACGGGTCAAAGGAAGCTGTGGATACTGACATACTTGCTTCTGTCCTGTAAACAAAACATGATCAACCTCTACATTTGTGTTGAAGTTTTGACATCAGTGTGTAAATGGTATTCTACACTGAGCAGTGGTTTTCAAACTTTTTGTGCCCAAGGCACCAAAGGGCAAGCCAAAATCTCAAGGGACACCTTTATTCATACCCATGCAAAATACTCTGTAAATGCTTTTTATTTACTTTTATTTACATATTTGCTTAATAAAATAATTCACTAATTCATTTTAAACTTTGTAAAATTACATCAAAGCAATAGGCTTCTATTTTACACATTCTTCATTGAATGCAGTTCATTTCTATGTATAATAGTGACATAGCCTAATTGTAGCCTATATGCTATCTTTCATAATAAACCTATAGCTGTCCGAGTCCCCTGTTATAGCCTAGATACACTAGATGACTTTGAAATCTTAACTGATTATGAAAAGACTGGGGAGTTTATACTACACAACTTTTTCCTTAAGATTGTTTATCACAACTGAAAAACTCACTGAATTACATAACACGACTGGAATCACAGATCAAAATACACTACCCGACTGAACGCCCAGAAAACACATATTTCAGTTAGAAGACGGTGTCTTGAACTCACAACACAAATAACCAGCAATCATACGGAAGCTAGACAATTTTAGTTTCAAAATAAAAGAGCAAATGTATTGCCTACTGCATGACTCACTACAGGTTAAAATTGACTTTTCAAAGCCACAACATTACGTTAATTTAAAACAGGTTTCTATGCAAATGTGTTCTTTATTTCCTCTTTGGTACTTGGGGTATTTCGGATCACACACACAAAACGGTTGCAATGGTATACTTTTATTTTGAAATTTGTAATGGGATGTTTCGGTTTTATTCTTTCTGACTTAACCGTGAGCAACCGCGCAGCCCTGTACTGATCTGCGGCTGGAAAACTAGACGAGCTAGACATGTCTTCGTGTTGTGCAGTGGGATGCCAGAATCGGAAAGCTATTGTAGCCGAATATTCGGGTCCGCCTATTCACACTTGGTTAATAAAATAATAAACAATAGAGCCATGCTGTAACGTTATAACAAGCTTCACCTTTATTCTCCCCACATATCCTGTTCTACGGCAACCCTCGAGGGAACATACTGTAGCGATCCAGGTAATCCAGGTATTACCTGTAATGTGGTGTGCAATGGAAGTGTCTAGATTGCAGCTAGGAACTAATGTGTGTGGGTGTGTTCCTAGGGGGAAGGGGGTATATGGGACCAGCGGCAGCGTGGCGGAAGCCAGTCTAGTGATGCGAGGGAGCTGACCGGGTGTCGTGTGTAGAGCTAGCAGAGAAGCTAGCTGCTAGCAGCTGAATGAGCCTGTCAATAAAGAAGCCTGTACCAACTGCAAGTCTCCGGTTCCTTGGCGTATCAGCGATATGCTACATTGGTGTCAGAAGTGAAGCGGTAACGCCTCTGATTCGGCCGGGAGAGGAGAGAGAGAGGAGGAACGGCAAAAGAGACTGTGTGCGGTGCGGCTTTTGGGCTCCAGACCTAGCGGTAGCAGGCTAGCTGCGTGTGCTAGCTGCTACGGGCGCCACGTGTGATGGTGCACAGTGAAGAATGGCCATTGGCGAACGGGAGAAAAGAGGAGCTGACGACGGGGATCAGCTCGGTGCTGGCGGGCATGGAAGCCCGCTTGATGCAAGAGATCAGACGGCTGTTGGAGGCGACGCCGGCCTGGGCAGAGGGGCTTATGGAGCTGCTACAAGAGGTCGCACAGCACGGAGAGAAGCGGACGGAGGAGCCGCAAAGAGAGTGTTGGACCTGTGGAGAACTGGGCCACGTGGCGAGGTGGTGCCGAAGCGGTCCCGGGAGACGGACCGGGTATGCGGAGCAAAGGTACTGGGGACAGCAGGGAGCCTGCTGGGCATGCGGTGCCTTGGGACACATAGCCAGAGAGTGTCAAGAAGCTGTCGGGGACTGGAGAACAGCGGGAGAGGAGAGACGTGCAGGCGGCGGACAGGTGAGACTTTGTTGGACGTGCCGTTCGCCTCAGCATTTAGCCAGAGACTGCACTAAGAGTGTGAACGCTGGAAGAGACACACAGCCGGGGGAGCAACAGGCAGAGGAACAGCGGAGCAGCGGAGCACTGGAGCAGCCTGAGCAACAAGCGGCGGAGCAGCAGAGCAGTGCAGAGCCGGTCATTCAGGTCAGGAGAGTGTGGACTGTGTGTCCAGATGGACGGGTGTTGCTAACGCCGGAGAAGCCTAGCTGCTCTGCATACCAGCCGGTAGAGGGCGACATCATTATCAGCGACGAGACCATCAGGAGAGCGGGGATCGTTTTGAACAGCCAGAGGGAAGTGAGAGACATCACCTGCAATGCTGTTGCAGTCGGGGGAGCGACACTCGAGTCTCCGGGTGAGCCTGGGGGGTTACCGCCGGGGGAACCGGCCCAGCCTAACCGCTACATACCCCCCACGGTTGCACTGCAGAGAGCCGAGGTGGAGATCGACACCGGTGGTGTTCGCCCTGCTCTCCTGAACACGCCGCCCCCTGGGGGAGCGGGACGGGAGGACGAACGAGTGCAAGAGGTGGAGGAAGACGAGGGAGATTGTTCAGATGGGGACCTGACAGACGAGGACATAGACGCCATCATGGATGTCGACGAGGAGGAGTGGAAACGCAGACAGATGGAGGACGTGGAGATCGGTCCGGTGTACGGGTGGGTAGCGGCCGGACGCCGGCCCCCTGTGGAGGAGATTCACACGTGTTCCGGTGCCACGAAGGGACTGTGGAACATGTTTTCGGACCTGCGTCTGGATGGAGAGGGGTTGTTGGAGAGAAAAGGGGGCCAAGGGGAAAGGGGGTTCCAGAGGGTTGTACCCAGCTACCTGCAGGGGTTGGTGTTACGGGGGACGCACGGGGGCTGCGGCTGGAAGGGTCATTTCGGGCCTGAAGTGACACTCCGCCGGGTTCGTGAACTTTACTACTGGGGCAAACACAAGGAGGATGTGCGGGACTACTGCCTTAGCTGTGTCGACTGTAATGTGCTTCAGGTGGGACAGAAGCTGTAAAAGGGGGGATGGAAATGGTGGTTGAAGAAAAGAGGGAAAATGTAAACGGGGTATTGAGTCGAATGTAAATGTGTGTAAAAAAGAAAAGGGCTATTGGAATGGGAATGTTGTGAGGGGAATGTTGACTGAAATGTGGGCTGAATTTAAAGGAATGGGAAAAGAGGGAAGGAATGAAAAGAAATGTAAACGGTGGTGGTGGAATGCGAAAAGAAGTGTGCTGAATAATAAGAGACAAATTGGGGGAATACAAAGAATGCAGTGTTGGTGTGTTTTGGTACAGGAGGGATATGTGTGGGTTGTGGGTGTCAACGTGGGCGTTGACTTATTGTTGGGCGGGGAGTATGTAGCGATCCAGGTAATCCAGGTATTACCTGTAATGTGGTGTGCAATGGAAGTGTCTAGATTGCAGCTAGGAACTAATGTGTGTGGGTGTGTTCCTAGGGGGAAGGGGGTATATGGGACCAGCGGCAGCGTGGCGGAAGCCAGTCTAGTGATGCGAGGGAGCTGACCGGGTGTCGTGTGTAGAGCTAGCAGAGAAGCTAGCTGCTAGGAGCTGAATGAGCCTGTCAATAAAGAAGCCTGTACCAACTGCAAGTCTCCGGTTCCTTGGCGTATCAGCGATACGCTACAATACACAGCCTCGCATACACACGCATTAGAACACAACACAACACTGAACAGTCACTATCAACAAAGCAAGGCCTAAAGTTTTACCGAATCCCGTCAACTCATACTCCTTTTAATGCACCGTAATGGTTGTAAGCCCGAAAGAGGAAATCATTAAAAATGCCCGACTTTGCAGTGCTCATTTCATATCAGGTAAGCTGCCTGTAGCTGTAGGTTGCTAACAGCCACATCGCTCGGTTAGTTAACAAACAAAGTAACGTTAAATAATGTCATTATTGAGTTGTGTGCATTATCAACATAACAATATATATTTGCAAGTTACAGAATAACTATCTACGCTATGTATTGCTGGCCACTCTAGGCTTGGCCATTTCTTCTTGTCTTTTATCTATTGACACGGCGCCAATGCGTATGGGTCTGTAAGACGTATCCCATTAACCAACGTTAATTTTGATGCATAACATTGCTTATCACTAGGCGATAAGCTGTTGTAGTAAGCCGAGAACTGCATTTTAAAACTAAAATCTAACTGTGTGTCGCAGATGGGCGCAGAGCAGTCCTGACAGTGGCGGATTTTACACAGCACTGTGTGTCTGTCAATGCCTTTTTACCTCCTTGATGCGCGTGCAGCTCCAATGTTGACAGCTGTATAAGGGGTCTATTCACATGCGCCTTGGTATCAGAAATATCTATTGTATGAAGACTAACTATTTGACTGCTTTTGGCTCATTGCCTCCTAGTTTTTCATTGGATATTGACAGGATTCCACATGCACGTGAGTTGAGTTGAGTCGGGTCATTGCACCAGTTTATACTACGCGACTCAACGCGAGAAATTCAAACATGTTTGATATCCTAATCGTTGTGGCTCCGACTGGCTCTGACTGGCGTCGAGAGGCAGTTTACACTTGACGATTAGAAATCTGTACCCATAATAACAGATTTTGCTGCTAATTGGCACAACAACTGCCCACAACAACTGCAGACTACAGTCAACAAAGACAGACTGAACCCAACTGGAAATCCTATGTAAAATCGGAGGGAAACTCTTGTAGTGTATTTTTGATGGCCCCACCAGGCAGCTCAATTTAATCCCTGGTTGTCACAAAATCCCACGGCCTGCTGGTCTTGCCTCACGGCACACAAGTGTGCCACGGCACACCATTTTGGAACCACTGTTCTACAGCATTTTAATGTTATTGAATATTTTCACTTCTGATATAGCCCTACAGCATGTCTCTTTGGTCTACTACAGGGTTCCCCAAATAGCGGCCCGCGGGCGCCCCCTGTCCCACCCGCTGGGTGTGTTTCTGCGGTGACAAACAGCACTATCTGAGCCTGCAAGGTTTGAACCACAGGATGACTGGGCTTCGCTATTTCACCGGTTTCAAATTAAATTAGTCCATCGGCCGATGCTGACATTTTCACATATCGGTACCACTCAAGGGGACTGCACAATTTTTGTATTTTTGTCTTCCTACATGTCTCTATATTTTGGTATGATAACCCTGCCAATCTGGTAGCTTATTGATAGTTATCACTCTGTAAACAAACCTACTCCCATATAAATGACAAAACCCTGATTTCTGTGTATTAGTCCAGATGATATGTGAAAATGATGTTCCCTTTTTCATAAAAGCATGAAACTTGGTACGCTTATAGTTTGGGGCCCTGAACATTTTCAGAAATTGAGCCATCACAAAAATGCCTTGTGGCGGCCATTTTAATTCTGCCATAAGATAATTATGTAGTTTGCATCATATCTCCTGAACCACACATGATAACACAGAAAAGGTGATGTCTATCCCTATGTTTTCATGGTAAAGGATTACAATGATACTATTATAGAACATCATAAACTGTTAAAGTGACTAATCAATGGTGAATCCGATGACGTTGTGAGAAGGAAATGAGTAAATGACAGTAGCCTATATCTGCTGCGTGGTTACAGCCTCTCTGTCCCATGGATGTATTCTGTCCCCTGGTGGCCACCAGCAGGTAGCAGCCATGACATGGGGTTGAGTGATGGGAATTACGGCTCTCTGAAGAGAGCCGGATCCTATCGCTCGATCCGTTCCTTTCTGAGAGCCATTAAAAATAGCGGCTACTCGTTCGTTTTGTTTGTTTGTTTGTTTGGGGGGGGGGGGGGGGGGCATGGCTGCTGTTTATCTGCGAAAGAATCACTTGGAAATATATCGTATTTGGGGCAGATTCGATTTAGACCCACCCACCCACCATCACCCACCAATAGGCTACTATCGCATCTGTGGACTTCAGCACTAAATTACTAGTAGGCCTAGCCTATTTCCAGACCTAATGTCAATGATCTAGTAAACATTAGCCTACACAAGGTGCCGCCGTACCTGCTTAGTGGATTTAGGCTATTTATTCTATGTGTGTAGGCTAAGTAAAGTTGCCTTGCCTTGAATGCATTTAATGCAACTTCAACCAGTAGCGTAGCCAGACTCGGCTCATTGGGTGTGCCACAGAAAGCCAGGGTGTGCCAGGGGGCGGACCATTTGGTGGCGGCGGCCTCGAAAAATTTGGGTCTTTTCAAACCAGATTTAGAGGAATATTTGTGTGTTGTTTGCTCCTTTTCGCACTCATTATTAGCAGGTAGAAGCAGTCAATTAAATTGTATTTTTTGGCAACATGTAAAACCACTTTGTTTAGTATCTCAAAAAAGTCTCACCTACTTTTTCCAATGAGTGTTCTAGTCGGGAAAGAACGCAAATTTGGTTGGCATGTTCGTGTGGACCCGTATATTATTAGAAATCTGAGACGCATGCAGATGCATGACTGAAAAGTCTCCTGGCTAACGTTAAATGCGAAGGGACACGCCGCCAACATCTTCACTGTGCGTGGCGTGCATTAGAAAGTGCGTTTCACAGTGATACATGGGGGCTGCTACTGTTAACGCTAGTTAGATAGTACAGTAGTGTGGCAGTCTCTAATATGCTACCGCCGTTCATTCCCCCAAAAGCACACACAACAGCGCTAGAAACAATCACATACATGTTGTGACTTGTGTACTCACCATGCGATCATCAAATAATAACAAGCTGATAGTCTATATAATAGTCAATAATGAGAGACTAGAAACAAGGTACAAATAAACTTTAATGATACAATAAACAAATTAGATTCGTCGTATGATAAGATGAGGCTTCTTGTCTTTTATCTATTGACACGGCGCCAATGCGTATGGGTCTGTAAGACGTATCCCATTAACCAACGTTAATTTTGATGCATAACATTGCTTATCACTAGGCGATAAGCTGTTGTAGTAAGCCGAGAACTGCATTTTAAAACTAAAATCTAACTGTGTGTCGCAGATGGGCGCAGAGCAGTCCTGACAGTGGCGGATTTTACACAGCACTGTGTGTCTGTCAATGCCTTTTTACCTCCTTGATGCGCGTGCAGCTCCAATGTTGACAGCTGTATAAGGGGTCTATTCACATGCGCCTTGGTATCAGAAATATCTATTGTATGAAGACTAACTATTTGACTGCTTTTGGCTCATTGCCTCCTAGTTTTTCATTGGATATTGACAGGATTCCACATGCACGTGAGTTGAGTTGAGTCGGGTCATTGCACCAGTTTATACTACGCGACTCAACGCGAGAAATTCAAACATGTTTGATATCCTAATCGTTGTGGCTCCGACTGGCTCTGACTGGCGTCGAGAGGCAGTTTACACTTGACGATTAGAAATCTGTACCCATAATAACAGATTTTGCTGCTAATTGGCACAACAACTGCCCACAACAACTGCAGACTACAGTCAACAAAGACAGACTGAACCCAACTGGAAATCCTATGTAAAATCGGAGGGAAACTCTTGTAGTGTATTTTTGATGGCCCCACCAGGCAGCTCAATTTAATCCCTGGTTGTCACAAAATCCCACGGCCTGCTGGTCTTGCCTCACGGCACACAAGTGTGCCACGGCACACCATTTTGGAACCACTGTTCTACAGCATTTTAATGTTATTGAATATTTTCACTTCTGATATAGCCCTACAGCATGTCTCTTTGGTCTACTACAGGGTTCCCCAAATAGCGGCCCGCGGGCGCCCCCTGTCCCACCCGCGCTGGAATTGTATTTTCTTTTTTTTGACGTGCTGCTCTCCATATTGACCTGGCTATGAGCCCCTTCCGTCTAATAAGAAACACTGGTGCAGAGTCAACTTCTGTTGTAACATTTCAGTCTGGATTCTGGAATATTTTTCAATCATCTTGATGAAATCAGGCTAAATGTAATGTAATAAATGACTGTTCAACACTGAATAAGTGTCCAAATGTTCATGTCGTTCTGGCCAATACTATTCAGTCTGGAATATGGAATATCTTTCAATAATCTTTATGACTAAAAGGCTAAAAGAAATCTCATGTGTAAGAAATGACTGTTCTACATTGAGGAAGTTTGAAGTAAAAATTTAAATAATTAACTTGTTGGTTTGGGATTTATTTAGCTTCAAGAGTGCATTTTTGTTCTTGCGTGACCCTCAACACAGGCTTTGAGAATCCCGGGCCACTTACTGACTTATGCTTAAATTAACCCACTCATATTCTAGTTAATTTCAAGAAAAACATTTTGGCTAGTGGAAATTCTAATTGGCTGGTAACTTTAAAATCTAGCAGCCATATTGGCAGGTGGTCCAAAAAGTTAATTTCAAGCCATGCAGGGAGAGCAGGTGGTGACATAAGAGTGAATGAGAAAAGGATCAAATATTGATGGGTATACTGAATAATGACATAACAACTGTTCATTTAAAATGAGTTATTCCTCTGAATCTGGCTTCAAATGCCTCAAATGTTTCACACCTTCGGTCCCCAGCCCTCGGCCCTCAGCAAAATGTGGCCCTTGGTGAAAAGTAATTGGTCTACTATGTGAATAAAATATCAAAGATACAGCAGCATCTCTGTTTTCTATCCTGGGTGTGTTTCTGCGGTGACAAACAGCACTATCTGAGCCTGCAAGGTTTGAACCACAGGATGACTGGGCTTCGCTATTTCACCGGTTTCAAATTAAATTAGTCCATCGGCCGATGCTGACATTTTCACATATCGGTACCACTCAAGGGGACTGCACAATTTTTGTATTTTTGTCTTCCTACATGTCTCTATATTTTGGTATGATAACCCTGCCAATCTGGTAGCTTATTGATAGTTATCACTCTGTAAACAAACCTACTCCCATATAAATGACAAAACCCTGATTTCTGTGTATTAGTCCAGATGATATGTGAAAATGATGTTCCCTTTTTCATAAAAGCATGAAACTTGGTACGCTTATAGTTTGGGGCCCTGAACATTTTCAGAAATTGAGCCATCACAAAAATGCCTTGTGGCGGCCATTTTAATTCTGCCATAAGATAATTATGTAGTTTGCATCATATCTCCTGAACCACACATGATAACACAGAAAAGGTGATGTCTATCCCTATGTTTTCATGGTAAAGGATTACAATGATACTATTATAGAACATCATAAACTGTTAAAGTGACTAATCAATGGTGAATCCGATGACGTTGTGAGAAGGAAATGAGTAAATGACAGTAGCCTATATCTGCTGCGTGGTTACAGCCTCTCTGTCCCATGGATGTATTCTGTCCCCTGGTGGCCACCAGCAGGTAGCAGCCATGACATGGGGTTGAGTGATGGGAATTACGGCTCTCTGAAGAGAGCCGGATCCTATCGCTCGATCCGTTCCTTTCTGAGAGCCATTAAAAATAGCGGCTACTCGTTCGTTTTGTTTGTTTGTTTGTTTGGGGGGGGGGGGGGGGGGCATGGCTGCTGTTTATCTGCGAAAGAATCACTTGGAAATATATCGTATTTGGGGCAGATTCGATTTAGACCCACCCACCCACCATCACCCACCAATAGGCTACTATCGCATCTGTGGACTTCAGCACTAAATTACTAGTAGGCCTAGCCTATTTCCAGACCTAATGTCAATGATCTAGTAAACATTAGCCTACACAAGGTGCCGCCGTACCTGCTTAGTGGATTTAGGCTATTTATTCTATGTGTGTAGGCTAAGTAAAGTTGCCTTGCCTTGAATGCATTTAATGCAACTTCAACCAGTAGCGTAGCCAGACTCGGCTCATTGGGTGTGCCACAGAAAGCCAGGGTGTGCCAGGGGGCGGACCATTTGGTGGCGGCGGCCTCGAAAAATTTGGGTCTTTTCAAACCAGATTTAGAGGAATATTTGTGTGTTGTTTGCTCCTTTTCGCACTCATTATTAGCAGGTAGAAGCAGTCAATTAAATTGTATTTTTTGGCAACATGTAAAACCACTTTGTTTAGTATCTCAAAAAAGTCTCACCTACTTTTTCCAATGAGTGTTCTAGTCGGGAAAGAACGCAAATTTGGTTGGCATGTTCGTGTGGACCCGTATATTATTAGAAATCTGAGACGCATGCAGATGCATGACTGAAAAGTCTCCTGGCTAACGTTAAATGCGAAGGGACACGCCGCCAACATCTTCACTGTGCGTGGCGTGCATTAGAAAGTGCGTTTCACAGTGATACATGGGGGCTGCTACTGTTAACGCTAGTTAGATAGTACAGTAGTGTGGCAGTCTCTAATATGCTACCGCCGTTCATTCCCCCAAAAGCACACACAACAGCGCTAGAAACAATCACATACATGTTGTGACTTGTGTACTCACCATGCGATCATCAAATAATAATCCAAAGTACGCGAAACTGTAATTTTCAAAGTAAATCCATAGCGAGAGGAACCAGCAAGAGTGGTTCCAAGAGGGTTACCTCTCTGCAACGAAAATCACTTCCTTGTTTGCCTGAGACGCATGGGTACACATGCGTCTCAGGCAAACAAGGAAGTGATTTTCGTTGCAGATGGGAACGCTCTTTGCTACTTATTTTCTCTATGGATTTACTTGCAGGCGGACAGTTGGACACAGTGCATGACAGCGTTGACATGTGTTTTGCAGACAAAACAAAACACTTTTTTTACCCCATTTTTTTGGGTGCGCCAGTGGCCTGTCTGGGTGGCATTTGCACACCCTAGCGCACCCGTGGCTACGCGCATGACTTCAACACTTGGCTGCTCAGAAAGTTGGCAGCAGATAGCCTGCCCTACACTCCACTCCGCCGCATAGCCCGCTGATTCACCTCACCCAGGCGAGTTACAGCATGCGACGGTAGCAATCAACGAGTGCTATCCTCCCTGCTCAGCGGACTAGCGAACTCGCGGAGGGAGGTCTACCCTGTGTGTGTGTGTGTGTGCGTGTGCGTGTGCGTGTGCGTGTGCGCGCGCGCGTGTGTGTGTTAGGGAGCGCAGGCAGTGAAATTTGGGCACATCGATCAAAAGAACGGCTCGTAGGACTCGGTTCCCTTCGTCCATAGCAAAGAGCCGTTCCATAGACTCGGATCGTTCGCGAACGTCACATCAATAGGCTATATGTGAAAGTGAAAGTTGATCATTCCTCTCGCATCAGGAAACGCGCAGCAAATATTCTGATCAAACTTTACTATTAATCTACTTTGTTTTTGGAGCAGCAGCATTTTCAATCGTTTTCGATCGTCAGTTAATAGACTCAGACTCATCTAACACAACACAGAATCATTGTCTTGGTGTGGCTGCTTGGTGATGAGCTCCAGTTGTTTCAGTTGACTTCAAACGAACATTCCAACACATTGAGCAGGACATGGAGTTTGTCGCCTGCAGCTTCCTGACCCTCGTCGGAGTGATTCTGCTGTACGGACCGAGTTACATTTCTGGTGAGTTCACTAAAACTACCGATAATAAACCCTTGGCACATAGCCTACAGGCTACAGGCGACGCCGGCTGGCAATGTCTGGGCCGTCGGTGACGATCGACGCTGAAGTTGGCATCTGATTCGCAGCTCACGATTGGAATTTTCTGGCTCACCTTAAAAAGTGGAACAGATGGCGTATGTGGTTCAATAATTTTCAAGCTAGTTCATGAACTAATAGGGGGGAGAATAATGAGAATGCAAGAATTAATCCTGCATTTTGTTCGTTTTTACTGTTGTAGTAGGCCTATGCTATTCTTATTGACCTCAAAAAGGTTATCTATTGGTGTAAACCGCTGGAAAAAGAGTTGATTTCACAGTTTTTGCCCATCTAGACCACAAACCAGGTCCAGCTCAAAGACCATTAGGGCCTGTGTCCATCTAGCGTCCCAGCTGAAAATATTTTAACTTTTCAGAAAGACGCTGGTGTGTCGGTTGTTACTTTTCTGGCAACTAATCATATGTGAAGAAAGAGTCCCGACCCGCACACTGTTAAGTTGCAATCAAATTTGTTTTAATGTGACGTTTCGGTCACCGACCTTTTTCAAACAAACATTCAGCAGAGGTGAGAAACCCAGCTTAAACAGGGGCTGTTTAGTTGCAGCCAATCCAAGCTCCCCACAGAGACTATTCAGATCTGACAATTAATAAAGACAATTGACTAAAAGGTAGGCTACAGCACTGAGTGATATGTACTAATATGAACATTTAACAAATAGCCTACACTTCAATAGGTAAATAAGTTAATAAGGTGAAGCTCTACAGGGAAATAGACAAATAGGCAATGATAATAAATAGACAAAAAGGCATAATAATGTAATAAACCAGCCCAATAAGGGCTCTGATGGAGGCAAGCAACACAAATCTCAGTAGTGTATAAAAATAGATAGCTTTAGTATTACAGGCTTTGTACGACAAAGTAAAACACAGAGGTGATCACAGGTGAGTATCGAATACGCTTCCCAACGGTCCCGGGGGTAGATCATAAGATAAGGCAACACCACTACACACATGAAGATGAAATCACTGCAAACTGGGCCACAACAGGCCAATGATTATGCATACACAGCACACGTGAGAAACTCCAAAGGCACGGTTTGAGCGTGCAATAGATGCAGTAACTACACAGCAATTAGGCTACATTTCCACACAGGGCTTACCCCAAACTGCCCGGGTTATGCACAGCAAAGAGCAAACAGAGTATGACACCCCTCGGAACAATTGGCCGCCTACTAGGACCCCCCGGATCATCTGTGGCTATAAGAACCAGTAAACAAATAAACCAAATAAACAAACCAAATAACCAAACCAAATAAACAAACAAACAAACAAGATAAGGCTTAAAACTTAACTCGCCTGTCGGCGAGACCCCCCCCCCGGGGTCTGAGCTAGGCACCGTCCGACTGGGGATAAACGGCTGGTCGGTGGTGCTGGCAGCGTACGGCGGCGGGCCGGACGCTGGTCTTGGCTGGAGAGCGGGTGGTGACCGAAGTGGACTGTACGGACCCCCGGCCCGATATCTGCTGAGAGGGAGGCAGCTGTCCTCCTCTCATGGGCACGGGACACACAAACACAGAACTCTCCAGCAACCCCGAATCACAGGCAGGCTCTGCTCTTTAACCCAGAGCCTCACCCCCACCCCACGGCTGGAGGCAATCACCCCAATCAGTCCCCAATCAGTCCTGGCACATAACCCCCCCCCCACACAGGTTTACCACAATAATACAGTGGTTAATTTGGGCCAGACTGTCTTCAATTAGGTCCTGAGCAGCAGGGTCCCCGCAGTGAAAGGTTAAAAGGGGAAACCTATGCACAGATAACCTATACACATGTGAGTGAGCTTCACAGTAAACAAGAACAAACATGAATAAAGTATGGAAATATCATACATGTATTTCCATACATGTATGGAAATACACTATGGATTATCTAGAGAAGTCTCTGTGTGTTCTCCCTTAAATGTATTGTCTATTTATCTCTTGTTATTATTCATGTTTTTTTCTTGATTACTGTGAAGCTCACCCACATGTGTAGGCTATATGTGACCAGTAGCCAACAGGTGTTACAACCATGAGCTATACAAGTGGGGAGCCAACCAGAACCATCAGACAGGACACCAGGAGCTGGATACACAATAATCTTTATTACAAAATAGAAAATGTTAAAAACCCCAGCCCACAGTCCAGGTGTAGTAGGTCCCACAGTGTCTTCTGTCGTCCGCTCTGTCCGTGTTCCGAACACCTCCAGGGAAGCTACAGGGGAATAATGAGACAAGTGACTTGACTGGGCAGAGGCCCAGGCTCCCGAGGGAGATGGCAAAACCAGCTAGTGGTCAGAATTTGTCCAGAACAATGGCCAAAAAAAGAAGGAAACCGCACTACAAAATATCACTGCAAATTTCACACTTGATTTAAGAACCTCTTGGGTATTTAGCTTCCTACTATGGAAAGTTGAAGGGGGGAGGGGGGGCAATGCTCGCACTCCACAGTAATTTCACACGTGATTATTTCCTTCATCAAAAGCAATCAAAAGCACACTTTAGGCACTCCAACCAGGGACAGCTATATCTGCCACAGCCGTTCAAGTGGCCGGAGGATGTGGGCTTTGTTTAGACGGGGCTGAAGTACAATAAAATGGCGCTCAAAAAAGGTAGGCTACAGTGTCAAAGTACAAAATATAAAAACAATGTTCATCTGGTCAGGGCAGGCGTGTACACTAATAAAAGGTGGTAGGAAAAGGAGGACAACATGAAGGACGATAGCTGCAGGAAACATAAGAGGGGCACTTAGCTGTAAGAGGGGTACGTCGTAGGGGTGTCAAAAATAATCGATTATAAGATGCATCGCGATGCGGACGTGCACGATTCTGCATCGATTCACAAATGTCAAAAATCGATTATTAAAAAAATAATAATAATAATAATAATTTTTAATTGATTTTTTTTTTTTATAATCAAATAAAATATAATGGAAGTACATGCAGTTGTTTATTTTAATTATGGATCATAATACAATGCAATTCCAAATGCACTTTTATTTTAAAAGTAGCCACACAGTGAGAAAAAAGAAAGTGAGAAAAAAGAAATCATGTATTGCGGAAAAGAGTGATGCATCGATTTAAGATGCATCGAGATGCATCGATAATCGTACTCGAATCGAAGCCCTCTGAATCGTAATCGAATCGTGAGGCCAGTGAAGATTCACAGCCCTAGTACGTCGTGACTACACCCCTCTACATTCCAACAATGCTTCCCCTCCAAGAAAGCCGTGTGGTGAAGTCCCTCTGGCCGTCAGACTGCTGTATGGTGGGTCTGGATACCGTGCGCCATCGGGAGTTTCGCTACTCGTGTTCGTAGCTCTGCCCGTCTCACAAGCGTCCCATCAACCTCTGGTTTGGCTTCTCTTGCCCGGGACTGCGTTTGTTGCTGCGTCAGGTCTGCTTCACTGATTGCACCTTGGCCAGCACCCTCCCCACTTCGGCATCGAGGTCCCCCTGGGGCTCCACCAGGTCTGCCTTCCTCTCACTGCTCTCTCACCTGCCTCTCCCCGCTCTCACCTCCCCGGCTGCCCTTAACACATTGAGTGCCACAGCGCTTCAGTAAAATTGTCTGGAGCCTGTGCCAGATTCACTTCCATTCAGTTGAAAACAGCTATAGAATTTTTTCTATTAGGGCTATATTGACAGGGCTGGACTTTAATGAAACATTGAACACTCCTGCTTCTTCCAAAGAATAAATTTTGTTTCTAGACAGTTCCATTATGAAATGACAGCCTCTGAAAAAGTGCACTTTCAAGGGTTTTCTGCCGTTTTTTTTTACTTTTTACCTCTCCACCTCTGAGCTGCGGGCTCCTCCCCACACGCACAGAGTCTGTTTTCTCACAGACTCCGTTTTTGCCCCGGACGGATCCCAGCGCGCAACAAGGAAATGCCAAACGCGACTGAACGAATAGGTTTGGCCGTTCGGCTTCGGATGCTGGCTTTCTGGCAGGGAATCGTGTGGAGATAGATAGAAGCAGAAGAGCTCAGTTGTGGGCGAGAATGCAGCCGAGCCAACTGTCCGCTGCAGGCAGAGCAATCTATACGGCTCTGGCTGAAGCATGCATCGGTTTCCCCTTTAATCACGTCTTTCCCTGCTTTCTCCTGCACAAAGTAAAGGATCTGAGGTGGGTGGCGCAGCTCCCGTGTCGATGTTTAAGGTGGCGCCGTGTGATCCCTTGAAGGGATTCATGCTCACTGGCTAGGTACGACCTTAAACAGCAGAATTATGGAATAATATGAATTATGATTTTAGGACGTCCACAGACGTCCTTGGCACTCCTCGTTACATTTTTTTAGGACGTCCAGAGACGTCCTTGGCACTCAATGTGTTAAAAAGGGGGAGAAAGACGCCAGCCCGCTGCCAAAGCTCCACTCTGCTGATCACCCCCAGCTGTGTCCAATTTGGATCTCCTTTCCCCACATCATTCAGTTAATCACGTCCCAGCGAGCACAAAACGTTTTTTTCAACGTTGATTTTTAGTTTAAATCTGGGTGATATTGGGTTTGAACGTCTAAGACCTAATTTCACCCTCTTTTCAACCGGCTAAAATGCGGATACAACGTCAACGTGTAAAAAAACACAATTTGGTTAATCATATTGTTAAAACATTTGTTGTAGCTTGGAATGGAGACAATATTGATAGTGTGTGAATTGGCATTTGTCCATTTTATTGTGTAACTGAGAGTTGAAATCTGGTCTAACCGAAAACTACATTTCAACGCATTTTATGTCACATGAAATATCATAAATATGGGACTATATAGGCTATGTGGTGCCAGCAAAAAGCTTCCAGGACACAACTATGGTTAATAGTTTAGCGCAATACTATAAAATAATGAATTCAGTTCCTGCAGCAACGCGCATGCGCAAGTACTTAGTCGCTAGCTATACTAGCTGTGACTGACTAGACCAAAGCAAGTCTGCACCGGTCTGCATCAAGTGCGGAACGAGGTGCTCTGGGCACGCTGTTATTGTAACAGACTGTATAGGCTCTGTGTACTTCCTGAGTTGCTGGTACCTCTGAAGCCGTACAGCCTATAGACGCCCACACACACGCGTGCGAGATAGAGTATATATGTGCCCGGCTCTGTAAATATTGTAAGTAAATGTATAGCTCAGTCCGCTTGGCTTGAAGTGGGTGAACGTGGTTCGACTCCCGTGTGCGGTGCTGAATTTTTAATTTAAGATCCTGGTGAAATATAGTCTAAATGTGAACGTTTAATCAACGTCTGCAAATAGTCGGTGAAAAAACTTTCACTCTTGAACCTTTCTTGCACGTTTTTTCAACGTTGACCCTAAACGTTTTTTAAACGTCTTTTCAACCTAAAAATGCTCGCTGGGGTCACTCATTCCACTCATGTCTCCTCCCATACCTGGCTGCTGCCATAGCATTAAAGAAAATGGTAGGAAACCTACAGTTGTGTCCGTCAAAATCAAAGAGATATAAGCATATTAAAACTTGGCCTGTGACATATAGGCTATCTGTGCATAGGTTTCCCCTTTTAACCTTTCACTGCACTGCGGGGTCCCTGTTGCTCAGGACCTAATTGAAGACAGTCTGGCCCAAATTAACCACTATATTATTATGCCTTTTTGTCTATTTATTATCATAGCCTATTCGTCTATTTCCCTGTAGAGCATCACCTTATTAACTTATTAACCTATTGAAGTGTATTTGTAAAATGTTCATATTTGTACATATCACTCAGTGCTGTACCTTTTAGTGAATATAGAGCCGCAGGGATGACGTATTTTTGTAGTCAGAACGCGGAAGTCCCGGACTTCCTGGTTCTTCACTGTTTCTGTCTATGGGATTTTTGAATGGGTTTTTGCCACGATGCTTCAAATACGGTCTCTGGGCAACGCAAGATTAATCAAACGCGAACCAGAGTTCAGTCGGATAATCTTCAAACATGAGGACCACTTTCATGAGTTTTGTAGCGTAAATGTGAGCCCTAGAAGTAAAAAGCTCGAGCTAAGCTAATCCAGAACTACACACTGTCGCATAGGCTTCCATGTCACGTCAGCACTCAACCTGGACTGTTGTTGATGTGTGCACTGATTACCCCGGGCTGAACCAGGTGAGGGAAAGAGAATTTCCGTGTTCGTCCTTTGAAGTGGTGACGTTATTGACGTATATCCCCATCGACTCAAGAGTGTAGTCTCATTTAGCCATTTGCTAGTTAGCCGCCCTTTTAATGGCACGTAAAAGCTTCAAAACTCATAAAAGTGGTCTTCATGTGTGAAGATGATATTACTAAACACTGGTTTGCGTTTGATTAAGCCAGCGTTGCCCAGAGAGATTATTAGAAGCATCGCGCCAAAAACCCATTCAAAACTCCCATAGGCGAAAACAGTGAAGAACCAGGACTGCTAGCATCGATGATTTCCGGACTCGTTACTGCGGCTCTCTATTGTCTTGTTAATTGTCAGATCTGAATACTAGTCTCCGTGGGGAGCTTGGATTGGCTGCAACTAAACAGCCAGCCGCTATTTAAAACATTCACTGCCAGCCGTTTTTCAATACTGTAGTTAGCTTCTGCCAAGGTTTTTTTTTGAGGATTCTGGCTCATCTTTCAAGAGCCGAGGATTCGTTTCTGTTAGGATTTTGTGAACACACAATATCTCAAAAGAACTAATAGAATGTGTGCTTTCTCTGTCTAAAAGAGTTAGTTTGTAGAGTTAGTAGTTATGTAAGCATTAGCAGTTGAATACAGCATGGTTTCAGCGTCTGAAAATTTATTCTGAGATAAACGGCTTTTTGTGAAATTCGATAGAACAGTCACTTTAACCATTCATTTTTGGCATCAGTAAGACGTCAGACATCTAAACAATAGTTTTGAACAGTAATTTCCTCCATAACAGCAGGAAACCCCCCTCTGCTTCAAACTCCTCCCTCCGTGGGCGTTCTCCTCCGCCCTCCTTGGCTCTGCAGCGGGTCTGTCACAAACGAGTTGCTGCTGCCTGGCTGCTGCCTGGCAGTCTGGATGGGGCTCGCTGGATGGGGCTCGCTCGTTTCTTGGCGTTTCGGTTGAGAGCTCTGATGAAGCTCTTGCGATTCTGCGCTTATTTATGCTGCGTGTTTCAAAGTGTGCACCCAGTCTATTCTTGGAACCCCCCACCGTTGGCACCGCTGTGCGTCAGTGCGAAAGCGAAAGCGTTTTCGCCATCCATTTTACAGTATGAGAACGGCTTCCTCGCGCTTTTCCCTGCAGTTTTGGCTCGCCTCTTTCTACTCTGGAGAGACATGTCGCCACTCAGTGGGTCGGTAAAATAGATTATACACATTCAATACCTCCAATATTTGTATAGGAGACGTAAAAGGGTTGGATCCACGTCCCACCGTCAAATCTTTTTTTTTTTTTTTAAGCCGAGATATCTCGTCATTGGCAGTCAACCGTTGGATTTTGTAAGCCGAGATATCTCGTCAATGGCAGTGAACGTGTTAAGATGGGTTTCTCACTTCTGCTAAATGTTTGTTTGAAAAAGGTCGGTGACTGAAACGTCACATTAAAACAAATTTGATTGCAAGTTAACAGTGAGTGGGACTCTTTCTTCACTAATTACAGACTTTTTGTCTTTGCCCGACGCACCTGTCCTAAGAGATGTGAGGAGTTTTTCTTCAACTAATATGGAAAAACTATCGACAGAAAAGGCTCAATTGTGGGAGCAGATTGGGTAGACACTTAGGGGCACTTTACACGAGGACGGTTTCCTATGGAAACGGGGAATTATTTTATCGTTAGTGCCTCCCGTTAAGACGGCGATGGCGTTTCTGCGCTTTGGAGACGACACATTTTGGAACCACCTTCCAGAGTGGAATTGTTGGTGACGCTTCCCGCTGAGCGCTCCATGTAATCGGTTAGAAACGATAGTCTTCCCAGAAACTCTGACGTGCCTGCACACGCGACACACGCTTGGCAACATTCAGAATTAAGCTACACTGCGGCTGACTTCAGTTACATGTTCATAGCGAGCGTTACTGCTGCTGCGAGGAGCCGATGGCTGTACCCGGTCGGCATTTAACATTAGGCAACCACATTGACAGTGTTTTCTCACTGCAGCCTACAGTAGACAGTGTCAGCACAGCCAGCGCTCCCGATCCTCGCTGCTCGTTAAAGATTTCCAAATAGGCTTATTCTGATAAACTGGTCACATCTATCTAACGTTCTCACCCGAAAATATTACAACTTTAAATCAGTTTGTTGTTTTTTTAGCTTGAAAACAGCTTTTTTGCAAGTCTAGAAATTACTACGGTAGCCGTAATCTACTTCCGTGTCTAAAACCCAGAAAGACGATTACGAAATGACGCCATGCAGAAGCGTCCGTGGAGCGACGAGCAACGCCCCGTTGACCATCACACTGCCACCTAGCGACCTGGCATGTACATTACGGCGTTTTAAAAATTCAACAGCGCTCATGTAAACAGGGAGAAGGTGTGAAGGAAAAGGTGTGAAGGAAACGCTATTGTGTCGTTTCTTCCAGAGACTGTCCTCATGTAAAGGGCCCCTTAATATTTCTGGTGAGTGTTGAGCTAAATCACTGTATGTGTGTTATTTGCTAATGTTGTTGTATAAATTGTGCGCTGAGATCAGCGCTTCCCAGCGTACTTCCAGCGTTTAACGGTCGGAAAAAGACGCTAGATGGACACAGGCCCAAGTACGCTGGGAAGCGCTGATCTCAGCGCACAATATACAACTGAAGCAGTCTGAAACTAACGTTAGTTCAGTGCGGTAGTAGCTTGATAGCTGACAGCTAACATTAGCAAACAACACACATACAGTGATTTAGTTCAACACTAACCAGAAATATTAAGTGTCTAGCCAATCTGCTCCCACAATTGAGCCTTTCTGTCTCTGCTGCGATAGTTTCTCTATATGATTAGTTGCCAGAAAAGGAGCACCCGACACCAGCGTCATCCTGAAAAGTTAATATATTTTCAGCTGGGAGCGCTGGGAGCCGGCGCACAAAAACGTTGGAGCGCTCTGAAAATAGACGCTGGGCACTGCGCACTTTTGTTGTAACATTGGTATGTAATCTTGAACATCAGTTGATCATTAGAATGTTCGACAAATATTAATTAAATGGTTAACTAATTGTTGAATATTTATATATAGGTTGTTGAACATTTGTAAAGCATAGGTTGAGTGCATAGCTCATGTTCAACTAACTAATTCTGAGAATCGCTGATAATTAGAAGGTTCAAGAAATATTAAATAGTTTACAAATTGTTTGTTGAATATTCGTGAAACATCTGTAAAGTATAGGTTGAGTGCATAGTTAAAGTTCAACTCTAATTTATTTATTATGAAAAGATGTAGATATGTTCATGAATTGTCACATATACTCTATAGATCATCTGTTAAACATCTACAGACTAAGCTGAATTGATGAATTGTTGAATGTCAACTAATAAGCTGTTGAAACGTTACTAATACTCTGTAGACTATCTGTTATGGCCATTTTTGATGGCTTTCCAATGTCCATTCGCCATAATACACAGGTAGGTTGGTTGGAGTGATCTTACGCAGACCAATGACATCAATGATGGATTGTCCAGACAGTATATTGCAGTTTGTTGGTTGTTTATTGTAAAAATGTCATACCATTTGTTTCGTTTTGTTTCCAGTTTCTGTGGTCTGTCTGGTCTGTTGTGAGGTCTGGTAAGAACTGTGTAAGCTCCACCTCACCTGTGCCTAATGATTTCCCTCCTGTTACCTGTGCTTTATATACACCTCTGTGATCCCATTACCGCCACCAAGTGTCTAAAAATAATAGTGCAGGATAATCTATAGAAAATAATAGGACATGCCAACAACATACATAAATGGCTTCTACACTATCTGTAGGCGGACTATCCAAGTAAAGTGTTACCAGCCCCTGAGCTTCTCGTCGTGGTCCTTGCTTGCCTCTTCCTGCGTCGCCCCTTCTCCTGTGACCAACACATCATCTGCTATTATGTATATTCCCGGCAAGCCCTCTAGCACTTGCATGAGCTTCCTTTGGAAGACCTCCGGTGCTGGGCTTATTCCCATCGGCATTCTCAGCCAACTGAACCGGCCAAACGGGGTGGCGAATGTGGTGAGGTAGCTTGACTCTTCCTCCAATTTGACATGCCAGAAGCCATGCTTCACATCACAGACCGTGAATATCTTAGCCTTTGACAGCTCTGGGAGAGTGTCTTCAATTGTAGGGAAGGGAAAATGGCTCCGTTTAAGCGCCTGATTCAGTGGTTTTCGGTCTATACAGATCCTCGGCTTTCCATTCGGTTTTGTCACTGAAAGCATGCTGCTTATTAGGGCTGTGCCGATTCACTTATCTCCCGATTCGATACTATCACGATACTTGGGTGCCAATTCGATATATATTGCGATTCTTAAGTATTGCGATTCTACGATTATTGCGATTCGATATTACGATTTATTGCGATTTTTGTTTCTTTTTTTCTTTTCTTTTTTCAGTTTGTTTGCTTTTTTACACTAGATTAGAACATGGGAAAAGTTGAATCATACACTAGAGACTGTATATTATATCATGAGTAGGGCTGGGTGATATAGTTAAAAACAGGGGCGGACTGGGATCATAATTCAGGCCGGGCATTAGATACCAAGCAGGCCAGGCCGATATGGGCCGACGCGCGTGAAATTGAAAGTTTGAAGCCCAATTTGGGCCAAGTCCAATTTTACAATGAGCTGCACCCACTTTAACCCTGAAGTGTAATTATTACTTCAGACCAACTAATAAAGTAATAAAACCACTAGTAAACCATTAGGCGGCGCCTGGCCTGCTGTTCAGTGAGTGGCCTGACTGCGGGCACCCAAAAAAAAAAGAAAAAAAGAAATTGCGATTATTGATTCTGGAATAAAAGATCGATTCAAAAAATCGTGACATTAAAAATCGCGATACTTAAGTGAATCGATTTTTTCTCCCACCCCTACTGCTTATCCAGTCTGTGCTCTTTTCCACTTGTGCCATGATCCCCCTTCTTTCTAGATCCTTGAGTTCCTCTTTCAGAGGTGTCATCATAGCAACTGTCACTCTGCGTTTTGGCAGCTTCACTGGTGGTATTTCTTTGTTTATTTCTATCTTGTATTCACCCTCCAAACATCCATCTCTGGTGAACACGTCTCTGTACTCTTTTTCGATGCTCTCCATCGTCATGTGCTTGTCATTTCCTTCCTTCACAGGATTCAGTTCTGTTCTCACTATGTTGTCTATCGCCAGGATATTAGAGAGAAGGATCCTTTGTCCTTTGAGGGTTTTATTCCTGTTTCAAACACTGCAACAACGTATGCGTTTCAGCAAGAAGCCTTCGTCAGCGATTTCTTCGACAGAAATCAGCTTTGGAAGGCCAATCTTGCGGCCATATTGAAAAATGAGGAAAAAGTACAAGTCAAAGGGCTATAAGATCAGAAGAATCGACTTCAGAAGGCTTGAAAACATAGGGATAGACACAAAGATCATTCAAATCGGTCAACTACACACATTTCTATGAAAATTTGGGCCAATTTGGCGGCCATCTTGAAAAATAGGCAGATTTTCAGATGGCCCATCGGGCAGATTGGGGTTTCTTATTTTGATCTTACATTTACCCAGCGGACACAACCTTGTCTTGTTATAGATCACAAGTACCTTTTCTGTATGTTCTAGTTTTGTGTCTGGGTTCAGATGTTGTATGGGGATTATGTTGCATGTCGCTCCACAGTCTATCTGGAAGTTAACCAGCGTTTTGTCAATCATCATTCCTGCAAAGAGCTGCTGGCTCTGACTGTGGCTCTCTTCCACCTGGTTCACTGTTTCATTGTCCCTATTCACTTGTGTAGTCGCAGACTGTAGTTCAATCATGGAAGACCAAATAAGGCACATACCCCTCAGCCCAAATGACGTCACTAAATGACGTCACCATCTCCGACGTCACCTTCTCCATGACGTCCCAAATGACATCAGTTATGACATCATAAATGACATCATAAATGACATCAGTTATGACATCATAAATGCCCTTCTCCCAAATGACATCAGTTATGACATCATAAATGACATCAGTTATGACATCATAAATGCCCTTCTCCTGGTACTATATAAAGCCCCCATCACCACAGCTTAAATCACACTTGTGCAGTCATCACTCACCTTGTGTCAGCATCACGCATTCATCCAGCATCTCCAGAGCAAAAAGCTTCATCCCACCACCTCCCCAGATCACCACCAATGTCATGACTCCTGTTGGAAACAAATCCCCTTAGGGGGGATGTCCTATCTCATACAGCACTGACGCCCCTCTCTCATAAGCAAGAGGAGCGTCACATTGGAGTCATACGCCATACTCAAACTGTCTATTCTGATTCAATAAAGTTTGTTAAAATTATATTACGAGTCTCTCATGATTGAACTGTTATTGTCATAATATCTTCATATGTTTCACTTTCCTGCTCTGAGACAACATGTACTGGCCTATATTTCCTGCTGTCATCTGTTCTTGTTTTGCACAATTTACAGCAGATCTCGTTATCTTTGGCCCTTGTGGCATGTGTCAGTGTGTGAACCTCCTCCACTGTCTGTCCTTGTAGTGTTCTGCTGTTTTCCCTTGACAGCTCTGTAGCCCGACATATTTTCAGGCATTTATCCAGTGTCAGATTCTCTTCTCTGAGTAGTCTCTCCCTCATTGCAGCGCTGTTTGTGCCACACACAATCCGATCTCTTATTAAGGAGTCTCTGATGTCACCAAAATTGCACGTACTGGCTAACATCTTCAAGTCCGTGACATACTTGTCAACACTCTCATCTGTTCCTTGGTCCCGCACAAAGAAACGGTACCTCTCCACTGTCTCGTTCACTTTCGGATTACAGAGAGTTTCATCATAGAACTCACTGTCCTCCTTGCCGACGCGCCATCAGCTGCCAGAGTGTCCATCAACTCTCTTCCACTCTCTCCTATCAGGTAGTAGAAGAGCTTGACTTTTGTTGTTTCCTCTGTATCTGCTGGCATGGTGAGGTCAGTGTAAAGAGTGAATTCTTCCTTCCAACTCTTCCATGTCTTCTCCATGTTGTTGCTTGAATTCAACACTAATATCGCCTGAGGCTTTAATCCTTCCATCCCGACGTATTTTCTTCACGCACGTAACGTTAGCGCGGTCTTGTCTTCTCACAGCTACAGCTAGCTAACTAGCAGCACTCGTCTTTTAACAACGGTTCTTAACTACTCCGCTGCCACCATGTTTCATTCTGGTCCGTCTTGTATCAATGACCCTACAGAATGGACGGTTAAAGCATTGACTCTTGCTTACTTTAAAACGTTTATTGTAACAGACATATATATAACATGAACATAACGTTTGCTCTAGTCTAGCTGGTCTTAGCCTAGCTGCTGTACTCATCAGTATCCGACTGGTGTCCCACTGTTATTGTTCCCCCGAACAACATGCACTAGGAACTAACAATTGAACTAACAATCCTATTGTTACAGGCAAAGCTGTGCGTAATGACATATCCAAAAGGAATTCCACTTTCCACTGTGCAAATACCTCTCTGCACTGGGAGCGCAGCCGTAATCTCCATGCAGCGCACCCAGCGCACAGAGGTATTTGCGCGTAAGAGGTCCTTTTAAAAGCTCTTAGCGCAAAGTAATTGCACGCTGCTGACGATAGGGTAATGCCATCTATCCCACATTTTAGCGCTGAAACGCCTGCTTTGGCATGGGGCAGCCAATGCCCAGTACAATTATCACAGGCATGTGCTTATGTCCGCCCCCAATTTACATTGCACACGGCGTTAAACGAGCGCAAACGCTAAATTAGCACTTTTGGGAAGATAGAGCCCCATTCCTCTTATTCCTTTAAAACCTGGCCTAGATTACCAAGGGGACATTAGACTGTCATTGGAGACTGGCACACTCTCAGATTTGTGAAACCTATTGCTGATTTGTGAAAATGCAATAATTGCAGGTTTCAGTGGATTTTCACCATCTACACCACATAAAACCAGGTCCATGCTCAAAGACCATGGGCCCTATCTTGGTACAGGCGATATCCCTTATTTGCGCTTGCTCACCTGTTTGTGCGTGCCTTAAGGCAGGGAAGATAGGCAGCTTCGCTGGCCCGGCCACTAATAATATTGGCAAATACAATTGATTGATTGATAACTTTATTGAACAATAAATGCAGGATCGTAAACGACAACACAACATAATCATATTGATCAAAAGGAATAAAACACAATAAAGCCCGAGGGCTTATTTCCATTGTGGTCCTTGTGTGTGGGACAAGAGGAGTGATTCTGTATGCAGGTGTGAGCGCGTGTGTGCGCGGGCAAAGACAACACAAACAGATAACATTTTATACTCAAACAAATCATTCTTTAACCTTATGTGAATGGTTATTTGGCTACCTAGCAAGAATGCATCATTCAATAAATAATAAGATAGAGACCAGCTCATAAACTAAAACAGGAACCTACCTAGGGTTTAAAACCCGCGACTATTTAGGGAACATAAGAAAAGGAAATTAAAAGGTTAGGAAATGGAAATTAAAAGGTTAGAATCACTTTTGGGAGCCAACCAGCCATTTTTTCAATGCAAGCTTAAAAGAGAACCTGGAGTTAAGGGTCTTAATACTCTCAGGGAGTTTATTCCATAAAATAGCTGCTGAGTAGGAAAAGGTGCATTTACCCTTTAGAGTTTTAAATTTAGGGGGAACGATGTTGGAGGTGCTTCCTCTTGTGGAGTAGCCATGTACCTCACTGACTTTACAGAAATAGTCAGAGAGGTAGCGAGGAGCCTCCCGTTTAAAGATCCTAAAAGTAAAAACCATGCACAATTTGATTTGGGAAACCCTCTCCTCCACTCTGAGCCACCTAAGGCTATGGAAGTGAGAGGGGAGGAGATGGACTCTGGGATGAAGTTTCAGAATAACCCGTATTAATTTATTCTGGGAGGTCTGAAGTCTGTTTTTGAGTATAAGTGGCCCTGCCGCTAATAAGTAATAACAAAATGACTGTTGAATCTATTCACATATTTTCATGTCATGTCTTTATTATTTGCACCAAATTATGGAAAGTAGTATCGATAAGAGTATCGATAAGTATCTGTATCGATAAGCAATAGCGATACCGGTATTGGTATCGATAAAATCCAAACGATACCCCTCCCTATATATAGGTCTATATTACTGATGTATGAGTATTGAATAACATACAGCACTTTTTTAGTCAGCACACACACCGCCAGGTCCAACACATGCATGATGTACACGCAAATATTGAAATACACATGTTCAGATTAACCCCTCTGATCCCACACTTAACATTCACACAGAACAGGCCGAGCCTATTTACACATAAACGCACACAAGAAACAATAGCGAACAATAAACAGCCAGTCCACAACCAAAACACATCCAGCTGCAAGTCTAAATCAACATCATCATAATCATTATTATGACAAGTCAGCAGCACCATGGTCAGCACTCGATCAGCACCAAGACAGGCGGGGTGTGCAGAGCTGCACGCACCCAGGCCCGTAGCCAGGGATTGAGAAATAGTGAGGTCGTTTTAGTGCGACGTGGGGGGTCCAGGGGGTGCTGTGCTCCCCCGATTAGAAAATGTTGTCCATTTTAAAGTAAAATGCTTCAATCGGGTGCACTTTGAGAGCAAAATTAAGGCTAGATTGATAAAGAACTACAGACATCATGTTAGAGTAATATCCTCTTTACTGTGCAATTGCTTTACAATGATACAAAAAATAAATGTCTCCCAATTTAATATATATTCTGCATACAGGTCACATGGCAGAATACTGCTCAATTAAATACAATGGCCCATCTACACAAACATCACTTACAGCGGATACTTACCCATTCATTTCAATAGAACTGTCCCCAAAGTCTAGCCCCAATGCAAAATGTGAACGTTGTGGTGAGTTATGTCTCTTCCTTCTATATAGCACACAGAGAGGAAGCAAATTGTTGCATTTCTGATCAACTATGTCATATATCATGTTATTTATGAGGGCTTTAAAACATCAATGACAGATGAATAGATCTGGGGGCCAGGGCTATTTAATATATATATATATATTAGGGGTGGGGGAAAAAATCGATTCACCTAAGTATCGCGATTTTTAGTGTCACGATTTTTTGAATCGATCTTTTATTCCAGAATCGATAATCGCAAAAAAAAAAAAAAAAAATTTTTTTTTTTTTTTACAACATAAACACACTGCCACACTATTATATGGGCCAGAAGTGATCGTTTTGAGGGGAAACGTTTGTATAATTATATCATATTTTTTAATGAAATAGCTGCATTATTAAGAGACTTGCTGCTACCAGTTCTAAAAGTAGAATTGGCCGAGCCTGCGGGGAAAGAGTGCATATCGCCACCTTTCGTAGCGGAGGCAACGTGATTCCATTAAAAATATATATATTTCCCACCGGTGCAGAACGACATAGTCCGAGTAAATAGCCTAATCAAGCTATAACAATAGCTCGACTTAACTGTGTATGTAAACGTACTGAGTGAAATTAAAACTAACCAACACACAATAGCCCAGCCACACCATGATGACTGACAATAATAATATGTAGATTCTGTTATGCAGCAGCACTCACTTGAACAGTGTTTGGTCTGGTTGGACTCAGTGTGGCTTCGAGGGGGAGGAAGGCAGGTAGCCACAGCTTGGCACACCGGTGGACTAGCAACAGATACTTGATTGAACTTGAAGAAGCTCGTCAGGCCAGTCAGGGTTAACGTTAGCAGTCAAGGTTGACTGAGAATCTTGGTGGTCGTTTGCTTTAGGGCTGAAATTATTCCTTGAGTACCTGAGTAATTCGATTACAAAACATTATCGAAGAAAAATGTTTTGAATCGACATGTCATTTAGACTGTGTTTCGCACGGACGCTTATTAGTGTGGCACAACACACTTCTGCTGTGGAAGACGTTTAAGTGGAAATCTGAGAAAACTGCATTTTTGTGGGCGGGGCGTTCCCCGCGTGGAGAGCGCACTGGGTCGGGTCACACTCTCATCTTCTCCGTGAGAAGCTGGTGCTTCCTGGTAGTCCATGTGTGGAGGTCTGGGAGCGTATTTGACGGCTGAGATTTACACTATATGAGGGTTTACAAAGCGGATGACTGATCTAACTGACAGGAGCAGTGATTGGTGTGCGTTTACCAGTTTATTGTGAAAGAAATAATTCCGTGTTGAGTGACTGTCACAAGCCCGTGTGACAACACGTCCAGCCTGGGGGAAACAACTCCTTGTACCGCACTTTGAGGCACCGGGCTGGATGTGTTTTGAGCTTCCTCCATGAAGGGAGATCGATGCTGAGAACGCTGACTGGTTTTGTGGGGGGAAAACTCTGACTCTAGACGAGTATGGTATTCACTTCAAAGGTGGCCAAGAGCGCCATCTATCGTATGGTAGTGAAAAGACCCATCGCCGCAGATTTGCGTCAATGGCGGGGAAGCGTTGATTCTGAAATAACACAATGTTGGCGGAGAATGAGTTAATCTCGAAGAATCATTGAGGGTTCCCTCAAATTTGTGTCTCCACTCCAGCCTATAACATTGTTTATCCAGCACTCCTGCACACCACAGCACAAACAACGTGGGCGTCAAGTCTGTGGATCGGACATCACAGTGTGACTGTCTATAACAATTTGTGTAAGCAGAAGCAGAACCCCAAAAGACATTAGCCCCGCCCAAAATGCTACATTCCAACTTCCAACTCGTAAATGTGGTTTACACCTCGCAGTGTATTTTTTTGACCAAAACAATCTAGACTGGCAACAAGATATGCAAGTGAGACAATGCAGGATTCCTGCGCAATTGATCTCGTAAACAGCTTGTTAATTAGCATATCAGTTTCCAAAATTCAGTAGAATAATCATTTTCTTTTGGGGGGGGGGGGAGTGCAGGCAGTGTCTGTCATAAACCTTCAACATATTTTCCTCCCATCCAGGATACCCCAAAGTCCGTGGACCGTCTGTGCCAATCATAGCGCTGCCCGGCGATGATGTCATCCTGCCATGTCACATAGAGCCGGTGGTCAATGCTGAGCGGTTGACAGTGGAGTGGACCAGGACTGACCTGGAGCTGAACAACAAGCACATACACCTCCACCTTACTGGCAGCTCTGACCTACAGAGACAGAATCCCACCTACAGGTACAGAATGTCAGGAATCACAGTTAAGATTAAAAGTTGGCTGATCCTTTAATGAAATTGATTGATCCCCGCCAGAGTTTCAAAGGAAAAGTCACCAGCCACCGCCAGGGTTTCTGAGCATTTTCACTAATCTTCCAAGACCCACTGAATATTTTGTAAACAAATAGAAGAAAATAGAAAAAACAGTTTGATTCTACCTTCATCCGTTCTTTAGTTATCGACACTTAAATGTAGGTAGTGTTCACTGAAAAAGGCCATCTGTCCCCAAAAACCAGAAAAAAAACGTTATTTTGGGTCATTTTTATGCCTCTGCCAGCAATAGCCGGGCTGGGGCATTATGGTTTCGGGTTGTCTGCATGTCCATACGTCCGTCCGATGTTCATCATTGTGATATCTCAGGAACGCCTTCACAGAATCTTCTATCTATCTATTATCATCTATTATCATCATCATCAGTATATACTGTAAATGGGAGCTAGGTCTCTGTCTGTCTGTCTGTTTGTTTCTCTGTCCCACTGTGATTCTCATAAATGCCACTGTGACATCATCAGTGATGTCATAAATCACTGTGACATAATCAGTGATGGCATAAATCCCAGTGTGACATAATCAGTGATGTCATAAATCTGACATCTTCAGTGATGCTAGTCTCATTGGCCACACAGCAGCCGAGCTGCGGGCAAGGCTGCGCAGTGGCTGAGCTGCAGGGCCAGTTCGGCGAGCTGCAGGACGGGCGAGCCCACGTCGTAGTGTGCAAGATCCCTAGTATCTATAAAAGGGAGCATGTGTTTGATGCAATTTTTGTCCCGGAAGTGATGTCACTCAACTGGAAGTGATGTCATCAGTGATGTCATCAGTGATGTCATCAGTGATGGTATCAGTGATGCCACTTGATCAATTGGCATTGTGACATCACTGATGATGTCATTGGCATTGTGACATCATCAGTGATGTCACTTGATCAATTGGCATTGTGACATCACTGATGATGTCATTGGCATTGTGACATCATCAGTGATGTCATAAGAGCATTTGTGATGTCATCAGTGATGCAACATTGTGACATCATCAGTGATCATGTGAGCATGCACAGCGGGCCAGGATTATATAGCATAATCATCATCATCATCATCATCAGTATATAAATGGGAGCTGGGGCACTGTCTGTTTCTCTGTCCCACTGTGATTGTCCCACTGTGATGTCATAAATCCTACTGTGACATCATATGTGATGTCATAAATCCCACTGTGACATCATCAGTGATGTAATAAATTCCAGTGATGCCATAATTCCACTGTGACATCATCAGTGATGTCATAAATCCCAGTGATGCCATAAATCCCTCATAAATCCCACTGATGAAATCCCACTGTGACATCATCAGTGATGTCATAAATCCCACTGTGACATCATCAGTGATGTCATAAATCTGACATCATCTGTGATGCTGGTCTCATTGGCCACACAGCAGCCGAGCTGCGGGCAAGGCTGCGCAGCGGGCGAGCTGTGAATGTGAGCTGCAGGGCCAGCTTGGCGAGCTGCAGGACGGGCGAGGCCGCGCGCGATCCCTAGTTATTTCAAAGGGAGCAAGTGGGCACTGTTCGTTTAAATTTTTGTCCCACTGATGTCACAATGTATATGATAGTATATTACTTTTTATTCAAAATTCGAATGTAAGTTTGAATGTGGAAAGGGGGGGGACATTCGATATGTAATTGACCCATCCTAATTAAAATAATAATATTGTTTTTTTGGTGGGCGTTCTTTTATGTAATTCCTTGATGATCCAGCAGACGGCGCCCCGCTCTAACAGCTTGATCTATCCTGACCACCTGACATGTTTTGACTCAATCTGGGAACCTAGTCTATTTTTATTTGAAAAAAAGACTCTGGGACAGCCCTACTGTTTTTCCCAGCTTCCTGTACAGCGGGCCTCTCCTGCCACCGTCACTTCCTTTTCCGCGTCCGTGCTCCACTGTTTACAGTCTAAATAGCAACTTGCACCGTGACTTTCCAGTAATTTTCCACTGTTGTTTTAAGACGAGTTGACGTCTTCTATTCCCTATCTTCCGACAGGCGCTATACCCTATTAGCGCTTGCGCACCTGTTTGCGCGTGCTTTAAGGCAGGGAAGATAGCAGTCCGCCCAGGGCCGATTTTACCAACGGGCTTACCGGGGCTGAAGCCCCGGGGCCCGGGACATCAAGGGGCCCAAAAAAAAAATTTTTTTTTTTTTTTTTGATAACCATGTGTGTGTGCACTGTAATAATAACTAGGGATGGTCCGATCCGATACTCAGTATCGGTATCGGAGCCGATCCGGCCAAAATCACTGGATCGGATATCTGGTGGGAAAAAGAAGTAGAATCCGATCCGATCCATAGCCTAAACTATCACTAAATGCTTCACTAAACTTCGAGCAATGCGCCGTCACGGACGCAGATGAACAACCGGAGCATCGTGCATGTGGACAGAGTGAGATTGCACTGTGCGTTGTCACCACAGCTGTGTTGATCAAGGAAGAAAAAAGCCACGTGCAATTTAATACGATGCAAGTGTTTTTAAGCATTGGAAACGTCAACACTGCGGCGCAGACTGCCTGCCTGCCTGATACCTGCCGGTCACTGTATCACACACAAACCTGACAGCAACGTTACAGAGAGAGGGAGAGAGAGGAGATCAGATGCAGATTCACTCCAACTCGACACCGGTGAGCCTCAAAACACACCGGCAGCCGCGTCAATAGTGCGCAGCACAGCATGCTATCACAATCAATCATAGGCTACGTTACCATTCCCAGAAGTGAAGTCAAATCTACGCACTTTCTGCATAACGGATCGGCAGATTAACGCTAATAAACACTCACCCAACTCAGCAGCGATAAAGTTAGATGTTCTCTCCTCCTGTTAGTCCTTATTATAATTAATCCCAAAAGTCAAAATCTTCCTTGAAAACAGCAATTAAAACTAGATTAGGCCATGTGCCCGTGTTTACAAACGCCATGATCCGTGAACTCCGCTCCGCCCCTTGTTTCACGCAACAAGCAAGGGGCAACCTCGCGTCACCGGGCTCTCTCTCTGGACTCGGGGAGACCAGGGACAGTTATAACAAGGACGTGTGTGTGTGTGTGTGTGTGTGTGTGTGTGTGTGTGTGTGTGTGTGTGTGTGTGTGTGTGTGTGTGCGTGTGTGCGTGTGCGTGTGCGTGCGTGCGTGCAAAGGCTTAAAAAGAAGCAGCAGCATTAGTGCATTACTGAGTCTATGTTCTGGGCTATAGCCTTTCATTTAAGGAATATTGTTCCACAGATTGAACATGCTGTTTAGATGGCTGGGTTAAGCAAAGTGCATTGGTAAATTTATTATTAACAGCTTAGTTGTATAAGCGAGGGAAAAAGATCGGATCGGATTGATATCGGTATCGGCAGACACTCAAGATTGTGGTATCGGTATCGGATCGGATATGGAAAAAGTGGTATCGTGCCATCCCTAATAATAACAGCAATAATAAATACTAAATAATAATAATAAAAGTGCTTGTTGTGACATCTCAGTGGCAATGTTTTCTTTCCAATCAGGCTGTTTATGAAAGAACATGATGGCTAAACCTACAGTTTGTGTTTGTAAGTTATAATGCTGACAGGAGAGCAGGTGGTGACATGAAAGTTAGTGAGAAAAGGAGAAGATACTGAATAATGACATCACAACAGTATAATCCTAATGTTGATTTAAAATGAGATATTCCTTTAAATACGGCTAAAAAAGGATTAAAAAAAACACTCAAATTTTTTTCGCTGCAGAGATGAATAGCCCCAGGGCCCATGAAGTGTAAAATCGGCATTGAGTTAGCCTTGCGCCAGTGTCCAGGTGTTATGGCGAGTTTTGCACCCCAGCGCCGGCAGCATCCCCACCTCACTGGAGCATATTGTAATGATTTATACAGAAATGTAACTGTTTAAAAGTGATATAATTGTGGTACTGGTAGATGTGACCTCCCTGATTTCTAAGTTAAAACGGCCCCGAAAATGTTGGGGATGCAATTCTCGGCGGGGATGCGGAAACGTTCACGGCACCTGTCGCAGACGCAAATTAGAGCCGTGCCAAAATCATCTGTGCCCCAAAATGTCTGTGCAAACGGGATTTGGGCGGTCTTAACTACCAGAATTATTCACGCATGTGGCCAGGCAATCCTGGGCATTACATCAATCAAAACGCTTTCGGCATATGTCATATTTGGTGACGTTCAGATGTGGTGACTTTCTCTGGGGGTACAGAGCCTAGAGGAAACGCCTCACTTCATCTATAATCTGCAAATCAGTAGCCCCCTCCTCTCCATTGAAATGAAGCAGATCACCAGGTACTACTCTCATGGCCTTGGGCATGGACACCTTCCCTTTCCTGGTGGGATAGGAGGGGGTGTCACACCCGGATAGAGTGTGCATAGCCAGGATGGAGCAACACTGCTCTCCCAGGATCTCTACTGTCGAACATATACCCATCTTCCAGCAGCAATAGATCATAATGCACAACACATCAGTGTCAGATTTTGGACAGTTGTAGCCTTTCCGCATTCTTCCAACATTTTATGTAACCTTTATTTAACCAGATAAAAACTATTGAGACTATTGAGAACTATTGAAACACTGTGCCTGCCAGCTAGCCCCAGCTTTCACTGACATTTTCAACCAATCCCTAGTTCAATGTAAAGTTCCAGCTTGTTTCAAATCATCAACAATCATCCCCATCCCCAAGAAGGACAGCATTACAGGCCTCAATGACTACAGGCCGGTGGCCTTAACATCTGTAGTCATGAAGTGCTTTGAAAAGCTGATTCTGTCACATCTCAAACCCCACACCGACCACCATCTCGACCCATCACAGTTTGCTTATAGAGTCAATCGCTCAGTGGACGACGCAGTCAACCTCAGCCTTCACTACATCCTGAACCATCTGGACACCCCTGGCACCTATGTAAGATTACTTTTTATTGACTTTAGCTCCGCCTTAATCTGTGAGGTACCAGAGAGGCTTCAGGAGAAGCTACTATCCTTAGTGTGGACTGTGGACCCCTCCATTAGCCAGTGGATCATTGACTTTCTCACCAACAGGACTCAGCATGTGCGGCTGGGCCCCCACCTGTCTGATCCTTGGGTCACCAACATCGGGGCACCCCAAGGTTGTGTGCTTTCCTCCTTCCTCTACCTGCTGTACACCAACGACCTCATCTCCACAAATCCAAACATCAGGCTAATTAAGTACGCAGATGACACGACCGTGGTTGGCCTAATCAAGGACAATGATGAGTCCGCCTACAGACAAACCGTGTCCAGCCTTGCTGAGTGGTGCTCCAAAAACAACATTGAGCTCAATCCACTCAAAACAGTTGAAATGACAATAGACTTCCGGAAATCACCTCCCCCACTCTCACCCCTGTTCATCGACAACACGGCTGTTAAAGAGGTGGAGGCCTTCAAATTCCTCAGCACCACCATCACCAAGGACCTCAAATGGGAGACAAATGCCTCCTCCATAATCAAAAGGTCCCACAGTGGCATGTTCTTCCTCAGACAGCTCCGCAAACTCAACATCTCGCATTCGGTCCTGACCCAGTTCTATAAAGCCACCACTGAAAGCATTCTCTCCTCATTCATCTCTGTGTGGTTCGGCTCTGTCTCTGTCCTTGCTAAAGGCAGATTGCAGCGTATCGTGCACACAGCAGAGAAGCTGACAGGACAACAGCAACTGTCACTGAGTGAGCTGTATGATGCCAGGGTCAGGAAGCGGGCAGGGAGGATCATCTCTGACCCCTCTCATCCTTGTTTAGGAAACTTCCATCAGGAAGGCGATTCTGTGCCATTAAAACCAGAACCACACGCCACCTAAACAGCTTCTTCCCGAGGGCTGTCTCTCTCCTCAACAAGCCCACTCACATCTGAGGTCATGAGACCCCCCCCTCAGCCCCCGGCCTTCCAGTCACCCTTTAGAGCACTTTATCTTACTACTTTATTCCATGCGTTTCTATAATTAAAGTTTTTATCTTAGTTTCTAGTGATTTTATTGTTTTTATGAATGCTTTTATGAGTGCATAGCTGCACTTCTTAGTCAAAACTAATGGTTGTGGTAACCAACTATGCTCCTTCATGTCCTGAGTGTCTTGTATTCACTGTCGTATACGCATGTATGTTTATCTGTATCTTGTCGAGTGTGCTGATTCACCAGAATGAATTTCTGTGTCCTTGTGATGCATTTGGCAATAAAGTGTTTCTGATTCTGATTTCAGATTCTGAGATCTCTTTTACAATTGTGACCTGGCCAAGAAGACAGCAATGTTAGTAACATGATGTATGAGATTAGGGAGACGTCAGCCTTATCATGTATGACAATACTTTCTGCTCTGCTGACCACCTCAGTGAGCCTCTTCCTTCATCACTTTGTTGCGCTAGATAGAGGCCTTGTCAGTGAGAGTTGGTACTCTGTTGAGCTCTCCCCGGCTCTTCTTTGCCTTATGTGGTCTTTGGGCAGAGACTTCCTCACACCGGTCAAAGATGACACATGTTTGGGTGATGTAGCAATTAAGCCCGCACCCCATGCTGGTTGCTCAGCCACGGTGCCTGACGATGCATGGCCACACCACTTGGTAGATGAGCTGCAATGCATTTATAAGTAGACTATAATGTCTGGGGCGTCAGGATTGGGGACAAGGATTCCAAGACGCTGGGCGATCACATACTTGTTACTAGGGCTGTCCCAAACGATTATTTTCTTATCGATTCGACTAACGATTATTTTTTCGATTAGTCGATTAATCTAACGATTATTTTTTATTTTTTATTTTTTATTATAGAACAATAAATTTGACCAGGGGTGCTCAACGTTTTTACACTTCAGATCAACTTTTACATTTTTCAACAGCACAATATCTACTGTACCTGTCTACCCCCCTAACACCTTCGTCCTTCCAAACTTGCATCACCCATTTGGCTGTGCCCTCTAACAAGTTATGCATCGGATCAATCACGTGCATTCGTACATCATCAAAATAAGGCAAATCATGCATGCTACTGTGTCAGGCTCCATATTTTGCTCAATTTCTGCTTCCTTAGTTCTATTTATTGCCTTCTTTGCCTCTTTTGCATATTTACAGCGATCTCTGTTGTTTCTTAGTTCCCAGGTCTCATACAATCCTGAGAAATCGTTAGGGTTGTCCTACAACCCAGGTTTTACGAGTAAGAACGAGGATTCATATATGCTGAAGCCCGCCTAGCGGCGCTGAATTGAATGCCTTTCCTTTTATGCCTCTGCCGGCGATAGCCAGGCCGGAGGCATTATGGATCCGGGTTGTCCGTCCGTCCGTACGTATGTCCGTACGTACATACGTCCGTCCGATGTTCGTTAACGCGATATCTGAGGAACACCTTGACGGAATTTCATTAAAATTTGCCTCAAACATCGACTTAGACTCAAGGATGATCTGATTAGATTTTGGTGGTCAAAGGTCAAAGGTCAATGTCACTGTGACCTCTCGAACGCCATTTTCAAGCTTGTTAACGCGATATCTCAGGAATGCCTTGACGGAGTTTCATCAAATTTGCCTCAAACATTGACTTGGACTCAAGGATGAGCTGATTAGATTTTCGTGGTCAAAGGTCAAGGTCACTGTGACCTCACGAATGCCATTCCCAAGTTTGTTAAAGCGATATCTCAAGAACGGCTTCATGGAATTTCTTCCAATTTGGCTCAACCGTCGACTTGGGCGCAAGGATGAAGGATTACATTTTGGTGATCAAAGGTCAAAGGTCAAGGTCACTATGACCTCTCCAATGCCATTTTCAAGCTTGTTAACGCCATATCTCAGGAATGCCTTGACGGAATTTCATCAAATTTGCCTCAAACATTAACTTGGCCTCAAGGATGAACTGATTACATTTTGGTGCTCAAAGTTTAAGGTTACTGTGACCTCACGAACGCCATTCCCAAGTTCGTTAACGCGATATCTCAAGAACGGCTTGATGGAATTTCTGCTGATTTGGCTCAAACATCGACTTGCACTCAAGGATAAACTGATTAGACTTTAATGGTTAAAGGTCAAAGTTCAAGGTCACTGTGACCTCACACACTCAATTTCCAAGCTCTGTAACGCAACATCTCAGGAGCGCCTTGACAGAATTTCTTCAGTGTTTGCCTCAAATGGCGATTTGGACTCAAGAATGAACTAATGGCGGAGGCATAAATCCACGGTGCGGTCGTTCTAGTTTACCTCTGAAAAAGACCTTTAAAACCACCCAGGTGCCCCCAAGGCATCCTGGCACACCTCAGCCGGTGATTGGCGCAGCCCCCCACAGCCGCCCCCGTGTCTCTGACACGACCTGCACAGACCGGCTGAGGCTCGTCACTCCAAGCATTCAGCCTCGCCTCGAGCGGAGCAAGGGCAGCAAGGCGAATTAGTGAGAAAGATTAGTTGATTGATTGCACCTGGTGGCGCAGATCTGTTGCGACCCGGGCTCCTGTCCTGCAGTTTTATGTCATTGTATGTTGTTTTATACTAGTTTTTAACAATTGTAAAGTTGTTGAGTGACTGTGCATGTGCATGTTGGCACAATGACGACCCTTGCAAAACTTTTCTTGGCACTTTTTATCCTGGAACATCTCCGACTATGCCAAACACTACCTGCATGTGGGGGAAACAACCTGCAGCTGTCATACACCAGAGATGCACTGCTGGCTGGTTACGACCCACGGCCCCGAGGAGACCTCTCCAGAGAAGGGGAAGGAGAGGAGGAGTACGGCAGCGTCTCCGATGGAGAACAGGCCGCCTCTACCCTCCATGATACTCAGCAATGTGAGGTCACTGAGGAAGAAAATGGACGAACTGCGGATCAACACTAAAGCCTGTTATGAGTACCGTGAGTCATCTATCATGATGTTTACTGAGACCTGGCTCCACCGTGACATTCCAGACTCTCTGTGCGAGCTGGAGGGGTTTTCTCTCATTCGCTCGGACAGGAGTGAAATGTCGGGGAAAGGCACAGGTGGGGGCATTTGTGTTTTCATTAATGACAATTGGTGCAGACAACACACGCTACGCAAGACCGTCTGTAATCCTGACATTGAACTCATGTGCTTGAGCTTAAGACCCCTCTATCTACCGAGAGAGTTTGGCAATATCATCCTCTGCACTGTCTATGTACCACCCAGCGGGAACGCTGCAATTGCAGCTGCCCAAATCACTGATTGTGTTCACCAGCAACTGCTACGCACCCCTGAGGCCCCGGTTTTTATTCTGGGGGACTTCAACCATTGCAAACTGGAACTGGCACTCCCCGGTTTTCATCAGTATGTTAGATGCGAGACGAGAGGGGACAGAATTCTAGACAAATGCTATGGAAATGTGAGTAATGCCTATGTGAACAGAGCCAAACCTCCACTGTCGAACTCGGACCATAATACAGTGCATCTCATCCCCACCTATAGAACTGCTCTCAAACGTAGCAAACCACAAACCAAGACTGTAAAGGTCTGGACTAGTGACAGCATAGAGTCTCTCAAAGGATGTTTTCTTTCTACTGATTGGAGCATCTTCCATGAGATGGATGTGGACACTGCTACTGAAACTGTCACTGATTACATTCAATTTTGTGTAGACAATGTGATACCCCAGAAAGAAATTACTGTCTACCCTAACAACAAACCGTACATAACTAAAGAGGTTAAAAACTGTATTAATCGTAAGAAATTGGTGTTTAAGAACCGGGACAGATTGCAACTGAAAACTGTAGAAACAGAGCTTAATCATATGCTTAGACAAGCTAGGAGGAGACACAAGGAGATGATTGAAGAAAACTTCTCTGCAATGAACGCCAAAAAACTGTGGGACACTATGGAGGCAATCACCAATATGACCCCAGCTAAAAAGTGTCTCAGTATCTCTGATGACCTGCTAAAAGCAAATGAATTAAATTAGTTTTACATGAGATTCGAAACCCAGGACTTTTCTTCTGAACACAACAAGGTTTCAGATAGTATCTCTATCACGGACCAGGATGCAAGGTTGGTGATTGACCCTCACAAGGTCCAATCACTTTTCAAGCAGACCTGTGCTAAGAAGGCCACAGGGCCAGACGGCATCTCTGCATTCCTCCTCAAAACATGCTCGAGCATGGTGCCCAATCTTCCAGAAATCTGTCGACTCGCACACTGTCCCCACCCTCTGGAAGAAGTCAACAATTACACCTCTTGCTAAAAAGACTTGGCCCAAAGAGAATAATGATTTTAGACCTGTCGCTTTGACATAGATTGTTGTGAAATATTTTGAGAGGATCATGGTGTCACTGCTCAGGAACGAGGTAGCAGCATTTTTAGACCCTTTTCAGTTTGCGTATAGGCAGGGGCATGGCACAGAGGATGCCATGAATAGCATCACACATCTGGTCACAAAACACCTGGAAGACCCCAAGGCTTATGTACGCTTACTGTTTGTTGATTTTAGTTCAGCTTTTAATACTTTGCAGCCCCACCTGTTGATTGAGAAACTGAAACAGATGAGTGTGAATCCTTTTATTTTAAAATGGTATTGTTCTTTGTTAACTGGATGCACTCAGCGTGTTAGGGTCAACAATGTTCTCTCAGAAACCAGGTCGATCAGTACTGGTGCCCCTCAGGGTATTGTCAGCTCCCCGGTCCTCTTCACACTGTACACAAATGACTGTACAAGAACCCACCCTGAGAACTACATCATTAAATTATCTGATGATACAGCCATCCTTGGCCTAATGCACAAAGACAGAAGCTTAGCAGCTTACCTCTCTGAAATAAAGAGATTTGTGCAATGGTGTGACAGCAACCATCTTGTGCTGAATGTGAGGAAGACCGAGGAGATGATGTTTGACCCAAAGACAGTGGGTGACCCTAAGCCAGTGGTCATCCACAATGCACCCATCACTCAGGTCTGCTCTTATAAATACCTCGGGGTCCGTATTGACAACACCCTCAGCTGGAGGACCCATGTTGACAGTCTTTGCTCAAGACTTCAACAGCAGATGTATTTCTTACGTTAGTCCATGGGCCAGACCAGATATCGGTACCATATGGGTGGGCAAAACTTTACCTATACTAAATTGTTTATAGGGTCAATATAAGTAAATTAATATATGATAGCCTTTCCACAGGAGTAGCTTTTCATATTTATTGGACATTTTCTTATTTCCCCCTATTTAGTCCATGGGCCAAACACAAAAATTGCACATATCGGTACCATTCAAGTGGACAAATTCTAATCATGATTTTTGAACAGGTATATATCCATAGATGATATTTTAGTATGTTAGCCTTTGCAGAATGGCAGCTTTGTCACAGTTATCGGCTCATGAAGTTAGCAAACCCCTACAATAAATTTGATTCTAGGTGCTGATCCATAACCTATTTTAGGCTCAGGACCTTTAACCATGTTCTATGATAACATGTTTGACAACATTGTAAAGGGTAGCTTCTTAGCTTTCATTTGAGCTCAGTTGTGTGTCTGTCTGACAAATAAAGAGCTCACATGGGCTCTTCAAAGTGTCAGTGACATTCATTTTTCCACAGTTTTCGCCTAAATTATAGTCTTTATTTCAGCACTGTGGCATCTAGGAACATCAGAGACACAAACAACAAACACTGGAATACTCATATAGGACTATAAGGATTCAGAAAAGGTATAATGAACCCATACTATCCCATCATGAGGGGTGAATTTTGCCCTTTGAATTTGGTAGAAGAATGCCTTCTCGAGGGAAATGGGCCAGAACCCAAAATGTAAGATATCGGTACCATCCGGGTGGAGAAATTCTACTTGTGATTTTTTTAAATTCCTATTCATCCCTAGATTATCTTTTTATATGATAGACCTTGATGACCATGGTAGCTTATTAGTGCTTAACCACCCCTCTTAAATTATGGACTTATGGGAATTATGGGAAATCATCTTTCTTTCATTATATCCTCTCCCTGGGGTGTCTGGACTACTAACTGTTAATATTACATGTCTAGATATAGGCATGCTATCCTATGATACTATACCATACCATACTATACTAGATAGATATATATGCTATACTTAATTGTCTACTAAATTGGCACATTTCCCAGTCAAAAAGAGGGTAAATTGGCACGCTTTTCAGTCAGAAATTGTTTTATTTGTGTTACGGTATATGTACAGCTACATTGAAAATGTTTCCAGTCTTTCAACACAATATTAGGACAATCTACCCTTCCTGAGACCATGTCATCCACGAGGGCAACACCATCATCGTCATTCACATCTGAGTCTGTCAGCTGTGCAGCAAGCTCTTCTTCACTGTGTTGGTTGGCACATGTTTGTAGTTTGCACAGGTTTGTGCATTTCAGACCGTTATTGAGACCTGTGCACTCTGGTGGTTTGCACGACCTCACACACTTGCAGGAGAGCAACTGCAAGACGGCACCTGGTGCTGGGGAACCGTGCATCCACTGGATTTCAAGCTGCCCCTCATCATCTGTGGTCCACCTATGGTCCTTAAAGTACAGTCCATTGTTGATATCATGGGAAACTCCTTTGTGAATCCACTCAGTCCAGATCAATATGAGTTTGTCAGCTTGTCAACTGCAACTGTTGCCCCGCCAGATGTAGCTAACCTGCATGATTCCAGCCACAACATCCAGCAGTGGAGGAAACTGCTCTACAGCGCTGCCAGCAAAGTCAGTCTGATCAAATTCTTGTTTGAGGAATGGAAAGGACCCAAACACAGATAGAAACTACAAGACAAGGCCTTATATGTTACCTGTGAAGTAGTCTGCTTCAAAATCAACAAGAACCAATGGGAGGAGGTAACACAGCTCAAATCCTCTCAGGAAGAAGCTGACACCTGCATGCTAATGCATGCTATCCATGTAGCAGAGTCTGGCTTCAAGGCAGTGATCATCATGGCAGACACAGATGTCCTGCTACTGACTCTGGGTTGGAGCAAGGACATCCCATGCCCAATGTACCAAAAATGTGGAACACAGAACAAGACAATGTTCCTGGACATCACCAAACTATGAAAATCACGCAGGGATAGTATTGCTGGCGCCTTGATTGGCATGCACACGTTCACTGGCTGCAACACTGTCAGCGTATTTGCAGGACACGGAAAAGTGGGCACCCTGAACAGACAGGACATATCAAGAAGCCTTCCTTGAGCTCGGCCGTGCTTGGGATGTCTCTAATGTGCTCTTCAAGAAGCTGCTGGAAATCATGTGCCACATGTATTATGTATATGTACCCTCTACACACATTACAGATGTCAACCTCCTCCGATACCAACTTTTATGCACCAGACGTGGGGAGGTCGAGTCCAGCCAGCTTCCACCATTTGAGGATTGGCTATTAATGCATTCCATTCATGCAAAAGATCAGACTGCAATCTCTAGACGGTCTCTTCAAACCCAACCATCTGTACCAAGCCCCAAGGACCATGGGTGGACCACAGACGATGAGGGGCAGCTTGAAATCCAGCGGATGTGCGGTTCCCCAGCACCAGACCGTTTTGCAGTTGCTCTCCTGCAAGTGTGTGAGGTCGTGCAAACCACCAGAGTGCACAGGTCTCAATAATGGTCTGAAGTGCACAAACCTGTGCAAACTACAAAAATGTGCCAACCAGCACACTCAGATGTGAATGACGATGATGGTGTTGCCCTCGTGAGTGGCATGGTGTCTCAGGAAGGGTAGATTGTCCTAATATTGTCCTGAAAGACTGGAAACATTTTGAATGTGGCTGTTCATATAATGTAACACAAATAAAACTATTTTTGACTGAGAAACGTGTCAATTTACTCTGTTTTTGACTGAGAAATGTGCCACTTTAGTAGACAAGCATAGTATATCTAGTATAGTATAGTATAGTATAGTATAGTATAGTATAGTATAGTATAGTATGTACAATATCATAGGATAGTTTGCCTATATCTATGTAATATTAACAGTAGTCCAGACACACCCTAGGCAACTGATAATGAAAGAAAGATGATTTCCAGGGAGGGCACTTTCCTAGTTTTGAATGACAGCAGTCCATAATTTAAGAGGGGATAAGCACTAATAAGCTACCAGTCATCAAGGTCTATCATATAAAAACATAATCTAGGGATGTATATGAATTTAAAAAAATCACAAGTAAAATTTGCCCACCTGGCTGGTACCGATTTGTTAAATTTAGGGCTCTGGCTCATTTCCCTTGAGAAGTCATTCTTCTACCTTAACTCATTCACCGCCAATGACGTCTTTGACGTGTTATCAGAAATAGCCCTCCCCGCCAATGATGTGTTTGACGTGTTTTTGTTTTTATTACTGCAGGGCGTAGTTTAAACACTTCCCCAGCCTGTCACATGGTATCAGGTCCCTAGCATCTAAGACAACACGTGAACAAACACATACCGCAGCTGTTGTTTTGAAATTGAGCAAGAGGAAAAGCAGAAAACGGGTAACGCTTCCTTGTGCAGACAGGAGAAACGCCATTGAAACCCCCCTCGGCGCGCTGCACGAGCTGGAGTCGCCTTCCTCTGTGCCAGCCCGGAGAAAACGGGAGAAAGTAATCAAGAGATGTGTTTGATCATCGGAGGAATGAGGAAATGATCGATCAGTTTGCGAGGGCGGTGAGGACGTGTTGAATAGCCGAGGGGAAAACGGGAACGATCAAATGGCAGGGAGGATATGACAGGGAGACATGGACGAGGACGGGTGGACCAGAAGAACAAAACAAAATAAACACACAACAGCAAGGCACAAGGCAGAAGCGCTGCGGCAGTCACAGCAGCCCGCTGTCCTTTCTCAAGAGCTATTCAGTTGGTTCATGAAATCGCTGGGCTGCGTGCCCTCCAGTGTTGCTCCTGGCCAATCCCAGCGCCACAGGGCGTGGTTATTGCTTATCCTATGTGGGGTTAGAAATCTAAAAGGGGGATCGTGTGTGTGTGTGTGTGTGTGTGTCTGTCTGTCTGTCTGTCTGTCTGTCTGTCTGTCTGTCTGTCTGTCGGTGTGTCTGTCTGTCTGTCTGCACACTCACTCACACCGAGTAAACTGTATTGTTGAATGTAAAAAAAAGCACTTCATATGTATATATATATATATATATATATATATATTTTTTGTCATTTGTGTCCTAACGAATAATATTTACATGTCTGATGTCAATACAGTTCAAAATAAAAGAATTGAGAGTGAGTTCTGCCTGAGATTGTGCCCTTTTACAAAAATTGCCTTTTCTCCTGTTTATTTTCTCAGGGAGACCTTCAGGGTGAAAACAGGGTGTATATAAATGGCTATAAGTAGAGTACAGAACATGCTAAAAGCTCACTTTTTTTTTCCTGGTGAACCCAGAGACGTACATCTTCATTTTGAGGTATTGCAAATCACTCTGGTGCTAATAGATAATTTACTCTGGGTCTTGAAAGATGACCAACAATTATGAAAATCTTTGGCCTGTGCTAAATATTGGCAGTCCTAAACTGGCGGTGAATGAGTTAAGGGCCACATTCACCCCTCACGATGGGATAGTATGGGCACATGATACCTTTTCTGAATCCTTATAGTCCTGTGAGTATTCCAGTGTTTGTTGTTTGTATCTCTGATGTTCCTAGATGCCACAGTGCTGAAATAAAACTATAGTTTAGACGAAAATTGTGGAAAAACGAATGTCACTGACAGTTTGAGGAGCTCCTGGGACCTCTGTATTTGTCAGAGAGACACACAACTGAGGTTAAATGAAAGCTAGGAAGCTACCCTTTAAAATTCTATCAAATATATTCTCATCAAACATGAGTAAAGGTCCTAAAAAGAGCCTAGAATAGGATATGCATCAGCACCTAGAATCCAAATTATTGTAGGGGCTGGCTAACTTCATGAGCTGATAACCATGAGAAAGCTACCATTCTGGAAAGGCTATCATACTAAAATATCATCTATGGATATATACATGTTCAAAAATCATGATTAGAATTTGCCCACTTGAGTGGTACCGATATGTGAAATTTTGGTGTTTGGCCCATAGACTACGTAGACTTATGCTTTTTGGAGTGGAGCAGAAGTTCATGTTGCTTTTTATCATGCCGTGTTAGAGAGTGTTCTAAGGTATGGTATCACAGCCTGGTATGGTAACTTGACAGTGCAGCTCAAAGCACAGCTTGCTCGCCTAGTGTAGACTGCCATGAAAATCATGGGGATCACAAACCATCCATCCCTCCAAACCACCTATGAGCAGACAATCATCAGACAGGCCCGGAGAATAGTGTCCGACCCCACCCACATTCTCCACCCAGAGTACCAGCTCTTACCTTCTGGTAGGGGATTCAGAGTCCCCAAGAGCAGGCTGAACCGCTATGAGCACTCATTCCTGCCCATGTCCATTAAGCTCCTGAACAGGGACAGGTAGAGGTGCTTGTAGCATTAAGCGCCTGAACAGTGACAGGTAGAGGTGCTTGTAGCATTAAGCTCCTGAACAGTGACAGGTAGAAGATCAGTGCAGAAGATCAGATCGTCATCGTCATCCGACCAGTGACGACAACATCCGAAGTTGGTCCCCGGGCGCTGTACGAGAAAGCGACCACTGCTCCTGGCCTGCCCCTCGGAGGAAAGGACATGCCTGGATGGGTTAAATGCAGAGGACACTTTTCACCGGCCACCGTCAGCATGAGTGTGTTGTGGCCGCATGCATGTGTTGTGGTGTTCGTGTGACAATAAAAGACGGGGCTTGTCCCATTACGAGAGAGGTAGAGGTGCTTGTAGCCTTATGGTTTTTGCAAGGTGCCGTCAGTGCCAACCACTAACTGTAAATGTGTGTACTGCAGACTGTTTGGATGCTGTGTGCTACTTCCTACCATGTATGTTTCCAATGTGTGATTTTATCTACTGTGCAACTGCAGGACAGAGTCCAGCACAAATTTCCCTAAGGGGACAATAAAAGTATATCTTATCTTATCTTAATCCTCGTTCTCACTCGTAAAAACTGGGTTGTAGGACAACCCTAACGTTTGACTTCTTTTCGAACTCAGATTCTCACATATGCTGATGTACAACCATCCTTGCTGCAAGGAAGCACCACATGTGACCCTGAAACCCATGGATGGCAACGCGGGGCACACGACCAGGGGTCATGGCAACCCGGACAGCACAGCGAGTGACCACAAGGCGCTAACGCCTGGAGGCTGACAAGGCAGTGTGCTGGTCACATCCAGAATGTAATACCTCACAAAGGTGTTGTGAGTGGACCATGATGTCGCAGCACACGTCCTCCACCGACACACCGCGCAACAGTGCCCATGACGCCGCAACACCTCTTGTGGAGTGGGCCTTAATACCCTCCGGGGTGACTTTTCCCACGGCGGAGTAGGCCAAGGCCTCCACTATCCAACGCGACAAGCACTCTTTGGACAGGGCCTTGCCCAGGGCACGGGCACCAAAGCATACCAAGAGCTGGTTTGAGGTGTGTAGCGCGCATCCTGTCCACATAGGCTAGAAGCGCCCGCACAGGGCACAGCGTCTGCAACCGCTGCTCCTCCGTCGGGTCCGAAGGAGGAGAGCAAAAGGCTACCAAGTCTATGACCATAGACCTGAAACTAGCATTGCTATTCTTAGGCTGATAAGCAGGGTTAGGTCGCAGCCTGCGCCTGTCATCAGAGAACACCATACAGGACTGTTGCACCGAGAGGGGAATCAAGTCACCAACCCTCTTACCGGAAGACAGGGCTAAGAGCAGCGCAGTCTTCAGGGATAGGTGTTTCAAATCGATGGTATCGACGGGCTCAAAGGGAGGACCAGAGAGCCCCTCCAGCACCGTGACCAATTTCCAAGTCGGAAAAACGCTCCGCATCGGCGGGCGTAACCTGCGAACACCCTTCATGAACCGAGATGTCAGGAAGAGGCTCCCCACCACCGGCCTGCCATCAATGGCCCCCATCATGCAGTCTCTGAAGGAAACAGATAATGGGTTCAACGCCACAATACACTGGATCCACCTCCCATTCCGTGCACCACTGCGCGAAGGCCCGCCACTTATATGCGTACTGAGAGCGAGTAGAGGTAGCTCTAGCGCTCTGTATAGTTTGTACCATATTCAACGGCAGCCTTGAGCTAGCAAGCGGTCCCGTTCAGGAACAAAGCTGCCAGCTTCCACCTGTGGGGGGGAGGGTGGAGTATCTCCCCCTCCGCCTGCGACAGGAGGTTCGGTCTACGCGGCAGCAACCACGGCGACGTCCGCGAACCAGATCTGCGTCGGCCACAGCGGCGGCACCAGTGTGAGCTGCATGCCCCATTCCCTCACCCTGTCCAGCACCTGCGGGATCAGGGGGGTGGGGGGAAACGCATTGAGGCCCTCTCTTGGCCAATCGTGCACCAGAGCGTCATGCCCCAGAGGGCGCCTGTCCCCGTGGATGGAGAACCACAGGAGGCAATGTGCCGCGTGCCACGATGCGAAGAGATCGACGTGCGCCCGGCTGAACCTGGCCCAGATCTGCTCCACCACCTGCGGGTGGAGACACCACTCTGACATGCGGAGGTTGCCTCTCGACAACAGATCCACGCCCAAGTTCAACTGGCCCTGTATGTGGGCCGCCGACAGAGAGAGCAGATGGGCGTGTGCCCACTGATGTATTTCCGTCGCCAACCGGTTGAAGGGCCGAGACCGGACACCACCCTGGCGATTGATGTAAGCGACCGTGGCGGTGTTGTCCGAACATATCAGTACATGGTGACCGTGTATCTGATCCCGGAAGTGGCGTAGAGCCAGGTGAACCGCCTCCAACTCTGCAACTCTAGCACGGACCTCCAACTCCACGGAACTCCAACTCTAGCACGTTTATGTGGCAAAGCTCCCGGGCTTCCCACTGGCCCTTTGTCCCTCAAACACCATACCCCATCCCCACAGGGAGCCGTCCGAATGACACGTTTGAGTGGGACTGGACTCAACCGAGTGCCCGATGAGAGCCAATGTGGGTCAGTCATGGTCTGTCAGCGCCAACTCGCAACCGCGATGCTTTGCTGGGTCCAGGCGGTGACTGAGGAACCAGATCTGGAACGGGCGCATGTGTAGCAGCCCGAGGGGGGTCACGGCGGCTGCCGCGGCCATGAGCCCCAGCATTACTGAGCATTGATGCACCGAGACCATGCGCCCCCGGCGCAGGGCCCCTGCTGTCTCCAGAACGCGTCTCTCCTCACTGCAGTGAGGCGTGCCCGCATGGACAGGGAATTCAGCTCCAGTCCAAGGAAGGTTGCAACCTGCCCCGGGAGAAGGGAGCTCTTCTGCCAGTTTATTGTGCGTGATGGCAAGGTCCCTCAAGTCTGCCGCTATGAGCACGTCGTCGAGGTAAACATAGATGCGTATCCCCCTCGAGCAGAGGGGGGCTCAAGGACAGGCCGAAGGGCAGGACGCAAAACTCATAGGCTACACCCAGGAAAGAAAACCGCAGGAACTTCCTGTGTCTCTCCACTACAGGAATGTGAAAGAAGGCGTCCTTCAAGTCGATGGAAGTAAAGAAGTCCCTGATCGCGTTGAAAAGGTGAGGAAGAGTAAGCATGCGAAAGGTCAACTTCCTCAGCGTCTTGTTCAGAGGCCTGAGGTCCAATATGGGCCGCATGGATCCGTCTCTCTTGGGCACAGTGAAGTACCTGTGGTAGAACCCTGAGTGCCTCTCTGCCTCTGGTACGAGGTGTACCGCCCCCTTGGCCAATAGAGAGGAGACCTCCTCCCACAAAATGGCCGTGGAACCCTCGTCCGCTTGCGAAATGCGAATTCCATTGAAAGCGGGAGGGGGGGGGGGCAAACTTCAGGGTACGCAAAACCCACGGGGTAGGGGAGCAGACTCACTTCCAAACAGGGAGCCTGCTCGACAATGGCGGCCTTTCGCCGGAAAGTAGTAGCCAGTAGTAGAAAGTAACGGGCCAGGCCAGGGCAGTGGTGCGTGAGCGGGCGCTTGCGTGACAGGCCAGGCCCCTTGAGGCAGTGGCGAGTCAGCCGGTCTGAGTCGTTGGCCATCGGGAGATGGCTCGATGCCCTGGCTGGGAGAGACTGTGGGGGAGGGGGTAAAAGGTGCGAGGCGATGCCGGCACACTGTGTGGGCCGAGAGGCGTTCGCAGTCAAGGGACACAGTGGCACCGTGCGCCGAGCGGCTTTCGCTGGCAAGGGGCACTCCAAAGGCAAGGTCCTCTTGGGGGCTCCAGACCGAAGTTGGACCATGAGTCCAAACGATGGTGGGCTTGACCCCCCTCCCCCCTGGGAGGTGACTAGGTACGGCTCTGCCCCTTTGCCCTACCCGCAGAAGCCTCTGCCGCTGCTGGCTCGGCCCGTGCCACTGCTGCCGGCGTTGCTGTGGCTGCTTGAGCGGGCGCGGCGTCCAGGACGGCCCAGTAGGCTGGCCGCGAGGCCGGCCTACCTCCGCACAAGGAGGCCCTACACCCTCGCGGGGGGGCCTCTCCCGGGATTGCGGCGAGCGGGAGGGGCCAGCCCCAGGCTGGCGTCCCCATTCCTGAGCGGGCGCAGAGCGCTGTGTCGCTCGTTGCCGGCGAGGCATGAGGGACCTCACGGCCTCCGAGTCCTGACGCTGCCTCTCGAACTGGTGGGCCAGATTCTCCACTGAAGGTCCGAAAAGGGGGAGACTGGTGCGTTGAGCAGCTCCTTCTTCTCCCGCTCCGAGACCTGCTTCAGGCCAAGCCACAGGTGGCGATGATTAATGACCGAGAAGGCCATGACCTTCCCTACGTTCTGCGCCACACAGTCCAGCATGCGGAGTGCGTAATCAGTGACCATGCGGAGCTCCGTGTAAGTCTCCTGGGAGGCGTTGCCCTGCAAGTCAGCTAGGAGGCCACATGATACCCCTGAGTGCCGGCGCGGTAGCATGTAGGCCTATCGAAAAAAAGAAATGTGATAGGAAACAGCTTTAGCGAATTTGTAACCAAACCAGGGATTCCACTAGCATTTTTTCTGGCCGGCCAATTGAGCCGCAACATTCCAGAATTCCGGCCTTATAGAATAATTACCGGCCCAGTCAAAATGTAGCCTATTGAAAAAAGATAGATGTAGCCTGATCATTTCATAAATACATAACACATTATTGTATAATTCTTAGCAAACGAAATCTAAATTTTAAATCATTTTTTGATTTCCAAATAATTTTCGAACTATTCACTGCGGTGCGGTCTGCGCAAAGGGAGGAGCTGCACGCACACCGCTCCTTATTTAATTAATTAATTTGGTTCGGGTTTGCAGACCCATTAAGATTAAACAATAAAACACAAAAAACAAAAGCTATTATCCAACAAATGTATTTTATTATAGTGAATGAACTCGTCACACACTTTGTGAACTGAGTTTGTCATATATTCCCGTTTAATTAAGCCTAAAGAACACTGGCGGGCCTACATTAAATGTCTCTTTGCATCGAAGAACATGAAATTAAATAACTTGAAAGATAATCGAAATTAAGAAGTTGCCTACCTGCAACAAGCCAGAGATGAGACGTGCAGTCAGTCAAACTTTATAGCCTATATATTTTCTGAAGCGGTCTGTATTGACATGACGAGGGACTGCAGCTGGTTGACACGCGGGCATCCAACTCGCTTTCAGAACGGACTTATAGCCTACTTCACAACATGAGAATATTTGCTTTACTTTCAACTGAAGGGCAAAAGGTAAGAATATTGTGTTACCTGTAGCCTACATCTGAGAACGAAATCCCTTGTTGCGTGTTGTGAGCTTTGAGACGATGCGCTCCATAAAGTGTTCAGACAAATAAATGAAAGCTGCCCATTAAATACTCCATGGCAAATCAATTGAGGTTCTAGTAGGTTATTTATGCTGAAATTATGTTGATATTAGTGGCTAAATTAACGGACATAATAATAAGCTTTACAACCTGCAGAGGACTTCTCTGTCGCTGCGAGAATTCTCGCAATACGCTTGCGGCAGTTTCTTCATGATCAGCGCTCCGCATGTGCAAAGCAAACTTGCGATTTTTATCAGCAGCACTTGAGGAAACCGTGAGTTTGCTCGTTGATATAAGCGATTGCCCGAACGATTCATTAATTAATAAACTAGTGAACGTGAAGTGAGTCACGAAGAGCCACACCTGCCCACTACAGATATGCGGATAATGACCTGCCACTGTTAAACATGAGCCACGATTGCGTGGAAGCGGATCTTATACCGGTGGTCGAGGTAGATAAAGTCGCGGGAGTGCGCATAGGCCGGCTAATTGTTGTTTAACATGCAGGCCAACCGGCTAGGTGCAGGTTATAATACGGATTCCACTGCATGTTAAGAAGTGGCTCTGGAGTATGGTCAAGTTATTGGTCATAGCGGCCGCCTGACCCGCTGCCTTATAGGACTTCTCGGCCAACTTGGCCATGACCTGGCAGGCCTTGGAAAGGAGCTGGGGCCTACCGGGACGGGAGAGGTGGTTAACCACCACAGCCTCCAAATGTGGCATGGCCGCGTAGCCCAGCTTTGGCTCACCGTCCACGTCCGACCAACAGGGAAAAGCGTGGGTGGGGCACCTAGCCTGGTGGGGGGTATTCCATGAGCCCCTCACTAAGGCCCGCACGTCGTAACATTGGGGCATGCAACATTGCGGTGGAGCCGTGGGAGCCTGGAAAAAGCGCCCTTGAAGCAGGGAGCTAGGAGGTGGAGGGGGGTTGGCCCACTCGATGCCGAGCTTAGCTACGGCCCTGGACAAAACCTCCCTAAACTGCCTCTGATAGGCCTCACCTCCCAAGTTTTCAGCAGGCGATGGAGCCTGTCCAGGCTCCTCCAGATCCGCCTCCTCCTCCTGAGGAGCATCCACCTCATCCTCACTTATGTGTGGGTGGAGGTCGATAACGTCCTCCATGCTGTACGTTGAGCCGCACCCCATAGACACTGCCTCCTGGCTGTCCGCCCACTGCTGGGGGGGGGGGGGGGGAGAGGGCAGTGCGCGGGGGCTCGCGAAGGCCGGCATCGGCCGAGCTAGGCTCGACCCGTGCGGGTGAACAGCAGCGGCGTCGCTGGGCATATCCCCACGAAAAAAAGAGGCCCGATAGCAGCGAGTATATAGCGGGAGGCAACGCAGCACAATAACGCGCAACGAGTGCATGCTCCGCATGTCTGGGTCCCAAGCTGGACACACAGAGCCTGTGACAATCGTCAAGCGCCAAGCAGGCCTCACACTGGATGCACAACTTAAGTGCCCCGCTAAGTGCCCCGACTCAGCCGGTCTGCGCAGGTCAAGTTAAGATCCATGCTTAGCTAACAGAGGTGAAAGCAGCGCGAAGCTAGCTAATGTAACAGCTAGACTGTATGCTAACGGAGGCGAAGCAGTCCGAACACACTAGTCTATTCAGAAGAGGCTAGCAGACACTGTCTACAGACACTGCAAACTTTCTGTTGGAAAGGTATGAGGAGAACCACAGTAGGGCCGGCCCTGAAATACCCACCCAAGTCCTCAACCTTTCCAACAGTATGTCATGATCAACTGTATCAAATGCGGCGCTCAGATCAAGCAGGACAAGCACTGAGCATTCACCAGCATCCGCCTTCATCAATATATCATTAGTAACTCTTATCAGGGCAGTCTCAGTACTGTGTTGTTGTCGAAAGCCAGATTGAAATTTTTCAAAAATATCATTACTGGCCAGTACGTCTAATAATTGTTTCGAGACACATTTCTTAGAAAGAAAGGGAAGTTTCGAGATTGGTCTGTAGATGCTAAGCACAGAGGGATCAGAACCAGATTTTTTTAGAAGAGGCTGGACACTAGAAGTCTTAAAAAGATCAGGAACAATGTCGGATGATAAAGAGCTGTTGAGGATAGAAAGGATTACAGGGGCTACACTATCTAATATCTTTAGTAAGAATTTAGGGGGTAGTATGTCTAGTGGACCTGAAGATGGTGTCATGAGTGACACAGTTTTAGTTAATTCTTGAATTCTAATTTCCTTAAAAACATGTAAGGTGGACAGTTGAGGACAAGGTAATCCAGAAGGAACAGAAGGGGGGGAATATTCAAACGGATGTCCTCAACTTTATCTATGAACATTTTTAAAAACCTTTCGCAGTCTGCATTACAAGCAATTGGGACACTGGGATACTCACGGTTCACTAGGTGGTTAATTGTTTTAAATAAGAACCTAGGATTATACTGGTTGGAGGTAATGAGCTCAGAAAAATATTTTGCTCTTGCCTCTCTGACTTCAGTGTTAAAATACTGTAATAAAAATTTCATATGATCATAATGAGCCAACAGTTTACATTTATTCCACTGTCTCTCAGCCTTTCTGCACTCTTTCTTTCTTGCTACGGATTCTATCAGTAGGCTAATCCAAGGAGACATTGACGTAGACTTGGCTTTGGATATGCATTTGAAAGGGGCAACCTTATCTAAAACAACTGTACACATATCATTAAAACAATTAACTAAGTCATTGGTGTTAGAATGCAGGCCTAGAGATTCAAGTCAAGTCAAGTCAAATTTTATTTATATAGCACCTTTCATACACAAAGGCAATTCAAGGTGCTTTACAAAAAAAATAATCGAAAAAACAAGCAGCAAAGCAATGCACATATAAAAAAACACATAAAAAACACAGCCGACAGTTTTAGTTAAAATATATACTCAAATTAACAAACATGAAACATTATTTCTGTTTTAAATAAGTTACAAGGCATTCTTCAGTATTATTATTACATGCACAGTCCATTTGTTGGAAATGTACAGGAATCTTTTTTTTTAAATTACAGGCCGAGAGAGGCAGTAGTTTAGTAGCAGTTAAAAGCAAGAGTAAACATAAAGGTCTTTAGCTTGGATTTAAAAATAGGCAGAGTAGGGGCAGATCTAATGTGTTCAGGGAGTTTGTTCCAGTTATGAGAGGCATAGTGGGAGAACGCGGCTTCACCATGTTTTGATTTGGTCCTCGGGACAATTAGTAGACCAGTGCCTGAAGATCTCAGGGATCTGGATGGTTCATAGTGTAGAAGCATTTCAGAGATGTAGTGTGGGCCTGACCCGTTGAGAGATTTGTAAACTATTAGCAGAATTTTAAAGTCTATTCTAAGATTTACTGGCAGCCAATGCAGGGATTTGAGAACTGGTGTAATGTGTTCAGCTTTCTTGGTTCTTGTTAGAACTCTAGCAGCCGCATTCTGAATGAGCTGTAGTTGTTTAATAGCTTTTTTGGGAAGACCATTGAAAAGACTGTTGCAGTAGTCTAGCCTGCTAGAAATGAAAGCATGAATTAGTTTTTCAAGATCTTGTTTGGACATATAGCCTCTAATCCTTGCTATATTTTTTAGATGATAGAAGGCAGATTTTCTTATAAGCTTGATGTGGGAGTTGAAATTTAGATCAGAGTCAATAATAATGCCAAGATTTTTTACCTGGTCCTTTGGCTTCAAAGATAGGGATTCGAGGTGAGCAGTAACTTTGAGCCTATCTTCTTTTTTGCCGAAGACAATTATCTCTGTTTTGTCTTTATTAAGTTGGAGAAAATTCTGGCACATCCAATCATTAATTTGCGCAAGGCACTGACACAGTGTCTCTATGGGGGCATAGTCATCCGATGAGAGGGCTATGTAGAGTTGGGTGTCATCTGCATAGCTATGATAAGCTATTTTGTTTTTTTGCATAATTAGGCCCAGAGAGAGCATATAAAGGTTAAACAGGACAGGACCTAAAATTGATCCTTGGGGTACCCCACATGTCATTTTGGTTTGTTCAGATGTGTAGTTGCCAATGGAGACAAAGTAGTTCCTGTCTTGCAGATAAGATCTGAACCACTCTAGGACCGTGCCGGAAAGCCCGACCCAGTTTTCCAGTCTGTCCAATAGAATTTCGTGGTCAACCGTATCAAAGGCAGCGCTGAGGTCTAGTAACATTAAGATTGAGATTTTACCTGAATCAGTGTTCATTCGGATGTCATTTATAACTCTGATAAGCGCAGTTTCGGTGCTATGATGGGGTCGGAAGCCTGATTGGAAGGGATCTAGGAGATCATTGGAGGATAGAAAGGTATTGAGTTGTTGGTAGACAGTTTTTTCGAGTATTTTGCTAATAAAGGGAAGATTTGATATTGGTCTGTAATTGCTGATTATAGAGGGTAGTATTCAATTGAATACCCAAATAGAGAGGAAAATCTTGAAGCACTGTTGTCATAAAAAATGCGGGTGCTAATTTTCCGCTTAAGAGTATTCTTATTCACATGAACACAGAATTAAAAAGAAGACATAGATGGTCAGAAATAAAAATGTCTCTTAAAACCAGGGAAGATAAAATTAAGCCTAGGGTAAAACTAGGTCCAATGTATGGCCACCTTTATGAGTAGGGCCCGACACATGTTGAAAGAAGTTAAAAGACTCCATAATGTTTAAAAATTCCATAGCAAAGCTGTCAGAGATGTTGTCAATATGTACGTTAAAGTCCCCAGCAATCAGAACTTTGTCATGACGGACAAAAATCGCAGATAAAAACTCTGACAGTTCAGACAGAAACAAGGTGTTGGATTTTATGGGACGGTAAATAACAATACAAATAACTGGATCCATGCAATGCATCTTTAGGACAAGGACCTCAAAGCTAGAAAGATTGTTACAGGGTAAAAGGCCGCATTTAAATGATTTTTTAAAGACATCACCTAACCCACCACCCCGACCGCTAGCCCTGGGGGAGCTGATAAAATCATAATCAGGGGGGCATAGTTCTAAAAATAAGCTGTGTTCGCCAGGTTTGGACCAGGTCTCAATGAGGAACATAAAGTCAAGATTTGCAGATAAAATAAAGTAATTTAAAATAAATTTCTTATTTGATAGGGAGCGTGCATTGAGAAGAGATACCTTGACATTACTCCCATCACTATTGGAAATAATGGGACCATCAGAGGCGAGAGGCAGCGGGCGCAGGTGACAGGCGCTCACCCCCCGGCGTCGCCTGCCTTCAAACGGCCGATGCTATCTGTGTGTTGTTGTTCCAGATAGCAGGGATGGGGAGAGAAAAAGACCAGTAGGGGGAGCTCGCTGCACACGTAACTGGGGCAGGTGGAAACACTGGGTCAACAATAGTGTGTGGGCTGTGAGTGATGAGGGAAGAAGGATATGTATCAGGCGGTGTATTAACCTGAACAGGGCCCGGGACAGAGATATAGCGTCAATTGGTGGACAAATGGCAAGAAAAATTAGTTGCCATGACTGTGATGCCTTTATTGTTGGGATGGAGTAGGTCAGGTTTAAACAATCTGAGCAAAAATGGCGTAACCATTGATCTATGTTATAGAGGCGGCTAAAGAGCTCAGAACTCCGTCGGAGGCCGGAGGGTGGGGATTAGACCAGAGAATATGCACATTTTGCCAAGGCTTTCGATCGTCACCGCTAGGGTCTCGTAGTCGTAACCAAGTTTGATTGATTGCCTGCACCTGATGTCATTAGTGCCAACATGCACGATCACTGTATGGGCAGAGGGGTGACGCTCAATGATGGACGGGAAATATTCCACTATATCAACAAATGTGTTTGCAGCGGGTAAACAGCAGAGACAAAAGAAAAGATTTACAGTGGACACAATTAAAACAGTCTCGTAACGACTTGTGCGAGGACAGAGAGAGATGGAAAGAGCTTGTGACAGATCGGCTGTGGTCCCAATGACCCTCCCGGTTATGGGATAGTAGGTGAATAGCCTATTGCAAGTAGGCTACAATGTACAAGTTTTCTCAATTAATTTACCATAACCCCTCCTTGCCATGTGATAAAAGTTTCTCAGTGAATTATAGTTGATTGCCTCACCGAATAATCTGCTGGTTACCCAATTTTAGCAGCAGAATTTGATGTCCTGGGGTGGCACGTCCGTGCATAATGACGTTTCTGCGCAGAGCAGCGCTGAGATTATGGTGTGATCAGGCACAGCGAGTGTTTTAGCGCCTAGAGCGCAACTAAGAGGTGCTTTTCAAAGCAGCGCAAAGTAATTGCGCGCTGCTGACGATAGGATAATGCCATCTATCTCCACATTTTAGCGCTGAAACGCCTGCTTTTGGCATGTGGCATGCCTATGCCCAGTACAATTATAACAGGCATGCGCTTGTGCCCGCCCCAATTTGCATTGCGCGCAGCGTTAAATGAGCGCAAACGCTAAATTACTGCTTTTGCGAAGATAGAGCCCATGGAGTGTAGAAGGAAACATCATGGCTATGTTTTCCAGTATCTTTACACAAAACAACATTCAGAATTTGGAGAAAGACTCTGAAAAATGATTGCCTCAAATGCACGGTCTGACACAGTCAAGAGAGAACTTCTGACTTTATTCTCAGAATCCTGATTTAAAGTTATAATCTCAAAGATTTTGATCTAAAATAAATAAAAATAAAAGTCACTGCCTATCTGATAGTGAGTTGACACAATGGTGATTGAGGCTATGGCCCATTGATGGAAGCCTTTACAGTCCAAAAAAAAAGAAAACAATATTGCAAGTGACCCTAATCATCTTCGGTTTTGTGTGTAAAAATAAATAAAACTAGAACGACCGCACTGCGGATATATGCCTCCGCCAACAAGTCAGCAGTAGACATCCATGTCTGTCCAGACTTTGATGTTTTTAAGCCAAATGTGAAGAAATTCCAACAAGGTGTTACTGACCTTTGACCACCAAAATGTAATCAGTTCATGGACATTTGAGGCAAATTAGATGCGATTCCGTCAAGTTTTACAGAGATATTACATTAACGAGCTTGGAAATTGCGTTTGTCAGGTCACAGTGACCATAACCGTTGTCCTTTGACGACCAAAATCTAATCAATTCATCCTGGAGTCCAAGTTGACGTTTGAGCCAAATTGGAAGAAATTCCATCAAGGCGTTCCTGAGATATTGCGTAAAAGAGCTTGGAAATGGGGTTTGTGAGGTCACAGTGATTTTGAACTTTGACCTTTAACCACCAAAATCTAATCAGTTCATCCTTGAGTCCAAGTGGACGTTTGAGGCAAATATGATGACATTTCGTCCAGACGTTCCTGAGTTAACGAGCATGGAAGGAGTGGTCGTGAGGTCACAGTGACCTTGAACTTTGACCTTTGACCACCAAAATGTAATCAGTTCCTCCTTGCGTCCAAGTCGACATTTGAGCCAAATTGGAAGAAATTCCGTCTAGGCGTTCCTGAGATATCGCGTTAACGAACTTGAGAATGGCGTTCGTGAGGTCACAGTGACCTTGAACTTTGACCTTTGACCACCAAATTCTAATCAGTTCATCCTTGCGTCTAAAGCGCAAATTATGCTCGAGCGAAATCGCCGGCGCTGACTGCGCCAAGGGGGTCGTCGCAGCTGGCCGTCCTATCGGCGCAGCTCGGCGAAGGGGCCGTGCAGCTCCTCGAAAATGTGACTCCCCTGCAGGCGCGGACTGCATAATCGGGCACGTCGGGCAAATGCCCGGTGGCCTGGCCTGGCCTGCAATTTTTTTTTTTTTTTTTATGTGTGCCCGCAGTCAGGCCACTCACTGAACAGCAGGCCAGGCAGGCCACTGCTCATTTCTGGACTCTTGTGTTGGAGCCTTGAGTTTTGCATTGCTCAACACTTGGCTATAGGCTATAGAGACTAAAACCATTGTTGGCCTAATTTTTCAGAAACAAAGGTTGAGCTTGAGCAGAACACACTACCATGTGTTTAATGTTAGGGGCTTGCTTAAACAGGAAGATGTTTAATGAAACTGAGAATATGTTGATGTTTATTATTATTGTTATTGTTATGACGTGTAGTTCTTAACCTCTTAAGGATCGGGCCAAATTTGCAAAAAACGCCTATGCAATGCATACCCAAAGTAAATTGAAAGCTATTCTTGAACCATTTGTAGCTGATGCATAGTTTTGGCCTCTTTTGAAAGGAAACACCTCAGAATTTCTTCCACAACAGTCAGAATTACTCCAACTGCTACTGTCATAGAGTTACAGAGGTTTGACCACACTGAAATAAACGTTTTTTTAGTGTTCGTCTGAATTATTTTGCAAACAGATGCCTGCAGATGACTGTAGCTGGCAGTTATTAGCTGGAAAACACAATGGGGCCATAGCCTGAAGTCTTTCCTAGTTCAGGTCCAAATTTGATAACAATAACACAGAAAATGAGTGTTTTACACATGTTTTTCTAATGATATTTTTAGGCGAATTTCAAAAAAGGACATTTGGAGACTCCAAAAGGACACTTGGTATCCACAGTCACATTCCTATGATAAAAACGCTATAACTCTTGAACGCTTCAACGTACAGTCATAATCTTGGGCTCTAATGAAAGGTTACACATAGAGTAACTGAATCATAAACATATTATGCTGCATTTTCCCCTTTGTGAAACTAAAGTTTGTGCATACAACGGAGTCAGTACAAGTGCTATGGTAGAAAAGCCGTTTTTATTCAGACTAGGGTTGTCAAAAGTATCAACACTGAAGATTTGAAACAGATACTAAGATGTCATAAGAGACATTGTGAAATCATCAATATTGTCAGGCATGGTGACATCATCAGTGATGTCATAATAGGGATTGTGACATCAGTGATGTCATAAATCATGTTATGACATCATATGTTTTGAACTATTGTCTGTAAAATAGAGTTTGTGAAAAAAAGCTGGAAGAGCTGGAGGGGCTGTGTGTACGTGGCTGTATTTATGAGCCGGGGTCCTGGTGGATTGGCCGGTCTGAAAGTTGGCTGTGGCGGTGTTATGTCTGGATCATTGACATCATTCCACCGGTCAGACCGGTCGTCTGCTGCCAGCAAAACCTCTCTGGGAATGGACAGCAAAACCTCTCTGGGAATGGTCCTCACTGTCCGGCTCCTCCAATCTTGGCTGCTTGACAGGCTCCCACTCCTCATCTTCATCTTCAACAGATGATTGCCTGTTATATGAAAATAAACATCACTTAGTCATTTACAAAACTAGAGAAAACGTTTTTTTTTTTTACAGCACACCCTAACATATCAGCTGATCACACAATAACACACACACCCCTTTCCGCTAATGCTCATTTAGTACTGCTAATTGTGAAAGCTAAACTAAACAGTTTTAGTAGGCTGTAGGTCAGAGCCCAAATAGTAACCTGTTGACACACACACACACACACACACACACACCCCTAATGCTCATTTAGTACTGCTTGTGAAAGCTTAGCCTTGTACCAAGACGCTGATTACATTACATGGCATTATTACATTACACTGCCTTGGTACAAGGCTAGTGAAAGCTAAACTAAACAAGTAGTTTTAGTAGGCTGTAGGTCAATAGTGACCTGTTGATTGTAATAAACGCACAAATTGCAAGTCAAGATTCACGTCATCTATGTCCCGTCCGGCTGGACGTTAGTATATTTATATAGAAACACCGTAATATAATAAAATACTCACGTGTCCAGTGTAATGTCCTCTCCTTCGCCCTCGCCCAATCTACAAATTGGTCGCTTTCGTTTTCCTCCTCGCAGTCTCTAGTGCTTTGAGAACAAGTTCCAGTGGGTCTCCAGTTGTAAAAGTTGTTTTTGACATTATCCCAACTCCACCAAACTCACACCAAACCATAAAACGAGAGAGAACAGTCGAGAAGCAAGCTACAAGCTGGTTTACGCACGGTTACGCACCGACCATCTAATTAGCGCACACGTGTGGAAATATCAGCGTGACTTTACGCAGGTCTTACGGCCGGGACACACATCTTGCATGTGCGTGGCGTGTGCGTGTGCGTGGCGTGCTTGCTGCGGCTGGCACGCCCGCGGCATCCACACAGGCAGCGTGGCTGGTGCGTGCAGCTGCTGCCTGTCTGCCAACTATCTTCCTATAGAGTTGACCTTTTATTAAATTTGCTATAAACAATACAATGATAATTTTAACTGAAGATCGCTTGGGCTCACTTCAGAATCGAGGCAGTATGATTTGTGTGTGTGTGTGTGTGTGTGTGTGGTGGGGAGGGGAGGAACGAAGCCACGTTGTAGCCTGGTTTTCAGAGGGCAGGAGAACTGCAGCTGTGAGCTCAGCTCATCCTCTCGTCTCAAATCAAAACGAGCCTTGATTGGCTGTGGCTGCCCCTGTAAAATATCATTGTAATGTCTTTTTGTGTCTATTTGTGTAGAGACGCTAGAGACACGCGCGCGCGGAAAGCTGAAAAAATAGGCTTTGCTTCTATTCTCTAGATGACGCACGTCTCACGCTCGCAAGACACGCGCCTGAGACGCGCATCTGATGCCGGTGGTGTGGCTGCTGTAACCTGTTAACATGGGAACCGAAATGAAAACGCCACGCAGACGCCACGCAGACGCACAGCACACGCAAGATGTGTGTTCCGGCCGTTACGCAGCGAGATACAGAGCTTCATGTTGAAGTGACTCCGTCAGCAAGCACATGGCTTTTTCAGAATTTTAGTGGCTACTCGAACTGTCAATCATTTTCAGTGTCAATTGTGATTGGACCAGTCTTTGAGAGGCGGGACCAGTTGACGTCACGTTTTCAAAACTGAAGCTAGTTGGCTGTTTGAGCTGATATCCCGAGATTGGAAGCACATAATAGGCCAAGCATGGTGTCAATCAAACGACGACAAGCTTACCTTTCAAATGGTATGCTGCTTCACTATATACTAAGACAATGGGCGCCAGCAGAAGGCAGGAAAGACGTTTTAATGTGTCATCCTTAAGAGGTTAAGCCTGTGTGGAGAATAATGCAGTATGCACAATCTGATCACTCTTCCTTAACTCATTGAGTGCCATGGACGTCGAAGGACGTCCAATTAAATAGTGACGTAGAGTGCCATGGACGTCGAAAGACGTCCAATGCGTTTTTTGACGGTGGGGCATCGATCAAAGCCCCCTGCATCTCCTGTCCAATTATTGTAGGTATTGAAGGTGTATAACCTATTTTACGGACTCATTAGGTGGCGACAGTGCTTGCTCGGTGCAGTCCAGATTAGAGACAGGTCCGAGAAACAGCCTAAAAGCCGTGGATCAAAGACAAACCGATGCATGCTCCCAGAGCCATTTGCTCTGTCGCGGGAGCTGACATTGGCTCCGAACAGGAGTCAATCCGCGCTCACAACTGAGCCCCTCTGTCCCTGTCTGTCTGTCTGTCTGTCTGTATAGTTTCTCCACCCGATTAGCAGCCAGGAAAGCAGCCCCTGACGCCAAACCATTCAGCAATCCGGGTTGGCTCTTCCCTGCTGTGGCGCTGAGAGCCGACAGCAGCACACAAACGCAGCACTCCGAAAATATAATGGTTGCGTGAGGCTGTGTGCAGTGTGGGGAGGAGTTTACGGGGGGAGGGGGGGAGGGGGGTGGTGCACGCAGGGCATCACACAACAACTACGTCACTACATCAGAAAATATTATCTTCAGACTCAGTGAATGTGCTTGAAATGCTGCATTTCACAAAAGGCGGATTATCTCAGCTAATAATTTGAAAAGCCTGAAAACGCTGAAAACAACCTATCTTCTCCGGCTCATAACTAAAGAACGGAAAATGGTATCAATAAACTTTTTTTTGCTGATGATACAATAGAGCCAGCTCGTTCTTGTGCGTGTTCGGTGTTTACATAGTAATATCACACAATATTCTGTGGGCCTCGAGAAATCACTGAAAACGCTCTGAAAACTCTGGCACTGGGAGCATCCGTTCTCCAAAAGTGGCTGGCACTCAATGAGTTAAATAAAGTTTGCTGTGAAGCGTTTGTACAGAGGCATGTTTTTGGTTTTACTTCTTCATATTATACTTGCAGTTATCTAGGCAATGTTGATGTTTCTATTAGTGAACAAATAGGTAACATGTATCATCGCGTTAGCATTATATTCACTAAATCTTGCTTCAAACGACCCAAATTAGGCTTTAAACGGCCCAAGTTTTTCGCGCCGGTCACCGACGCGCGCGTGTCGACTTGTATTGGACTGGCCTGCTTGGTATAAATGCCCGGCCTGAATTATGATCCCAGTCCGTCCCTGCTCCGCGGCGTCAACGTGGACGTGACGTGACCAGCACGAGAGCTGTGATTGGACGTACTTGTTGTGAGGAATGAGGAAATGCAATTTCCTCATTTAACAGTGCTTGTACCTCATCTAGCAAAGCCTTCTGCAGGCTCACCGGAATGAGTTTTGAAATGGAGGGACAATAAAATGTCCCCCCCACCGACATGATTGCAAGTTCTTGGTAAACAACACGATAGCGTCATATGTAATGGACATGAGTGTACCACAAGCCACCTAGTGTTTTTGAGGTGTACCGCAGCCAATGCCCCGAGTTAACGTTCGAGTATGCACAGTCTCGCTGTCGCGCGCTCGGCGGCGGCAAGGCTCCAAGTCGAGGCTGCGCAGAACCCTGTCAGCACCTTAAGTCGTCATTTGAGGCAAATTTGATTAAATTCAGTCAAGGCATTCCTCAGATATTGCGTTATCGGACGGACGAAAAGACATACATACATACGGACGCACACCCCGAATCCATATGTGGGGGGAAGGAGGGGGGAGGATACAGTACACATAAAGAAACGGGTGAAAAGTAAATGGTATTGGTCTGTCCTGCAGCGGGAGGACCAGCTTGTTCCCGAAGCAGCTGAGCAGAGGAAACATCTCCCTGCAGCTCCGCAGCGTGCAGCTGAGTGACGGAGGAACGTACCGCTGCTTCATTGACTCGCTGAAGTGCCAACAAGATGCCACCATGCAGCTGATTGTGGGTAAGAACATGAAGATCACAGGTAGAGATGACCAGCAGAGTTTCTACTGAAGCCCATTGAGGACATACATTTATACCTTTTATTTACATTTTATTTATTTACACAGTTTTCCTTCATGAAGAGTTAATTTTCTTTGTTTTCTCAAGATATCCTCTTATTTATGTCATTATCTCCAGATAACAAATTGACCACCAAAAGACCATCATGCCCAACCTAGGGCACATGAACCGAGGACGCGGGGCTGGACTGGAATGGAATGATTGTAGTTTTCACCACTGGTGAAGTTTAGTTCAGAAGTGTAGGCTGTATAGTAGAAAAGAAAAGAAACATCATGGGCTTTGTGTTTATTAATTAAGCTCAGTGTGTTCGACCGGCACACAAAGGCGCATATAGCCAAAACACGCGCCGAAATAAAATCAGAAATTAATTCCACGCTGCAAAGGATATACAATTTCAAATTACTGGCTGTAGCATTATTGTCGGAGAAGCTAGTATTTAATCTTGAAATCTGCCTTGCGATACCTCATTATTTGGCACTATATAAATATAAATTTGATTGATTGTTGGTTGATTGATTGATTCACTTTGATGTCTCCGAAATGCCTATAGCCTACATCGTGATCATTTAATGACTTACAATGCTTACAGTAGCCTAAATATATTACATGTTATTTTAAAACAGGCTATACAACATTTTTTCCCAGTCTCCTGTCATTAATTTCCCGGGAAACGGGAAATGATGGCATTTCCTGGGCGAATCCGTTTCCCGGAATTAAACCCTAGCCTTCATCGAGTCTGGATAAATCTAAATAAACCCTGTGTTGAACCAGTGCCGAGACTAACACTACAGGTAGGGGCAAGTTAACACCGTCCAGGCACGTGCAGAGAATGTTAGAGGGGCAGGGGCTGAAATTCCCCAAAACGCCATGTCAGCCCACGGCGGCATCTGAAGGGCGCCGTCAAATTTTTTAGCCGGATTTAGAGGAATATCTAATTTTAAATTAACTTTAGGATACTTGTCATGGAAAAATAACTCTACAAACTGAATATTAGTACAAAAGTTAAAATTGCTGTTACAATGTTGTGATATTATTCAGTCAACATTTGCTCCTTTTCTCACTCACCTTCATGTCACCACGTGGTCTCCCTTTAGGTTGTTTTACACTACAACAGACAGATAGCAACACAGGCAGAAACACTGAACTAATAATTATTATTATTATTATGACTGACTTGGGAGTCATGGCTTCTGTCCAAATATTAAACACATGGCAGGTTTGTGCCTTCCAATCACCATAAAAGTTAGTCAGACCTTTCTAGTAGAACAATATAATACTGAAGTAGAGTAGGCTACATAATTACAGGTTCATCTGAACAAAATATTAACTAACAGACTCAAATATTACATTGAATCGCTGCACTCCACATACTACATAAGTGAGTCTGTGCCACTTCACTGCTGGTTTTTGAAGGCGGGTTGAAATTGAATGAGTGACAGGTCGTAGCACCGATGAGAGAGCAAAAGTCGTTACTGATTGGGGAGGACTGAATCCATCACTGGCATATGACTGGCCAAGTGAACGGTTCCCAATCCCTCCCATAACCAGCCGGCTGAGGGAAAGTGTCCCAGACCCAGAGAGAGCTCTGCAGCATGCAGTAACGTAGTGTATCAGCTTAAGAACTCTCATGGGTCTGGCATTGAGACTATGTAATAAGTAATGAGTTACTCTACACAGAAAGTCATTTTGTAAAGTAACTTATTACTTTAAAATGAAAGTAACTAGTATACATTTTGAGAGTAACTTGCCCAACACTGTTTGCAATATAGCAGCAGTGTAGTAGTAGTGACATCTCAAAGACTGGATGCTGTTGAGAAAGATTTGAAGCTGTCTTCAATTGTGCCAGTTACAACACTTGATAGCTTTGTGCAAAGATGCACAGTTGCATTAATATGAGTACTAGTATTATCATAGTATGGGTAAGTAGGATATTTGGCCATTGATGGAAAGAAGGCACTTCTCTACAGAGAGCCATTCTTTCACCTAGAAATGCTGCGTTCAACTGCAGCTGTTTGTTGTTCTGTATAGAGCTTGGGCAACTACGTCACGTCTGGGCAAGCAATGCAAGGCATTGTGGGTAAATACGATGGACCGCTGTACACTAGTGCCACTCGCCATTTACTTTGTAAAATAGCGGTACAAACCCCCCCGATAAAAAACATAAATAATTTAATTTGTAAATGACACAAAGACAGCATGACATGACGATATATTACAAGTTCGCCGGCCATAGATTGCGCAAGATACATCAAAAATAGTAATTTGATCCATCTTCAGTAATGTCACTCATGTCTGTTATGTCACCTAGTTAGAGCCGCTGTCCGCCTGACATTTGAATAACGGCTCGGTATTGGAAACTACTCAATATGTGGGAATACTGATTATGCGAAACTTCATAACATTTTGCGGGATGTAGGTACTGTCTTATTGTGATTGCTAACGTGTATGTAACATATGCCCAGTTTAGCGGAGCCCGTAACTCCCTATCAGGGAGCTCTTTCGAGACTCAGAATGAAGAATGAGTGAGTCTCACGTCGAGGCTTTTGAAGTCGGCGACTTACGGTTTAAACATACAAGTTAAGACTTTTTATGGAAACATGAACATTTTATGAATACTTGTAAGCATGTGTCTAATTCAGCATACACATACTCCAATAAGAAGCACACATTCCAAATATATTCAAATGTTTCGCCAGTGATTCCCACATCGCTCTACCCGTAAAATACACAGTGGAGGGCGGTAATACAGCAGCAGAGTGAACCACTTCCAAACATGAGATTTTACATTCGCAAAGTGCTTCTTGGGAGATAATATGTATGCCGAAAGGGAGAGTGGCGTCTAAAGATTCGTAAGGTTTGTAAATTATGTTCTGGCGGTATTCAATTTACCGATAGACAGGGCCACATTTAGTTGCCAGATGAATGGTGATGAATGGTCTGGTGTGGCTGCCTAGCCGCAATTGTCATATTGGACCACAATGCAAGTGCTCCTCAGCGCCCCAGCCCTATTCAGAGTTAGCCTGGTAAACCAGCCCGTCATGTGAACTCACATTTACTTTGGTTCTGCAAGACTGTCTGGCCCCAAGGCCTGGGAGGGTGTTAAGCAGAAGCTGCAAAGCGGAAGAGCCAATCAGCGACTGCACTGTGATTGACAGCGCAAGTTGGCCAATCAGGAACGCCACTAGCAAAACAATAATGGCCGCCTCCTTGCCTGATAGTCTCGAGGACTAATGTCAGCGTTTGTCTAGTTTAAACAGCCATAAAGTGCAGTTATTGCAGAAATAGACTAAATAACAACAATTAAACAAGTACAGGAGTATCGCCACAACCCCTGAGTTTCTCAGCGGAAAATATGTTTTTGCCATTCTCCCGAGTGGATTTGGGTTTGACTGGATCTGACGCTGATTGGCTGAAGGAGTTGTCTGTCACGGCAACTACGCCCGCCCATGCTCCCGCCCCTGCTAAACCCCCCCCATGGCGCCGGGGCCAGACCGTCACGGAGAACCAAATGAAATGTGAGTTAATGTGATGGGCTGGTTTACCAGGCTAATTCAGAGTTGGCAAAGTTGACATAATATTTCGTTAGAAAACGGTGAGCTTCAGCAAAGCACCATGAAGTTTGTTGAGGCAGAGTTTTCTGTCTGTCTCCCTGATCATCACATGGCAGCCTCAGACATGCCTGTCTGGGCTAAATGCTGCTCCAGTCCGGTGCTTGCAGCTCCTCTTCCAGACTCTGTTGTCTGATTCAACAGGGCGATATTTGGCCTTGTATAATGCAACTAGTTTTGTTCCAAATATATTGATACTACTAATATTTTTAATCTTTTAAACATGTCGTGACGCAAGCGTAGTGACAGGACAGGAGTGTAAAGGTGCATGGTTTACGGTGGCCCCAGGATGCAAAGCGGCGTTAATTGTCAGGTAAACAAAATTTGTTTACCTGAGATCATGAATTAATCACACTGACATGATGACATGACATTGTTTCTGTGTTCAGGTGTGTGTGAAACACCGCGTGTTTCCATCATGGAGAATGGAGGCGACGGGGTTAAACTGCTGTGTGAGTCCAGCGGCTGGCCGGCCAGACCTGAGGTATCCTGTCCTCATTATTTGTGTTCTGATTCACTATAACTAATACAGTATGTACAATATGTTGCATATATCATATTGCTGTTGTCATGTGAAAATTGTATTCAAGTCAAATTTGGATGATTTTCTTGTTTTAATTTAAACTGAAGGACTGATAGTTCTGAGATTGCTGAGGCTGGTGAAACCCTTTAAAACCCACTGAATGTCAAAAAGTCATGGTGGTCAATCTGAATACAAAGCTGTTTATACTCTATTAGCTTTTAGAGGCGGTGCCTACTCGATAGTATCCCCACGCGACAGCGTATAGACTGAAGATTTTTCATACTTGGTGTCACCAACCAGTGTCACGCCCCCTTTTCCTGCTTGCCGACGGTGGCGCTGCGCACGCGGCGACCCGGCTGAGGGCAGCAGATGGTAACCACTACTGCCTGATGTGAACCAAAGTGCCCTTCTGGGACATGTATTAAACTGATTGATTGATTGATTGATTGATTGATTGATTGATTGATTGATTGATTGATTGGTTGCCCCTTTAGGTCCGCAAGGTGGGTATAACACATGGTGTGACTACTCTTCCTCTCCTTTTTCCTTCACGACTCATAGACCAGAGGTTGTCAAATGTTTTTCAGCCAAGGACCCCTTACAAGATAGAAAATATACCGGGGACCCCCTCATTCTGATTTTGGGCTAAGCTTAATTGTTTCCACGGTAACGTGCTTTACTTTTTAAATTGATAGGTTTGTTAGATTACAATGTAATCCATGAACCATTTTAGATTTAAAGCATGAAATATTTTCGTTGAACTATGAAAACTATGACGTTTTGTGTGTCTGGGACCACGCCACGCGGGGCTTGCTCTCCATCCCCAGGCTGCCCTTACTGCCGAGAGCTGCAGAGAGCCGAATGAGGAGTATGATGAGCTGCACCGGCGCGTGGAATATTTTGCCTCTGATGACATGGACGAGGTTGAAACGGCAATCGCCATCGTGGAAGTCCCGCGAGTCGACTCTGTTCCACGGGTGCTTTCTCCTGCCATGGCGGCCGCACCTGATAATGATAATGCATTCTCGGTTTCATCCTACGCCCATTCCCGCCCTTCTCCATCCAGAAGCCTGGGGTCCGGTGAGATATTTGCTATTGAAGAGGCTTTTAGGCCGTTGCCTTCCCTCTCTCCAGCTCCCTCTGTCGCTCCAGAAGCAATGAACACACTCTCTGCCAAGGCTCTCCTGATAGACCTCCCTGACATGATCGCCAAAGCGGCAGTCATGCTGCACCGGTTCTCAGCCGCAGCATGACTGCTCTCAGGTGATGTTTATAAGGAGCCTGCTCCCAAAGCCCGCCTTCCCGTCTGGCCCAGCATCCTGGAACGAAAACATCTGAAAGTGCCTTTGCTGATCCCAGCAAAGAAAAGGCTCCGGCAACAAGGTGGGCTGATATCACGAGGGTAGCCGGTGAAACCGACTCCGGTTTTCCCTCTGTCCCACCTCTGGAATCCAGCTTGCTGGCTATCCTCCTTCCCAGACCAGCGCTCTTTGGGCACCGTAAGCCGACGCCCACTGCCGACAGAGATCTGTCAGAGAGACCTATTCCCTGCTGTCAGACAAATCTCATCGGTGTGCTGCTCAGACCATGGCAGCACAGAACAACATGGTGCTTTTGGCTTCGGCTGGCTCTCCTCCTAAACAATGACAGCGGTGTTCCTCCCGAGATGACTACTGTGGGAAAATATATGACGGCAATCCTCCAGCTGGCTCAAGCGTCCACTGTCAACTCCTCCTAAATCCTGGCAGCCTGGCAGACACAGATACAATTAAATATCTGGCTGCATAACTCACACATTCCGCCCAACATGCGTAAAACTCTGTTTGACGGCCCTATTTCCCCACTCGGGTTATTTGGCCCAAAACTACAGGATGTGGTGACTACCATTCAACAGGCTGCAGAGGAAGAAGAGAGGCTACACAAGCTGGGATCCTGGGCAAAACAACCTGCCAAGCCTCAGCCAGAAAGGTGCAGGAGGAGTCGCCAACAGAGTGCGGCCCCAGCCCTGGCTCCAAGCCACAGGTGTGAGCGCTCCGCTCCTCCTTTTGCAAAAAAAATATTTTTTTATTTTTGTGAAAACTTTTCGCCGACATCTCAGTTGTCTACCTCTCACATAAACGGTTTAACCGAAACCCCCCCCCCCCCCCCCCCTCCTTCCCGGCTGTATTCACCGGTTAAAGTGACGTAGGGTTTGGGTAAATCAGCGGAGTTTGATATGAGGCTAAATATCACCCGCCCGGTCATAAAAAGACAACATACACAGTTACCCTTCTCCCTCTTACACAATAAGATGCCGGGATGAAGTGAAATGTGTGTTTTTCTAATAACTGTACAGGCTTGATGGCGCCGTCCTGGCTTTCCTCTGTGGTTTTCACCGTCATACATCTGGCTTGCTTTTCTGCACAACTAGAGCCTCGGAGTTGATATAACACCTATAGTTATGAAATGCTTCGAGCGCCTTGTCTTAAAGCACATCAAGGACCGCCTCCCAGCAAATCTAGACCTGCTACAGTTTGCATACAGAGCGAACCGCTCTACAGAGGACGCCATTTCCACTGCGCTCCATCTCACTCTGTCACACCTAGAGGAGAAAAACACCTACGTCAGGCTCCTCTTCATCGACTTCAGCTCAGCGTTTAACACCATCATTCCACAGCAGCGGGTGGAAAAGCTGAGGCTGCTGAACGTGGACGCTGGCACCTGCAACTGGCTCCTCAACTTCCTGTCACAGAGGCAGCAGAGAGTCAGGGTCGACGGTCTCACATAAAAAACCATCTCTGTGAGCACCGGATCACCCCAAGGCTGTGTCTTGAGCCCCCTGCTGTTCAGTCTGCTCATCCATGACTGCATCGCCAGATTCAACACCAATCACATCATTAAGTTCGCTGATGACACGACAGTGGTGGGTCTGATCAGCGACGACAATGAATCTGCATAGCCTACAGGAAAGAGGTGGAGCTATTAACATTATTTTGCAGTTCACACAATCTCTCCCTCAACATGGAAAAAACAAAAGAGATGGTGATTGACTTCTGAAAAAGGCAGGTCTGCCCACCCCTCACCTCTCCATCTTCTACAGGGGCACAGTCGAGAGCATCCTGAGCTACGGCCTCACCTCTTGGTTCGGCAGCTGTAAGGCGCTGGAGAAACATCAGCTCAACAGGATTGTGAAGATAGCCAGTAAGATCATTGGCGCTCCCGTCCCCTTCTTGCTGGAGATCTACAACCAGCACTGCGCGTGCAGAGCCACCAGCATTATAACCCTGTAGAACCCAGACATAGTAAAACATATATATATATATTTTTAAACCTTTTAGATGGTGTTGTAGGAGGCCTTTGGAGATGATAATGAAGTGTTTGCAAAAAAAATATGTTTTTGTAAGGTTTAATGGAAATAATAATATTAATATAATATTTACATTATATATAATATAATATTTGCGGAATGTATTTCACGACAACATATGTACATGTCTACTTAGAATTGATAAACCCAGTCCAATAAAACAAATGGTGGTTAATTCTCAGCCAAGTTCTGGAAGTTGTGATACATCATGACCTTGTGGGCGGGACTTATATAGAAATGTCCTATCCAATAGCATTGTTAGACTGAACAATAGGACCCAATGACTATGTTTATGAGGGGGGAACACAAAAAACAAACATTTATACTTTTTTTTTATATAAAATAAAAAATGTTGTAATTCTGCAACAGCGGGTCTTACAGGGATACGGGACGGTCACCACCCTTCCCATGGACTGTTTTCCCTCCTGCCGTCAGGGAAGAGGTACAGGAGCATCCGTGCTAGATCCAGCAGGATGCTGAATAGTTTCTTTCCTCAGGCAGTCAGGATCGCAAATGGACTGTGCCCGCTCCCTGTGAAATGCCCCCCCCCCCCCCCCCACCCCCTCCAAGTTACTGACAGGCTGTCTGTCTGACTTGGCATAGGCCTTGAATTGCACTTTAACACTGCTGAAATGGACTGAATATACTTTAACATTCTGTGCTGCTGCACATGCTGCTAAAATGGACTTGAACGCATTTTAACATTCTGTGCACTAAACTAGGCTTTAACACTTTCATTAGCACATTAACATACTGTGCTGCTAGGCTAGCTACCGGATGTGACCTCACTTTAACAAGCATCTTAATATGCTGGCTGCTGTTGACCATCTTGACTTTATGTATTTTATGTTACTTATTCTTAGCAGGGTTTTTTTTATTAGTATTTTTAGTGATTCCTTTAGCCTATATTCTTGATTGTTGTCTTCTCTGTGTGTTACTGCTACGGGCTGGGGGGAACACCATTTCGCTTTTTTATGTACGCAAGTATGCAAGAGAGTGACAAATAAATGAATCTTGAATCTTGAATCTTGAGCTTTCCCCTGCTCCTAGTCAGGCTGTGTTCCCGAACCCGCCTCTCTCAGCCATGGACAGGGATGGGTGCTTTCGCCAGTGCACTCAGTGCCGCACTGAGTTGGCCACTGATGACCCCCACGAGCAGTGCATGTTTTGCTTGGGGCCAGAGCACGCTGAGCATGCACTAGTCGACTCGCACTTTTGCAGAAAGTGTGCTGCACTTCCCGTCAGCGGGTTCACTAAGTTTTCCTTCCCGCTGCTTAGGTTGTGTCCTCCCCACCTAGCTTCGTTATGGAAAGGGCAGCGCCGCTTAGACCGTGCGCTCAGTGCTGCAGTGATGATTGCCATCTGTGTTATATTGTGTACGCTGCTAGACACAGTTAGTTCAGAGCTCAGAGCAGACATCGCTCCTTCGCTAGCTTTTGTACTAACCCCGCCGTTGCATCGGCTATTGTCGGGCTGGGCCGTTAAGACTGCCGCCCCGTTGAATTAGTTTGCTTCTGCTGGCGTATTGTTAGTGCTGCTAGTTGTAGCCTCTTGCACGTGTTTGTACATGCAAATGTGTTCGCATGTGCACGTTCTGCTTGTTACCGGGGTATTGCTAGCTGGTTGCTTGCATCCTGCTTAGCTTGTTGCTATGATTGCCATGATGCATGCCTGCTTCTTGAGGCTTGGCTTGCTACCCCTTGGCATATTGGCCATCGAATTAGCTAAAGATGGTCCGGGTGGAAGGCTTGGCCTTAGCTGAAGGGTGACTGACTAGCCCCCTCCCCACTGTTATGTCGCTAGTTTCGCTAGCCATCACCTGTTGACGACAGCCATCGCTGCTGAGTGAGTAGCCGGCACGAGGCCGTGTGCCATGTGTAACAAGTGCGCACATTATTTATTTATTATTTTTCCCCGATTTTTTTATCCAATCTTTATCCCCCATTAGTGCTTTTTTTTTTTTTTTTTTTATCCTGGTTGCTGCTCCACCCTCTGCTGATCTGGGGAGAGCCGAAACTGGTTCCATGCTTCCTCCGAGACATGGGCAGTTGCCAGCCACTTCTTTTCACCTGACAGGGTAAGCTTCACCAGTAGGACATAGCACGTGGGAGGGTTGGGATCACACTATTCCAACGAGTTCCCCTCTCTCCGAACAGGCGCGTGCCTTAGCAGCCCACAGCTGCCACGCCGCCTGCTTACTCTGCCTGGGTCTCAGGCATGCAGCTTAGCCTGACACAGCCTACTGCTCAACGCGCCGGTCTCTCCCTCTGGCCTCTTCGGAATGCCGGTCGAGAAGAAATGGCCTGGCAGCTTCGGCCACAACAGCAGTGCCGCCAGGCAGCAGTGTGGCCCGTGCCAGCAGCAACATAAGCCCCCCCCCTGCCAGCGGATGCTGCTCAGCAGACCTCTCCGCCAACTACCTGTTGCTGCGCACCCTGCAGAAGGGCTATGCATTGCAGTTGCCATTACGCATACCAGGGTGGTGACGGACCACCTGCAGGCCCTGGGGTTTTTGATAAACTGGCAGAAGAGTTGCCTTGCCCCAGCTCAGGTGACCACTTTCCTGGGGCTGGAGTTGAACTCATTGACCATGATGGTGCGACTCTCTGCGGAGAGGCGGAAGTGCATTGCTCAGATAGCCAAAGCCATGCGCGCGGGGGGCACAGCGTCGGTGCATCAGTGCAATGTATTGCTGAGGCATATGGCCGCGGCGGTTGCCGTGTTGCCGTTGGGGCGTCTGCACATGTGTCCATTCCGCCTGGACCCGGGCAAGGACCGAGTTGGGCCCGTTCCGCTCAGGTGTGTCATTCGCACCGACGCCTCGCAATGGGGGTGGGGCGCGGTGTGCGACAGCCTCTCGCCAAACAGCCAGTGGGAAGCTCAGAAGCTTCGACACATAAACGTGCTAGAGTTGGAGGTGGTTCGCCTGCCTCTACGTCACTTCCGACGTCAGATACGCGGTCACCACATTCTGATTCATTCGGACAACGGCCACAATCGCCTACTTAAACAAGCAGGGCGGTGTACGGTCGAGGGCCTTGAACCAGTTGGCAGCAGAGATACACCGATGGCCGGGCCGGCTGAACTTTGGAGCACTTATTGTCGTGGGGCAACCCCCAGCAGACAGAGTGGTGGCTGCACCCCAAGTGGTGGAACAGATTTGGGCCAGATTCGGCAGCGCCCGCGTCGATCTCTTCGCATCGCAGGGCGCAGCACACTGCCCCCTGTGGTTCTCTGTTCAAGAGGACGAACCACCCATGGGCCACGATGTGTTAGCGCACACCTGGCCCCAGTTGGTTCCAGAATGTGTTGGACAGGGTGAGGGAGCAGGGCCTGCAGCTTACCCTGGTGGCCCCTAAGTTGCGAAAGCAACTTAGGGGCCACTAAGTTAGCGCCTGCTAAGTTGCGAAAGCAACTTAGCAGGCGCTAACAGCAGGGCTGTTAGCGCCTGCTTGCACTGCAGGGAGCTAACGTTACGCCGGTCCGCCTGCTATAGATAAGCTAACGTTAGCTTAATATAACCTTAAATGGGTTACAATGTGGAACCATATCGAGGGAGTAAGCCGGCCGCTAAAAAGAAAACGGATGAAGCGGCAGCGAGAGCGAGACCACCTAACAAAAGAAAGTTTCGAGAGGAGTGGAAGTTTGGCGATAGCGGTGTTTCAAGAGACTGGCTACAGTATGATGCTGGGGCTTTAGTGATGAGTTGTTCCGTGTGCCGCAAGTATGCCAAAAAGAAAAATAGAAACAACACGTTTGTCATCGGTAGTAAATCAATGAAGCTGGAAGCCGTTCGTGACCATGAACAGAGCCAGTGTCACATTGGCTGCAAAGAGGAGAAGTAGAGAGAGGGTGAGGAGTCTGAGGAGTTATGTTAACAAAACCTTTAAATTTACTTCTGTTCTGTTAAATCCTGCAAAGAGGGTAGAGAGTGAGGAGCCTGATGATGTTTAACATTAGGTTACAATTTAAGCTCAAGATTGACTTGACATGTATTGATAAGATTGACTTGACATGTATTGATTAATCAATCATCAATCAATATATTAAAATACAGTAATTTGCTTCAAATTTTACTCTGGCCTCTTATTTAAGTGTGTATTCTTCAACGTAATACCTTATCTACTTGAAATGTACTGATTTTTTTTTTATATATATATGGATATATGTGACACAAAAATGTGTTTTACTTTTTTGGCCGGTAAGAAATATGCTTGGCGGGTAGATTTTTTCCATCTACCCGCCACTGGCCGGTGGGTCAAAAAGTTAATTTCGGGCCCTGCACGGAGGGTTACGCTTCGGCCCAACCCCGCATACCAGCCTAAGAATATAAAATGCCAGCTTCAGGTCTATGATGGTAGACCTGTCGGCTTTTTTCCCCCTCCGTTAAATTCGGAGGAGGAGCGGCATTTAAACACGCTATGCCCGGTGCGGGTGATCCTGGCCTATGTGGGCAGGACATGCACGCTGCACACCTGTAACCAGTTGTTGGTGTGCTTTGGGCGGTGGGCCCTGGGTGGGGCACTGTCCAAGGAGCGCGTGTCGCACTGGATAGTGGATGGGAGATTTTACACCAGGATGTGTAGGTGTGTGTGTGTGTGTGTCACAATGGAACTCGTTTATTCTCCAAGCAGGTATTAAAAATGGAAGTTAGTGTAGATGACTGTGTGGCCTTGAGAGCTTCATATGAAACCCCGTCCATGCCACTTGATTTGTTATTAGGTAGATCGCGCAACACAGACTCCACTTCAGCCTGGGTAAAATGCACAGTGTCTGGGAGACAGGCCGGTGGCTCTGTATGCGGCACGGACTCATGCCAGGGGGGTGGTGGGAGTGGGTCGTCAATTGACGTTTGCCCTCGGCACTTTTGCTGGTAATATAGCTGAACCTGCTCACAGTTATTGGGGCAGGGAGGGGGATTTGGGTACTCGCTGTTGTTCAGTATAATTTTTAATACCTGCTTGGAGAATAAACGAGTTCCTGATTCTTGGAAGGGAGCTCTCATCCATAGAATCCCCAAAAAGGACAATATCCCGGACAATCCATCAACCTGGAGAGACATTTCCCTCTTGCCTACCATCTTTAAGGTGTTTATGAAATGCATTCTTGCCCGAATTCTGCCTTGGCTTGTGGATGAAAACATCTTGTCTCCCAAGCAAAAGGCCTACATCAATGGGCAAGGTATGAATGAACATGTGTTTTGTCTCAAAACTGGAATTGATGATTTTAAACATGAATCCAGTAAATTCTATACTGTTTTTTGGGATTTTCGTGATGCATTCTGAACTTTAGCACATAATGTCATGATTAGATCTCTTGAGGAAATACACCTGCCTCAGGTTTATATTGACATTGTTAAAGATGTTTATTCTGGTTCTTTTTTGCAAGTAATTTGTGGGAAACAGCTCACAGATCCAATTCCTCTCCAAGTAGGCATCAAGACTCGTTCTCTTTTTCACACACCCCCAGGGCCTCCGGCCGTGAATCTCACGCTGTCACTGTATCCCTTCCTTTCAAACTTAGTATTATTGTAATTTACCGCCCTCCCGGCCATCTTGGAATTTTCCTGGACGAATTAGACACCCTTCTCTCCATATTTCCAGAAGATGGCACTCCACTGATCCTGCTTGGCGATTTTAATATCCTGCCAGCAACCTTGCAATCTCCCCTATTTCTCAACTTTTTCGCGTCTTTTGACCTCTCCCTCTCTTTTTCTCCGCCCACTCATAAGGCGGGGAACATCCTCGACCTGGTCTTCACCCGTTCCTGCATCACTTCCAACTTTTCAGTTACCCCTCTCCCGGTATCCGATCACCATTTCATAACCTTCTCCCTTCCCATCTCCCTCCCCAAACCCCTCCCATTACCGTCTCATTACATTACCACCCAACGCAATATAAAATCCCTCTCACCCACAGCCCTCTCCTCTGCTGTCCTCTCCCTCCTTCCCTCAGCTGAACTTTTCTCTCTCTTACCCACGGATGAGGCTTCCACTACTCTTCTCTCCTCCCTCTCCTCCGCTCTTGACTCTCTCTGTCCCCTCATTTCAAAACCGGCTCGATCCATTCCCCCTGCACCTTGGCTGTCTGAGGCTCTACGATCCCATCGAACTGAGCTTAGAGCAGCGGAAAGAAAATGGCGGAAATCACAAGACCCCATAGATCTCTCTGCATACCATCTCACCCTGTCCAACTTCACCACTGCTGTCACCTCTGCTAAATCTTCTTTTTTCATTTCCGAAATTCAATCCTCCGCCTCAAACCCCGGTAAACTGTTCTCCACCTTTTCCTCTCTCCTCAACCCTCCCTCCCCTCCCCTCCCCCTCCTTCCTCCCTCTCTGCTGATGATTTCATGACCTTCTTCTCCAAAAAGGTTGATGACATCAGCGCTTCTTTCCCCCCTCCAGCCACTAACAGCAATACTCCTAAATATGACTCTCTGTTTCCTGCCACAGGCTTCGCCTCCTTCTCTCCCCTCTCCCCTGAAGACGTCCTTAAACTTGTCAGGTCCAACCGTCCCACCTCCTGCCCTCTGGATCCTATCCCCTCCTCCCTACTCCAAACCATCTCTGCTGACTTATCTCCGTTTCTCACGTCATTTATCAACTCCTCTCTGTCCACCGGTCTCGTTCCTGCCCCTCTCAAAACTGCCAGAGTAAAACCACTTCTTAAGAAACCCTCCCTTGACCATACTGCTGTTCAAAATTACGCGGAACAACTCTCTCTCTACCTCGCTCAGAATAAACTCCTCGATCCACTACAATCTGGCTTCAAGGCCTCCCACTCCACTGAGACAGCTCTCCTCTCCGTCACTCATGCCCTACACACTGCCAAATCCTCATCCCTCTCCTCTGTCCTTGTCCTGCTCGACCTATCTGCCGCCTTCGACACAGTTAATCACAAAATACTTCTTTCCACTCTTTCAGACCTAGGCATTTCTGGATCCGCTTTGTCTTGGTTCACCTCCTACCTCTCTAACCGCTCATACCAGATCACATGGCGCGGGGCACTCTCCAGAGTATGCACCCTCAACACTGGAGTACCCCAAGGCTCAGTCCTGGGCCCCTTCCTCTTTCTCCTATATATCAGATCCCTCGGTCATGTCATTTCATCCCATGGCTTCTCCTACCATTGCTATGCTGATGACACTCAACTCTTCCTCTCTTTCCCCCCTTCCGACACCCAAATAGAATCACGTTTAGCCGCCTGCCTCAGAGACATCGTCACCTGGATGACTGCACACCACCTCAAATTGAATCTTGCCAAAACTGAGCTACTGTTCCTCCCTGGAAAGGACTGCCCTGTCACAGACCTCTCCATCCATATTGACAACACTACGGTACTCCCTTCTCCAACAGTTAAGAACCTCGGGGTGTTTCTAGATAACCAGTTATCCTACTCAGCCTTTATCGCAGCGACTGCCCGTGCCTGTAGGCTCTCACTTTATAACATTCGAAAAATCCGTCCATTCCTCACTAAAGAGGCGACTCAACTATTGGTCCAGGCGCTTGTCATCTCGCGTCTAGACTACTGCAACGTTCTGTTGGCCGGGCTACCTGCCTCGGCCATCCGACCCCTTCAGCTTATCCAAAACGCTGCAGCCCGTCTGGTGTTCAACTTACCTAAATTTTCTCATGTCACTCCCCTTTTTTGCGACCTTCACTGGCTTCCCATTCTGGCAATAAAGTAAGACTGGCTGCCCATGGAGTGCTGTTAACTTTGTGTTGGCAATTAATCAATGGTTAAAATTGCTTTGTAGCTGCGCCCCCCCCCCCCCCCCCAGTGTTATCTCCCCTAACCCCGTTCAGGGGTATGCAGACGATGTTTTAATATCCTCCCGTCAGGAGGCGGTTATCAACAACATGCTTTCCAGAACTGATTCCTTTTTAGAGTGGTCAGGACTGGAGGTCAAAGACTCCAAATGTGCAGTTTTCTATGAAAGGCGGAGCAGGGGAAACCGCTGGTATCATTCCAAATCAGACAAATTACCTGAATTCATGATTAACAATAAGCCACTAAGAGTTTACTCACGACATGAGACCTATACCTACCTGGGGCACAAATTCAATGTGGCAGGGGAATGGAAAGAGCAAGTCGATGAGGTCATTTCTGAGTTTTCCACCAGACTCGATTTGATTGATGCATCGCCCCTGCCACTCATCATTAAATTGGAAGCAGTTAGAAAAGTAGCACTGGCCAAAGTTCAACACCTATTTTCCAACGTACATATTCCATGCAAGTCTTTGCGTGTTCTGAATGATAAAACCGTACGTTTGGTAAGACAGTGGACTGGACTAAATACGCACACTACACGTCATTTTTCATAGTAAACAGGAGGGTGGTCTGGGGGTTCCGAACTTTGAATGGACTTATGTTGCTACGAGGCTCAGCCATCTTTTGAATATGCTCAACAGTGACGACCAATATGTCAGGGAGCTCGCAAGAGGTTCTCTGTTCCTGGACCTAAAAAGGCGCAAGGTCCCCCTGGCACGTGGGCCGGATCCTAGTTTTCTGGGTTTCAGGAGAAAACCCAGCGGAAAGCTGGACAGTGGCTCCCCTGGCTTTGGTGTGTGGTCTGATTGGCCTGACTTAAACGATCTATGTGGCTGGGCCAAAGTCACACTGGAGTGGGTGGGATCCAACTCTGAGGCAGTGAGTGTCTCGGAGGAGATTATATCTGATCCCAGCAATACTGTGAGAGCGACCGTAAACATCTGTGGAACAGAACACCAGCTTCCACTAACAAATGCCCGAGGTCACCTCTTGAGGGCACAACAGCAGAGACAGTGACAACACTGGACTGAGTTGAAACTCCAAGGAAAGCTTGCATGTCTTCCTGTAGCAGATCACTCTGTGTCTCATGCAGTATTTAAAAACCTAGCTATAGATGAGAGTATTGTTATCTTCACTATAAAAGCAAGACTACAGGCCTTACCAACCAAGCTCAATCTTTCCATCTGGCTTCCGAACAGTCATGCTCCTCACTGTATACATCATGGTCATGAACAGATTACTGAAACCATGTCTCACATCTTAAATGGTTGCCATGCATACAAAGGGCTTTACATATGTAGGCACTATAGAATAGTGGATTTGATATCAAAAGATATCTCCTCTATTTTTAGATCTTCTATTTCACTCTATAAGCATTCCACCGTGAAGCCGAGCATGTTCAGTTTGTGTAGTGACGACTCTGATGTGTTCTCTAATATTCCAGCTAACACTCCTGATGTTGTTGTCGTGAATGAAAATCTCAGAGAGGTGTTTGTTCTTGAAGTTGGCTGTACCTTTGACCACAGCCTAGAGGAGGCCTTTATAACCAAGATGCTAAAATATCAACAGCTGGAGCAGACCATTTCACAGCTGGGCTACAGGTGTAAACTTATAGTTTTCATATTTGGTAGCCTGGGTCATGTCCATAAGCTGGTTGTGAGTGGCCTCCAGATGGCTGGTCTACCTAAGAGAAGGGCCAAACAGTTAGCAAGGTATTGTTCAGTATCTGCTATAATTGGCAGTCGCTCAATATGGAGAAGGCGCTGCTTTTTGTACCCATGAAATTGGATACTGTCCCTTATCTTGTATTACAGTATAACTGTATGTCAATCTGCCTTTGTCATCACCCTGTGCGGTATTATATCTTCTTTGTATGTATTATTGTGGTCGCCAATTAGGCACTCTTGTATCTGACCAACTCCCAACATCTGATTGCATTACTAGTGTTTATGTCCTTTGTACTCTGTATCTATGTGGACATAAATAAATCATTTAAATGTGTGTGTGTGTGTGTGTGTGTGTGTGTGTGTGTGTGTGTGTGTGTGTGTGTGTGTGTGTGTGTGTGTGTGTTAACTCATTCAGGGCCAGTTTAGGACTGCCAATATTTAGCACAGGCCAAAGATTTTCATAATTGTTGGTCATCTTTCAAGACCCACAGTAAATTATCTATTAGCACCAGAGTGATTTGCAATACCTCAAAATGAAGATGTATGTCTCTGGGTTCACCAGGAAAAAAAAGTGAGCTTTTAGCATGTTCTGTACTCTACTTATATCCATTTATATACACCCTGTTTTCACCAAAAAGGTCTCTCTGAGATGACAAACAGGAGAAAAGGCAATTTTTGTAAAATACACATTCTCAGGCAGAACTCGCTCTCAATTCTTTTATTTTGAACTGTATTGACATCAGACATGTAAATACTATTCGTTATGACACAAATGACAAATATATATATATATATATATATATAAATGAAGTGCTTTTTTTTACATTCAACAATACAGTTTACTCAGTGTGAGTGAGTGTGAATGTGTGTGTGCGCGCGGGGCCCATGTGTGTCTCTTTACATTACATTACATTTTGTCATTTAGCAGACACTTTTATCCAAAGCGACTTACAATGTCACATTGTCAACATTAGTGGAATCAACTGTGGAACATCATCTACACAGATACACCCTTGCAGCAGTAGAGTAAAACATCAATGTTTTTTTTTTTTTTTTGGGGGGGGGGGGGGGGGGGGGTGGGGGGGTTTGGGGGGAAGAAGGGGGGGAAGATGCTAGATGGGGGGAGGGGGTTTGGGTGGAGAAGGGGGGGGGAGATGCTACATCAAAAGGGTTAGTTCAGGAGGGACTCAAGTGGAGCTTGAAAAGGTGATTTTTTTTTTCAAAGGTGGACTCACTGAAAACTAAAATAAAAAGTTGATAAAAGAAAAGAAAAGGAGTTTTCAATCTTCGGCGAAAGATGGGCAGGGATTCGGCCGTCCTGACCTCAGTCGGGAGTTCGTTCTACCACTGAGGGGAATTTACTCTTTATGTCACAATATATCGTCCCACAATATATCGCGATATCAAAACGTGACAATATGTATCGTTGAGATGAAATCTCATATCGCGAGAAAAAGAAGCTGAACATGGTGGCACTGATCTGCATCTGATTGCATGCTCGCTCTCCTTTTCATTGCTTTGTTTGAACAGACGAGGGACGTTACAGACACGGAGGATGAAAATGGTGAAATTACTCAAATCAGCGTGAAGGATGCCCCCTCAACTTACAAATCGATCGCAAAAAATATTGTTATCGTGAACCCAATATCGTCTATTGTATCGTATCGTGAACCTAGTGTATCGTGACACCCCTACTCTTTATAGTTCAGAGTGTCATGGTAGACCTCAAAGCAGGGGACCCTGCACAAGGGGATGCGGCAGAAGTTGCACTGGAAACGTGTCTCCTTTCTGTTGTTGTTGGCCATACACACCTTGCATCGCTTTGCTGGGTTGTCATTGTTGGGGGTGGGGTCATTCCTGACAGGGAAATGCTTTGCCAGGTTGGCAGACAGCCTACTCGGACGGTCAGCATATGGAGCTTTATGGAGCTTTGTGGCAGTGGTCCACGCCTGAATCAAAGACTCCTGGAATGCATGCATGGTCTGTACTGTGCCCTGTGGGTTTTTAGCTCTGTACAGGACGAAGGCGTTGTGGAGGCAGATTTCGAACATGTACATCACAAATTTAGTTGTCCATTTATAGGACTTCCTGATGAACGGGTAGTACGAAATCATTTGATCCAGCCTATCAACACCGTTCATAGACTGGTTGTACTCTATCACAGAGACAGGCTTCTCCTTCACCACCTTCCCCCTCACACCTTTCTTCCACGTCAAGACCTGTCTCATCTCGTTCTGGTGAAATGTGGATACCATTCTCACAACATTTGTGTCCCGCCATGCCAAGCACAGAACCCGGTCAGTGTGGAAGGCAATTCTGCCCCCTGGTTGCAGGGTGGCCTTCTCAGCATGGTGTACAGCTGGTGGCTCTCCTCTATGCTTTCGCAGTGTGCCACATACATGTGTCCCCAGATCTAGCAGGATATCACACATGTTTACAGAATTGTAAAAGTTATCCATGTACAGTTTGTAGCCCTGCTGTTCCAGCCCCAACAGGAGACCACACACTGTATCTACAAGAGATTTACCGTCTCCACAATAACGCATCAAATTATAACAAAATCCTGTCTGGGACTCACATAACACATAACTTTTGATCCCGTAACGCACAGGTTTCTGTGGGTTAAAAACTTTGAAGCTCAATCTGCCTCTCCACAGTAAAGTTCCTTCATCTATTGAGATGTTCTGGCCTGGCTGGTAGAGTTCCTGGAACTTGTTCACTAGCATATCTAAGATTGTGCGGACTTTGAACAACCTGCCATCCTTGTTTCTCACTGCTGTGTTGTCAGTAAAATGCAGGAAACGCGTAATGATCTGGAACCTGTTTCGGGACATTGTCTTACCAAAATAGGGGGTCTCCAGCACCTCGTTCGTGGACCAGTAACTCTTTAGGTCAGGCTTTACAATGAGCCCAGTCAGGAAGAGGAGCCCTAGGAAGGCCTTCAGTTCAGGAATGTCAACAGGTTTCCATGCCTCGAGCCTTACACTTGTTGCGCCAGCCTCAATTTGCTGCTGTGCATATAGGTTGGTCTGGTCAACAATATACTGCAGTAGCTCTTCAGTAAGGATGAGTTCCAGGAAGTCCACTGGCTTGTCCGACTCCAGCGCAGCAGCACTGTTGAGCAGGCTAGGAACAGCAGTGAATGGGATGTCCTCTGGCTCCCACGGCACTTCATCCATGCAGTACCATTGCTGCTCTGGATACAGGATAGGTGTTATAAAAATATAGAAATACAAATACATTACTATAGCACACTCACACACACACAAGCTTGTAGATCAGCTATATTGGGCAAAGAGGGAAAATGAACATACCTTTGGTGTCTTTCTTTTTCCCCTTCTTCCTGGGTTGCTGTCCCTCCATTGGCTCTCCATCTGCACCACGGCCTGTAAATAAAGAAATACATACATTACAATACAATTTACAACACACACACAACATGTATAATTGTGAGCTTGTAGATCAGCCATTTTGGACAAAGACACAAAAGAGGGAAACAAGATCTTACGTTTTGATCTCGGTTGTTTACTAGATGTGGGCTCACTGGGTTCTGCAACAATCGGCTCGTCCTCATCTGAAATAAAAGCAACATATCCTCAGTAAACTATATAATCACATTTAGTACAGAGAGACAGTGTATTGTACTAGTGTCTCAGTAAACTATATAATCACATTTAGTACAGAGAGACAGTGTAGTGTCTCAGTAAACTATATAATCACATTTAGTACAGAGACAGTGTAGTGTACTAGTCTCAGTAAACTATACGATCATAGAATGCAGAGACAGTGTAGTCAGTAGTCAGTAGTCACACACACACACACACACACACACACACACACACACACACACACACACTGATGACATCATTACTGGGACTTTGTGTGAGTGTGATGACATCATCACTGGGACTTTGTGCGTGAAGCTGGTACTGGTACTGTCTGTACAATATGCATATATATCAACAACAAAATTACTCCTTACCACGATCATCGGGGTCCTGTCGCATTGGGGTCCAGTCTTCTTCGCCCTCGACATGGACAACTGGCGACGGTGTGACCATTTCCTCTTCAGAAGAATGGGAGCTTGATGGCTGAGAGTCAAAGTCACTTTCAATGTAATCCCGGGGCGTCTTTGCACGGCGCAAATGCGCCCTGGAAAATGGCTCCTCCTGGGGAATCATGTCTGTTGTTGTGTTGCCCTCGATCTCCTTCTCGTCACTAAGTTCTGACTCAGTCTCGTCTCGCAAATGCGCCCTGGAAAATGGCTCCTCCTGGGGAATCATGTCTGTTGTGTTGCCCCCGATCTCCTCCTCGTCACTAAGTTCTGACTCAGTCTCGTCTCGTTCGAGCTGGGACACAGGAGGCTTGGGTTTGGGACCAGGCGCTGGAACCGGATCGATGGTGGTCACGGGTTTGACTACCGAGAACATCTCATCCAGTGTCCGCTGCCCAGCAGCAAGGCCAGCAGCAAGGCGAACAGCTCGGGCACCGCCGCGCCGAGGGGCGATGCGGTGTTTGGTCTTTCCTTTTGCCTTCACCATGACTGACTAGACTATGACTACTACAACTAACTAACTAAACTATACTACAGACAGGGGTGGAAGGAACGAATTACAACTACTCACGTTACTGTAATTAAGTACTTTTTTTGGGTACTTGTACTTTTAAAAGTTATTTTTTCAAGTCTGTAATTTTACTCTTACTTAAGTATGGATTGCACCATGTAATCTACTTCGTTACTTTTTAAATCATACTGAGTACTGAGTACAATTTGAATTAATTAAATCCAAACATCCAAACCTTTGATCTGCATTTTACGCAGCCAATAAACTCTATCAGCTGATCGCAAACGGGGCAATAAAAACCATGAAATGGGGGGGCGGGGAGACGCCCACATGTTAGATGTTGTTTGGCATGACCACGCCAGAAACGGGGATTTCAAGCCGCTCGTAGGTAGGGATGGGACTCGACTCGAAACCCGAAAATCAATAAGGTCCGACCTTATCGATACTGTTATCGAGTAGCGGCCGTTTGGTCCATTCATTCCCCCCGCCAGTCTTTCCCCTCTGATCTGTCCGCTGAATTCGCTGTCAAGCGCCCTGTCTCTGTCTCAAGCATGTGTGCTGCCGTGCCGTGCAGACAGTGTGACTGTCTAAATAACACTTTTAATTCAAATTCGATTAAGGATGGAATCACGTGCATCACGCGTGACGCGACATGCCCCCTGTTCACTGCTAATTTGATCATTAATTTGGTTGCGAACTTGCGTGACAGACCAGTCGACACAGGACTCAGGAGGAAGCGACATGATCCCTGCTGAACCCTTCACCAAAGTGAAAGACAAACCTGAAGCCAAATGCCACCCAAGGTATGCATTGTCCACGGACGCCACGCAAGTCCCGTTTTGACATAATCCACTTGATAAAATAATCCCAAAATATGCGGTCTGTGACACGTCATGACATGTACCGTTGTCCGACCATATTAGGAGGGCAGGCGGCAATGTAGCCTAATAGGTGACCATGGGTATAGACAGCATTGATTGTATATATTAGGTATAGAGGCTAGTCTACCCAGTGTGGATATTCAATGTATATTCCGTAAAAAAAAATAAAAAAAAATAAGCCC